>NW_004444004.1:8981874-9050317 GCF_000243295.1 Trichechus manatus latirostris | reverse complement strand
AGGGCTTCTTTTGCTGCTCTCTTTCTACTTGTTCCAGTTGTAGGGTTAATGTTTTGATTTTGGCCCTTTCTTCTTTTTGGATGTGTGCATTTATTGCTATAAACTGACCCACTGCTTTTGCTGTGTCCCAAAGGTTCTGGTAGGATGTGTTTTCATTCTCATTTGATTCTATGAATTTCTTTATTCTAGCCTTGATTTCTTCTATAACCCAGTAATTTTTGAGCAAGGTGTTGTTCAATTTCCATGTGTTTGTTTTTTCTCCCTTGCTTTTTCTGTTGTTGATTTCTACTTTTATGGCTTTATGGTCATAAAAGATACTTTATAATATTTCAATGCTTTGGGTTCTGTTGAGGCTTGCTTTACGGCCTAATTTGTGATCTATTCTGGAGAATGTTCCATGTGCTTTGGAAAAGAAAGTATACTTGGCTGTTGTTGGGTGGCGTGTTTGGTACATGTCCATGAGATCAAGTTGGTTGGTTGTAGCATTTAGATCTTGTGTGTCTTTATTGAGCTTCTTTCTGGATGTTCTGTCCTTCACAGAAAGTGGTGTGTTGAAGTCTCCTACTACAATTGTGGAGCTGTCTATCTCTCTTTTCAATGCTGTTAGAGTTTGTTTTATGTATTTTGGAGCCCTGTTGTTGGGTGCATAAATATTTACTGTAGTTATGTCCTCCTGGTGTACTGATCCTTTAATCATTATGTAATGTCCTTCCTTATCCTTTGTGGTGGATTTACTTTAATGTCTATTTTGTCAGAAATTAATATTGCCACTCTTGCTCTTTTTGTGTTGTTTGCTTGATATATATTTTTCCATTCCTTGAGTTTTAGTTTGTTTTTGTCTTTAAGTCTAAGATGTGTCTCTTGTAGGCAGCATATAGACAGATCTTTTTTTTATCCATTCTGCCACTCTCTGTCTCTTTATGGGTGCATTTTGTCCATTTACATTCAGCGTAATTACTGATAGGTATGAGTTTAGTGCTGTCATTTTGATGTCTTTTTTTGGTGTGTTGACTGTTTCTTTGTTCCACTTAATTTTCTGTGCTGAGTCGTTTTTCTTTATGTATTTTCTTTTCATCTTTTTCATTGTTGTTGATTTTGTATTTGCTGAGTCTGGAAAGCATGTTCCTGATCCCTAGAGCATGTAGGTGGGTGGGTTTTGCAGCTGGACTATGAGCACCCAGTGCTGTTGTCTGTAAGGACTGGGAGGCACCTCTTATTCTTGGGCCCCTATTGCAGGTGGCTAGGTGATGTGGGTGGAGCCCCAAGTCCTCAAGACCCTTATGTGGTTAGGTGAAGACCCTGCTTAATGAGCAGAGCAATGTCAAATGTCACGAATCTGCCACTTCGCAGCTGAAACAGTTGAAGTTAGACTTCAGGTATAATATACCCTGTTGTACTGAGGTAATGCTGTTGAAATGGGCCCACACAGGTCTCTGCAGAGGGAAAGGCACTCAAAGTCCATGGATCCCTTATGCCTGTGCCTAGGCAAAGGAGCTATGCCTACCCTGAATTCCTGGCTTAGGGGAGTCAGCAGATTGTTTTTTCTCCCGTTTGTTAATTTGTTCCCTCTCCAAGGCCTGAAGAATGGCTCAGGGTGCATGACGGGTCCTACTTCCAGCCCAGGGGACTCGACAGTCGCTGAAGCCATCCCAGACACAGTGCAAAGCAGGAAGCGAGGAGGTAAATCATAGAGAGGTTTTTCCCAAAGGGAGGTGTTTTTGATCTACGTGGTAGGCCAGACACAAGTACTTATCTTTTGCTGATTGAGGGCTGCTTCTCACTGATTCTGGATGGCCCAGTAGACTCTGCCACTGGGTCTCTCCTGGTGTGGAAAACGCCTCCTGAGTGCCGCTGCTTGCCTCTTCATGCACCACAAGCTGATCTGGTCTGAAGGGCTGAGGTTCTTGCCGGGTCAGGTCTGGCAACTCCTCGCTGCTTCTGAACCGTCTCTCCCTCCCCCGGCACTCATTCTGATTCCTCAACTTTGCGTTTGATGATCAGGGCTCCTAGATTGTCATATATAATTTATTTCCTTTTCTTTTTTTCAGGTCTTTGGTGTCAGAGGGACTGCTGGAATGGTCTGAATACTCCACCATCTTGGCCCCACCTCAGTTGTTTCTTGTATTTTGAAGCTCCACTGTTCTTTTCATACATATTTAGGTTTGTTATGTCTTCTTAATGAATTAAAACCCTTTTCACTATGAAATGGCCCTCTTTATCCATAGTAATATTTCTTGTTTTGATGTTGCCTTTGTCTGATATTAATATAGCCTCTTGTCTTAGTTACTTAGTGCTGCTGTAACAGAAATAACACAAGTAGGTGTGCAGAAATTTATTTTCTCACAGTTTAGGAAGCTATAAGTCTGAATTCAAGGCACTGGCTATAGAAGGCTCTCTCTCTGTTAGCTTTAGGGGACGATACTACTCTCAGCTTCTGTAGGCCCAGCATTCCTTAGTTTCTTGAAGATTTTTACATGACATCTGTTTTCCCCCCATTTTTGCTTCCTTCTCTTTTTATAACTCAGAAGCGATTAGGTTTAGGACACACTTTCAACTGATATGGACTCATTAACATAACAAGGAAAATCTTATTCCCAAATGAGATTACTTCCATAGGCACAGGGATTAGGATTCCAGCACATATTTTGGGGGGATACAATTTAATCCATAGGCGCTCTCTACCTTTATTATGATTATTCTTTTCATAATATATCTTTTTTCATTTCTTAGCCTACTTATGTCTTTATATTTAAAGTGAATTTTTTGTTTGTTTGTTTTTAATTCAATCTATTTAAATTTAATGGAATTATTGTTATGCTGGTTTAAATCTACCATCTTGTTATTTGCTTCCAACTTGTCTCACCACTCCATTGTTCCATTTCTTATGCATGAATTATTTTTTGTTATTATTATTCATCTTTTTGGAGTCTTAGTTATAATTTTTTCCTGTGTTATTTCAGTGCTTGCTTTAAGGTTTATAGTATGCATTTTTAACTTATTACACTCTACCTTTAAGTGATATTACACTAACTTACATATAGTATAAGAACCTTACTACGGCATACTTCCATTTCTGTTCTTTCAGTCTTTATTTTATTATTGCTATATGTTTTATTTCTACATATGTTGCAAACATATATAGACTTATGCTTGTTTTCAATAGTCAACTAGCTTTTAAATAGATTTTAAATAATAAAAAAAAGGCTTTATACTCATCCATGTAGTTACCATCACCAATCTCTTTATTCTTTTGTGTAGATTCAGGTTTCCATCTGATATCACTTTTCTTTCACTTGAAGGATGTTAACATTTCTTGTAAAGAAAGTCTTCTGTTGATAAATTCTTTCACCTATTCTGTGTCTAAAAATGTCTTCATTTAAACTTAACTTAAAAAATATTTTATTTTTTGCCATTTTAACCGTTTTCAAATGTTCAGTTCAGTGACATTAATTACATTTCCATGTTATGCTACTTTCACTACTGTCCATTTCCAAAAGCTTTACATTGCCACAAAGTCAATTGAAACTGTTTCTGAGAAAGCCCAGGTGTTGAACTTATTAGAGAAAGACTTTAAATCAGTTATTTTAAATAAGTTCAAAGAACTAAAACCGTGTCTAAGGAACTAAAAGAAAAAATGAGAATGATGTTTCACCAAATAAAGAATATCGAGAAAGAGATATTGTAAAAATGAACCAATTAAAAATTTTGGAGTAGAACTGCCCCATTGGGTTTCCATGGAGTGGCTGGTGGATTCAAACTGTCAACCTTTTGGTTAGCAGCTGAAAGCCGAACCACAGCACCACCAGGGCTCTATCCATACGTATAGAAAGGTACAATTTACATAGTGTTTAAACCTACATATCTATTTTATATTCCCCAAACTTGAAAGCTATATGGGGCTGTTATTATTAGTTTTCCCATTTTAAAAATGAGAAAGTTAAAGTTTAGCAAAGATAAAGGACCTACCTGATGACATAGCTAGTAAATGCCAGAGTAGAAACTTGTGTCTATCAGGATTTTGCAAATCCACACTCAGTTTCCCCTATTATGAACATCTATCAGTATGGTAAGTCTGTCTCAATTAATGAACCAATACTGACACATTATTATTAACTAAAATCCATACTTTATTCAGATTTCCTTAGTTTTTACTTAATATACTTTTTCTGCTCCAGGAATCCATCCAGGATACCACATTACATTTACTTATCACCTATTACTAAAAAATAATAAATAAACCTACGGCACTTATAATGTTAGATTCCAAGGTCCCTACCTGAAATATTTTTAGGTTCAGTATGACTGATGGTAGCAAATAAGATTCTATTATTATGGACACCTGGTGATTCTTATGATTGAGCAATCTACCTATTATATGATTCGATTTATGTTAAATGTCCAGAGTGGGCAAATCCATGGAGACAAAAAGTAGATAACTGGTTGCCAGGGGCTGGAGAGAATGGAATGGGGAGTGACTGCTAATGCATGAATTCCTTTTTTGGGAAGGGGTGATGAAAATGTTCTCCAATTAAGTAGGGATGATTATTGCACAACTTTGTGACTATACTAGAAACTACTGAACAGTATACTTTAAAAGTGTGAATTTTATGGTTGGTTAAGTATACCTGTAAAAAAAAACCCATTGCCATCCAGTTGATTCCAACTTGTAGCAACCCTATAGGACAGAGTAGAATTTCCCTGTAGGATTTCCAAGGCTGTAATCTTTACAGAACCAGACTGCCACATCTTTCTCCTGTGGATCGGCTGTTGGGTTCAAACCACCGACTTCTCGGTTAGCAGCCAAGCGCTTAACCACGACACCACCAGAGCTCCTTTTGTCAAATATATCTCAATTAAAAACAAAACAAAAACAAACAAACAAAAAAAGAATGGTAGAATCTTGGTGGCCAAGATGTTTTCACTTTGCGTTAAGCTTTCCCATTTATTTGAGTGTTCTCAAAATGAAATGTTGGTGAGGCAGAACCAAAATAGCACCCTAGACAGACACACCATGTCTATCTGCAGTGAAGACCTGAAAGCCTAAGTAAAACAGATATAAACATCAATCCTGGAACCCTAAGCATCAAATGAAGGGATAAAGAACTAGGTCAAACACAGAATGGAAGAAGAAATTTATGGAAACCAGAGAACAAGGAGAGATACGGACTAGAGGTCCCCTGTCTACTAACACGGCACAGTGCCACTATCTTGGAACCCAGCCAGCAATGACTCCAGACAGGGAGTACCGGAAGGCAACTTTACAGAGCTCCCAACAGAAGACAGAGCATCAGGTAACCAGAGAAACACACTTTCCCAGAATTCACCCTTCTGTTGAGTTGAAGCAAGAACCCCACCACCCTGGCACTCCCCACCACTGGGGCCACAATATGAACACCCCCTCCTGCCATATGGCTTTTTTTTCCTTCTTTTTTCCTCCCACCTAGCCCCATATACCAACTCCTCCCTTCCCGCTGGGCCCCGCTGAGCTGCTGGGGCTAGAAAGCCACTGGCCCACTGCTGCCGCAGGTCCACCTGCCCTCACCTGCTGAATCCTGTCACATCACATTTTTTTTCTTCTTTCTTTTCTTTCTCCCTCCCACCTAGCCCCATATATCACTTCCCCTCCCTTCCCACAGGCCCTTGGGTCCACGCCATCCCCACTCACTGGCCCCTACCATACTGTCTTTTATTCTTTTTTCTCTTTCTTACTTTTCTTTCTCTTTCCTACCTAGCCCTATATGCCACCAACTCCTCTTCCCACCAGACCCCGCCATGCCACTGCAGCTAGAAAGCCACTGGCACACTGGCCCGACCCTGCCCTGGGTCTGCCATGCCTTCACCCACAGAGCTCTGAAATACATAAAACAAACTTTAACAGCACTGAAAAGAGAAACTGACAGTTCCACATTAATAATAGGAAACTTCAACACATCACTCTTGGAAAAGGACAGAACATCTAGAAGAAATTCAACAAAGATATAGAAGATTTAAAGGCCACAATCAACCAACTTGACCACATAGACATATATACAACACTCCACTCAACAATGTCAAAGTATATATTGTTTTCCAAAGCACATGGAACATTCTTTTAGGCCACAAAGCCACCCTCAATAAAATCTAAAACACAGAAATAATACAAAGCATTCACTCTAATCACAATGCCATAAAAGTAGAAATCAATAACAGGAAGAGCAAGGAAAAAAAAATCAATATATAGATACTGAATAACACCGTGCTTAAAAACAGCTGGGTAATAGAAGAAATCAAAGAGGTATTGAAAAATTCCTAGAATCCAATGAGAATGAAAACACATCATACCAAAACCTTTGGGACACAGCAAAGGCAATGCTCAGAGGTCAATTTATAGCAATACACACACATCAAAAATCAAAATCAAAATGTTAGCCACACAATTTGAACAAATAGAAAGAGAACAGCAAAGGAAGCCCACAGTCACCAGAAGAAAGGAAATAATAAAAATTAGACAGAAACAAATGAAATAGAGAACAGAAAAAACAATCGAAAGAATCAACAAGACCAAGAGTTGGTTCTTTGAAAAAATCAACAAATCATTGGCCAAATTGACAAAAGAAAAACAGGAGAGGATGCAAATAACCCAAATAAGAAATGATTTGGGGGACATTACAACAGACCCAACTGAAATAAAAAGGATCATAACAGAATACTATGAAAAATGATACTCCAAAAAATTTGAAAACCTAGAGGAAATGGACAAATTTCTAGAAACACATTACCTACATAAACTAACACAAACTGAGATAGAAAATCTGAACAGACCCATAACAATAGAAGAGATTAAAAAAAAAAAAAAAAAAAAAAAAAAAACCTCCCAACAAAAAAAAGCCCTGGCCTGGACAGTTTCACTGGAGAATTCTACAAAACATTCAGAAACGAGCCCACACCACCACTACTCAAACTATTTCAGAGCACAGAAAAGGAAGGAATACTCTTTAATTCATTCTATGAAGCCAGCATAACCCTGATACTAAAGTCAAGCAAAGACACCACAAAAAAAAGAAAATTACAGACCAATATCTCTCAGGAATATAGACGCAAAAATTCTCAACAAAATTCCAGCCTATAGAATTCAGCATCATATCAAAAAAGAAAGAAAGAAAAGAAAAATACACCAGGACCAAGTGGGATTCATACCAGGTATGCAAAGATAGTTCAACATTAGGAAACCAATCAATGTAATCCACCACACAAATAGAACAAAAGAAAAGAATCACATGATCATCTCAATCAATGCAGAAAAGGCATTTGATAAAGTCCAACACTCATTCCTGATAAAAACTCTCAAAATAGAAATAGAAGGGAAATCTCTCAACATAATAAAAGACATTTATACAAAACGAACAGCCAACATCATTCTCAATGGAGAGAGGCTGAAAGCATTCCCCCCTGAGAATGGGAAAAAGAGAAGGATGCCCTTTATCACCACTTCTATTTAACATTGTGCTAGAAGTATTAACTAAAGTAACAAGGCAAGAAAAAGAAATAAAGGACATCCAAATTGGAAAGGAAGAAGTAAAACTATCCCTATTCACAGATGATATGATCTTATACATAGAGAACCCCAAAGATTCCACAAGAAAACTACTGGAACTAATAGAAAGATTCAACAGAGAAGCAGGCTATAACATCAACATACAAAAATCATTTGGATTCCTATACACCAACAAAGAGAACTTTGAAAAGGAAATCAGGAAAACAATACCATTTATAATAGCCCCTAAAAAGATGAAGTACTTGGGAATAAATCTAACCAGGGACATAAAGGACTTATACAAAGGAGACTACAAAACGCTATTGCAAGAAACCAGAAGAGACCTCCATAAATGGAAAAACATACCATGCTCATGGATAGGAAGACTCAATATTGTGAAAATGTCAATTCTACCCAAAGGGATCTGTAGATATGATGCCATCTCGATCCAAATACCAACAGTATTCTTTAACAAGATGGAAAGCACCAACTTCAAATGGAAAGGAAAGAGGCCCGGGATAAGCAAACCATTATTGAAGAAGAACAAAGTAGGAGGCCTCACATTACCTGACCTTAGAACCTACTATGCAGTCATGGTAGTCAAAACAGCTTGGTATTGGTACAATAACAGTCACATAGACCAATGGAACAGAATCAAGAACCCAAGATGTGAATCCACCCACCTATGGTCAGTTGATCTTTGACAAAGGACCAAAGTCCACTAAATGGGGAGAAGATAGTGTTTCTAATAAATGGTGCTGGCAAAACTGGATGTCCATTTGTAAAAAAATAAAACAGGATCCATACCTCACACCATACAAAAAAACTAACTCAAAATGGATCAAAGATCTGAATATAAAAGCTGAAATGATAAAGATCATGAAAGAAAAAATAGTGACAACATTAAGGGCCCTAATACATGACATAAATACAACACCAATCATAGCCTAACGATGCACAAACACCAGAAGATAAACTAGATAACTGGGAGCTCCTAAAAATTAAACATTTCTGTTCATCAAAAAACTTCACCAAAAGAGTAAAAAGAGAATCTACGGACTGGGAAGAAGTTTTCGGCTACAACATATTTGACAAGGGTCTAATCTCTAAAATCTATAGAGTACTTCAACACCTCAATAACAAAAAAACCAAATAATCCAATTAAAAAGTGGGTGAAAGATATGAATGGACATTTCACCAAAGGAAACATTCAGGCAGCTAACAGACACATGAGGAAATGCTCGCTATCATTAGCCATTGGAGAAATGGAAATCAAAACTTTAGTGAGATACCATTTCACCACAACATTACTTGCATGAACCAAAAACCAGAAAATAACAAACGTTGGAGAGGTTGCGGAGAGATTGGAACTCTTATGCACTATGGTGCCTCCTTAAAAAGCTAGAGATAGAAATGTCGTGATCCAGCAATCTCACTCCTGGGAATATAGCCTAGAGAAATAAGAGCTATCACCCAAATAGACGTATGTACAACCACGTTCTTTGCAGCATTATTCACAATAGCAAAAAGAGGCGAACAACTTAAGTGCCCATTAGCAGACGAATAGATAAACAAATTATGGTACATACACACAATAGAACACTAACAATGATAAAGAACAATGATGAATCTGTGAAACATCTCACAACATGGATGAATCTGGAGGGCATTATGCTGAGTGAAATAAGTCAATCACAAAAGGATAAATATTGTATGAGACCACTATTATAAAAACTCAAGAAAAGATTTATACACACACAACAATCTTTGATGGTTATGAGGCAGGGGAGGTGGGGGGAGGAGGAGTCACTAACTAGATAGTAGACAAGTGTCAACTTTGGTGCAGGGGAAGACAACACACAATGTAGGGGAAGTCAGCACAACTTGACTGTCATGGATTGAATTGTGTCCCCCCAAAATATCTGTCAACTTGGCTGAGTCATGATTCCCAGTATTATATAATTGTGTACCGTTTTGTAATCTGATGTGATTTCTTTATGTGTTGTAAATTCAATCACTATGATCTAATAAGATGGATTAGCGGCAGTTATACTGATGAGGTATAAAAGATTGGATAGTGTTTTAAGCCAGTCTCTTTTGAGATATAAAAGAGAGAAGTAAGCAGAGACACATGGGAACCTCATACCAACAAGAAAGCAGTGCCAGGAGCAGAATGCGTCCTTTGGACCTGAGGTTCCTGCCCAGAGAAGCTCCCAGACCAAAGGAAGATTGATGACATGGACCTTCCTCCAGAGCCAACGGAGAAAGCATTCCCCTGGAGCTGACGCCCTGAATTTGGACTTGTAGCCTACTAGACTGTGAGAGAATAAAATTCTCTTTGTTAAAGCTATCCACTTGTGATATTTCTGTTATAGCAGCACTAGATGACTAAGTCATTGGCCAAGGCAAAGTCACAGAAGCTTCCTAGACACAGCCAAACACCTCGATGGACTGAGTTACTGGGACTGAGAACTAGGGACCATGGTTTCAGGGGACATCTAGATCAATTGGCATAACATTGCATAAAGAAAATGTTCTACATCCTACTTCGATGAGTAGCATCTGGGGTCTTAAAAGCTTGTGAGCAACCATCTAAGATACATCTTTTTGCCCCATCCTGTCTGGAGCAAAGGAGAATGAAGAAAACCAAAGACACTAGGAAAATATTAGTCCAAAGGACAAATGGACCCCATAAACTACAGCCTCCACCAGCCTGAGCCCAGAAGAACTAGATGGTGCCCAGCTACCACCACCAACCGCTCTGGCAGGGATCATAATAGAGAGTCCCGGACTGAGCGAGAGAAAAATATAGGACAAAATTCAAATTAACAACAACAACAACAAAAAAGACCAGATTTACTGGTCTGACAGAGACTGGAGGAACCCTGGAGTCTATGGACCCCAGACACCTTGCTAACGCAGACCTGAAGCCACTTCCGAAGTTCACCTTTTAGCCAAAGATTAGACAGGTCTATAAGACAAACAATTACACATGTGAGGAAAGTGCTTCTTACTTCAATCGAGTATATGAGACCAAATGGGCAACACCCACCCAAAAGCAAATATGAGAAGGCAGGAAGGGACAGGAAAACTGGACGGATGAATGGATACAGGGAACCCGGGGTGGAAAGAAAAAGGGGTAGAGTGCTGACACAATATGGGGATTGCAAACAATGTCACAAAACAATTTGTGTATAAATTTTTGAATGAGAAACTGTACTATAAACTTACATCTAAAGCATAATAAAAACAACGAAATGTTGGGAAGGAAGCATATTTGAGTCTCTGAACATGTGTATGTTATTGCTGACTTTTCAGCTTCGGGCCATTTCCTTGGGACTCCAATAAAGTCGGTTGTGTTGGGTTTTTCATCCTGATCTGGTCAGATTCCTGGAGAAACCTCTTTCGTCTCCCCAAAAAATTGTCCACATTTTTGTTGTCCATTGGAGGAATAGGGCTAAGGTCCTCAGCATTTTCTTTTCAGTATTGTATTAGCCATGGTATCCAGACCTCAATAAGAAGCATGAGAAGAGTTTTTTAAACACAAATTCCTGGGCCCCACCTACACCTACTAAATGGTATCTCCTGGGCTGAGTGATTAGGTTGCAGCCCAGGAATCCAGTTTTGTTTTGTTCTTTCTAAAAGAAACTCCCCTGGTGAATACGTGACCACTGACCCTCCACCGTTTTGTAGATAGACACTTGAGAATCACTGTCCTGGAGTGTTTCAATTGTTTCTCCTGTTGTTGATACCTAAGTAACCAGGAGAAATCTGCTGAAACATGCAGTTTGTCTATAATGACATAAGATTCTTGCTGGATGTAAGGTGAAACTAGGTAATTTCTTCCACACCTATGAACAGCACCTCCCCAGAGGCGTAACTTGGTTATGGCAGATATGGCAGATATTGCACCAACCCTGGGCGTGTGGCATCACTGAGCAGTTTCTATTAACCCTGTACCACCAGTGGTGTATCTATGGAAAATGGCGCCTATGGCAAGCACTGAAATTGTGCCCCTGTCCAAACATCTGACACCCCCTTCTAGATAACTTTACCATAATATCAGCTAAAAAATACAAGTCAAGCTTGTTAATCTTTTAATTAACACATTATTGTGCTTGAGGAAGGACTTTGGGACATAGCGGGTTAATAGAAACTGCTCAGTGGCGCCATGCGCCCAGGGCCTTTGCAATACCCTGGATACTCCACGGCCATCAATGCTCAATGCCTACACAATGGGGTATCTGTCCACATGATAAAGAAATAACTCATTCTTCCAACTAACCTCAGAAAGACACATTAGAATTCAGATCCTGTGTTGTGATCAGTGTTGTCAGTCAGAAAAACTTCTGTCATTCAAAAATGTTATGAAGTGGTAGATAAGGCTATGGAAGGAGACTCACTTATGTGGTGAGCAGGATGTTGTAGCTTACAGCCAAGATAATAAGATACTCCTGAGTGGATGTAGCCTAGCACATGTGCGTAAACTTTTGGACCCCCCAAGGGATTAGTGTGATCTTAGCAGGATCCTTTATAGTTATCTCTTTCCCTGGTTCTCTTTGTTAAACTTCTCTCTGGTCTGCTATTTTTGTTGTTGTTGCTACTAATTTCACTGAGATAATAGCTTTCTCTTGATTGCTGACCACTAACTAGCCACTCCTTGGGAGAAAAGACCTGGCAATCTGTTCCCATAAAGATTACAGCCTAGGAAACCCTATGGAGCAGTTCTACTTTGTCATATACGGTGGCTATGAGTTGGAATCCACTCAACAGCATACAGCAACGAGATCTCTATTGCTTTCAACAGTGCCTTTTGGAATGATTTCCTCCATGTCAGTCCTCTTAGGCAGAGCTGTAGAGCTGCTGGTACTTATGGCATGCCTCTCCTCCTTGGCAGATCCTCTGTGCTACCCCACTGGAGCTGAGGACGAGAATTGTGGTCTGCTTCTCCCTGAGTGACACCTTTGCCGTAAAAATGGGAGTTGCGGGGAGGTGGTGGATGGTAGATCCCAATCTTCTTAACTTGTTGTTCCTGTCATGCAACTTCCACTCTATGCAGAAGCTGGGCTGAACGGTAGCCCCTAGTCTTCTTGACTTGCCTCTTTCCACGAGGAACCTCCACTTTACAAACAGGAGTTAAGAGGGGGGCAATTGGGGTCCCAGTATTGTCAGCCTGCCATGCTTTGGATAGAGCCTCTACTCTATGAACGGCAACTGAGTGGGAGAAGGGTGCTCAATCTTCTCAGCCATGCTTGCCCAGAATAGAGCTTCACCAACTGGGGGTGGGGGCCAAGGTGAGAGATGCTGATAACCTGCCCCTTCTGGAGTGAAGCTGTAGACATAGACTGGAGCTAGGAGAAAAGGGAGCCTCCACCTTCTTGGCTACACTCCCCAGAATAGAGCTTCTGTATATAACATGAGGAGCCCTGGTGGTGCACTGGTTAAGAGATCGGCTGCTAACCAAAAAGTTGGCAGTTTGAACCCCCCAGCCACTCCTTGGAAACCTTATGGGGCAGTCCTACTCTCTCCTATAGGGTTGCTATGAGTTGGAACCAACTCGACAGCAACAGGTTTGTTTTATATATATATATATATATATATATATATATATATATATAACATGAAGCCAAGACAAGGTAAGAGCAGATCCTGACTCAGATGTCACAGACTGCCACTGTTTTTAACCAATATGTAGTACATTGTTTTGAATAAATGTTTCTCAGTTTGCTGTGTGCTAACAGGTCAATTTCCAGTAACTTCAAATGGTTGATTTTTATCATTTTCACAAGTTAAATGGTCATTTTGCTGGAGAGAGGGTCTGTCTAGCTCCTCACACAGCTATTGTAAAATATGCCACTTATATTGTTTTTTGATTTTTTGATTAGTATATGCCTCCTTTGCTAGAATATAAGTTTGATTAGGGTTATTACTGTGTGTGTTCATAGCCTTCGTTTTAGTCCCAGTATCCAGTACTGTGCCTGGTATTTAGTAGGTTCTCAATACATAATTTTAATGAATAAAATAAATAAATTGATATGCTAGTTTTTGGCTTTTTGGGTCAGAAGTAGAAGATTTTTCTATATTTCAAGACTATAAAATTATTCACCTGAAGTTTCTTGGAACTTTATAGTTTTTGGTTTTACATTTAAATACTTAATTGATCAGAATTTTATTTTAGTATACTGTAAAATTGTGCTCGACTACTAACCTAAAGGTTGGTGGTTAGAACTCACCCAGCAGCACTGCAGAAGAAAGGGCTGACGATCTGATTCTATAAAAATTACAACCAAGAAAACCTATGGAACAGTTCTTCTCTAACACATGGGGTTGCCGTGAGTTGGAATCAATGAGACTGCAATGGCTTTGGTTTGTCCTTTTTTGGAAAAATTATGTAGTTGTGATGGTTAAGATTGTGTGTCAACTTGGCTGAGCCATGATTCTCAGTGTTTATATGTGATCACTCCCATGATGGAATCTGCTGTGAGTAGCCAATCAGTTGAAAGGGAGTTTCCTTGGTGGTGTGCCTGCATCTGAATATAAGCAGATGTTCTGGCTTTTTGCTAGCTCTGGATCCTGCGGCTGCCTCCTGTCCATCTGACCTCTGGTTCTCGGGACTTGAGCTATCAGCTTATCTGCCGATCTTGGGATTCGCCAATCTTCACGGCCTGTGAGCGGGAGCCCTGCTCTCCAACCTGTCGATCTTGGGTTCCCCAGCCTCTGCAGCTAAATGAATCAGGAGAAGCCTTGTTGTCTTGCCTGCCAATCTGGGTTGCACCAGCCCCTGTGGCTACGTGCATTGGGAGAAGCCTCTATCTTGATCTACAGACTTGGGACATTCCAGCCTCTACAATCGCGAGAGCCATTTCCTTGATATACATCTCTCTGTATATATATCTATAACTTTTACTGGTTTTGCTTCTCTGGAGAACCCAGCCTAAGACAGTACTGTAATAAGAAATACTACAAATTTTGTAGAGTAAGTGTGAAAGACCCTATTCTTTGCCTTTTTCAATTGTATTTATCTCCTCAAAGGTCAATATTATTGGTCTTTTTAGTTTTCCTGCTTTAATCAGTATTGGTAATTTATATTGCAGAAAAATAAACAACAGGTAGCTCTACATTGTCTAGAACAACCATAGTCTTGGCATGATAATTATTTGATCTCTGCCCTCTGTTCCTATACACCTCTATCCCAGGTAATAGGCACCCCATCTTTAGGCTTGAAATTCAATATCCCTCCTCCTGAGATTGTATATGAAAACTGTTCTTTACCAGATCCCTATATAGAAAGGAAAATCAGATATTGATCTATAACCCCAGCACCTCTGAGTGCTAAGAACGGATGCTATCCAGAAACTCTTTCTTCTAGCTTTGTCCAGGCTCTTGAAATCATACTCCTCAGAGACTAACAAGAGTCTGAATAAGATTAGATTTACCTATGACCTCTGAGGCAAAGTTGAGAGATTACCTCATACCTGAAATAAAGTACTTGGATGTGTAGGCTAGAATCCAGAAGTCTTACCCTTGAGTATTACAGAGATAGTGAATTATCAGTCAAAGAGTATAGACAGAAGGCTGAGCTAGAAAGTTTGAGGAGTTTTTTGGGGGGTAAAGATTAGGAAGGAAAGACTTCTGTGTAAATCCAGTGACCGGAACGGGCAAGTAATATGTAAATAATATGTTTTTTTGTTTGTTTGTTTTTTACTATTCTTCTTTGGAGCCCTGGTGGTGCAGTGGCTGAGAGCTACGGCGAGCTATGGCTGCTAACCAAAAGGCCAGCAGTTTGAATTCACCATCTGCTCCTTGGAAACCCTATGGGGCAGTTCTTCTCTGTCCTATAGGGTCTCTATGAGTTGGAATCAACTGGATGGCAATGGTTTTTTTTTTTTTTTTTTCATTCTTCTTTAATCACCAAAAAGAAAATGGCTTGCATTTGAGAGCAAAAATGCTATTGTCTTATGACGGAGAAAGGAGCCAGAATTTTCCTAAAGGAAACAACAACAACAGAAAAAGAATGACCCAATGTCATTCTGTTGAGGCAATGTCTTTCTGAGACAGCTTCTAGCCTGTGGTATCATTTTGGAAGGGCTGGAAGAGGGACTGAGATTATGTGTAGATATGTAGGCATGTGTTTCTCATCTGCCATAGTAGGGGTACTTTAAAGGCATTTGGCTGACTCCAGCTGTTAAAACCACATATTCCTGAAGAGCCATTTCTGAATTAGGACAACAAAACCAGGAGGCAATTTGTTAGGCTATAAAATCCCTGCAGACTATAGCACAGCAATGGGGGAGGGGAGGTGTAAAAAAAGGCACAAATGTTCTGGAGAAACCAATAGACTTCCCAAAACCTTTAGTTTCCACCTAGATAAGAGATCCCACTGCCATGAAGCTACAGTGGCATTATAGGCTGTTGTTTACTTAGGGAGTAACAAAATCACTGGCGTGGTATCTTTGGATTCATCATCTACTTTAATGTATTGTTCACAGTGCATCCACTCAAAATGCTGCAAACACTGTAATTACAGAATTCAATAATTTTCGGAAGATTGATGGAGCTGTGCAGCCATCACCAGAATCCAGTTTTAGAACACTTTTATCACTCCCAAGCTTTCCTCATGCCTGTTTTTAGTCAATCCTGCTCCTACTACCATCCCCAGGCATATAGATTATATCTTAAAAGAACTCTTAAAATTAAAAATAATAATAATCCAAATGAAATCTTATTTTGCTTTCTGCAATATTGTTTGTATTTTTGTTAAAAAGTTGAAATATTGTAAATCTAAAAAAAAAAAAAAAATACCCAAAACAATGCTACAGATTAGAAAGAGGAAAGAAGTGAGCATTAGAGGATAAATGTTTAATGATGAAGTCTGGAGACAATTGAAGCTGGAGCAACCTCACCATTTAAAGGTTTACTGAGCACTTGTACTCCTGATGCTTAAAGGCCTGTAAAATTCTCTTTAAAATCATAGTAGAGACTCCAAAATATTTTAGTGTCTAGGAGCAGCTTTCATGTAAGTTATTGTCACTTCTATAAACAAAATGCTTAGCAGGTCTTGAAATTGAATGTCTTCCCGGCTTTTTCTTTTTGTTTTTCTTTTTTTTCCTTTAGATATTTGTGTTGACCATCCCTGTTAGGTTCTCCTAGACAGAAAGATAACTCCTGCTGGGAGGGCTTAAGCTGGTTTGCACATAAAATGCACATTACTTATGCATTAAACATTTAAATAAGAGCATATTCCTTTTAGCTAGGAATTATTAAACTAATCTTAGGATAAATGTCCTGTTGAAATAGTAATTTTGTTTGTTAGAACGTCATCATCAATAACATAATCTTTATCATCATAATTATTTTATTGTGTTTCAAGCACCCTGGAGTGGATTGCATAGTGTCCCTCCCAAAATTCATGTTTATCTGGAACCTCAGAAAGTGACCTTATTTGGAAATAGGGTCTTTGCAGATCTAATTAGTTTAGGACCTCAAGATGAAATCATCCTGGATTTAGGCTATGCCTTAAATCCAATGATTGATGTTCCTATAAGAAGAGGAGGGGACACATAGACCCAGAGAAGAAGGCCACGTGAAGACAGAGGCAGAAACTGGGATTATGCTACCACAAGTCAAGGGACATCAAGAACCACCAGAAGCTGGAAAAGATAAGGAAGAATCCTCCCCTAGAGCCTTTGGAGGGAGTGTGGCTCTGCTGACACCTTGATCTTGCACTTCTGGCCTCCTGAAGTGTGAGAGAATAAATTTCTGAGTTTGTGGTGATTTGTTATGGCAGCTGTAGGAAACTAATACATACCCCTGTTCATGTTAAGCATAAACAGGTTGCCTCTGAAAGAGGTGTCTTTGGGGGTATTTATAGCTGCTATGTCACTATGAATCTCATGTTAGTAGCTATTTGTTTAATGTTGTCCCTCTTTCCAATCTCTTCAGTGAAGGGCCCTCTCATGATAGGGATTTACAGTAGAGTATACACAATCACTTTTATTATTAATAGCAAAGACATCTTAGCGGCAGGAGTGAATGAATTTTATAGGTTTATTCTTCTCTTCTACTCTCATCTACTTCCTTATCCCATTTTGAAGTGGTAATACTTGGGAAGATGCACTTTGAAATGTCATATGCTTTCTGCTCTGAGAAAGCTAGTTTTGCCTATGGAACACTAAGAATGACGAGCACACCAGACTGAGAACAGCTCATGCTTTGACCAGATGGCTGCACTTCTGCCTCTTTGTATCGACTGCTCACCAAAAGGTTGGTAGTTCAAAACCACCAGCGGCTCCACAGGAGAAAGATGTGGCAGTTTGCTTCCATAGATATTTACAGCTTTGGAAACCCTATGGGGTCCTATAAATCGGAATTGACTCGACAGCAGTGGGTAGATTTAGGTGAAGATCCTTTACCTCTCTGATTCTCAATTTCCATAACAGTGAAGATTTTAAATGCAACAACATATTTACCTACAACACTGGTGGAGTAGTGGGTAAGAGCTATGGCTGTTAACCAAAAGGTCGGCAGTTCGAATCCACCAGGCGCTCCTTGGAAACCCTATGGGGCAGTTCTGCTCCGTCCTGTAGGGTCACTATGTGTTGGAATCGACTCGACAGCAACATTTTTGTTTTTAAATAGGGTTCTTGTAAGAATTAAATGAAGCAAAGCATGTTTGTGTCTGGTGCATTGTCAGTGCTTAATGGATGATAATTATAATAAAATTAATAATAACAAGATAGGGTGTCCAGGAACAAAGCAGCAGGGAGCAGATCATAAAGTTTACTTCTGTGTCTTCTAGCTCAGCTTCACAGGGTGGTTGTTGCAAAAAGAGGATGTTCCAGGATAAAATGGAAATAATTAGTGGTAGAGCTTTGGCTTAGGTGTAAGGTTATAAGTAAGTTTAGAGTTAGCCCTAAGGGAGTGTTAAAAGCAAGAGAAGTGTTAGAGCTAATGATAAGAGCAGGTTTATAGTTAAAGTAAGATTAGAATTGACAGAAGGGCAGATTCAAGGTTAGAGGTTATGTTAGGATTTAGAGAAAAGAGTTAAGATCACAACTAATTATAAAGTTAAGGCTAGGGATAAGATCCCATGTAGGGCTAGTTATAAGGATAGAGTTACGGACAGCAATGTTATAGGTAAGGTTTGAGGATATGGATACTTAGAATTACAGAAAAAAGGAGAGGTATGGTTAGCTTTAGTGGAAGAGATGGTTCACTAAGTTCCCTTCCCACTGGAACATGGAAGCACGTGTCAAGATGGAGCCTCCATCCGCCTTATTAGTCCAGAGTAGCTATGATAAAGAGAGGTGCCCAGGTAACCAGCATTGGACATGTAGTGTCAGCAAGAAATAAACATTTGTTTTGTTAAAACACTGAGACTTTGGGATTGTTCATTAATGCAGCTTGGCATAAGCTATCCAAACTGGATTCAGAAATCTAAGAATCCTAGTAAGGTTCTGGATTGAAAGCACATTTAAGAAGCAAAAGACACCACAAACAAAAAATGTATTCCCTTTCAGCTCTATTTGCCCTGATTTTGGCTGAAGAGACAGCCAACCAGGTTGTTTTGTGTTTGTAATGGTTAAGATTGTGTGTCAACTTGGCTGGATCATGATCCTCAGTGTTTATATGTGATCACTCCCAAGATGGAATCTGCTGTGAGTAGCCAATCAGTTGAAAGGGAGTTTCCTTGGGGGTCTGGCCTGTATCCAAATATAAGCAGATGTTCTGGCTTTTTTGCTCACTCTGAATCCTGTGGCTCCCTCCTGTTCATCTGAGCTCCAGTTCTTGGGACTTGAGCTATCAGCTTATCTGCTCATCTTGGGATTCATCAATCTTCACAGCTTGTGAGCAAGAGCCCTGCTCTCCGGGACCTGCCGATCTTGGGTTCACCAGCCCCTGTGGCTACGTGAATCAGGAGAAGCCTTTATCCTGATCCACGGAAGTGGGACGTTCCAGCCTCTACAATTGCGTGAGCTATTTCCTTGATATAAATCTCTCTCTATATATATTTATACGCTTTACTGATTTTGCTTCTCTAGAGAAGCCAGCCTAAGACATTTGGTAACAAGAGTGGTACTAGAGAAACAAAACTGTAAGGATGGGTTTTCTAAATTGGTTCTCAAATCTGGTTAGTCTTAAAGACATTGATGACTCTGCTTCCAGCAGTAAAGAGGGCACTGCTAACTCTTGGCGTGAGGTGGCGATACAAATACACAAAATATCACCACCAATAGATCAGGTATTGGTGAAAGGCGAGGATCTGGGTGAACACATGTGTGATATCTTCTACAGTTTTGTCAGAATGAGAAGTATAAGGAAGCTGGCTGGTTGGTCCTACTTCCACTAGACAAACTGGTGAAAGAAAGAGCTGCGCTCAGGGCTTTAGAGTCAAAGCTCAAGTACTGCATAAATGACCTCAAGTCTTCCACTTGTGCTTTGAAAAAAAGCCGTATTTCTTGTAGTAACAGAGCTGAAATTGCCGAAAACCAAACCCAGAGTCTTATTGTAAGATTAGCTGAATTACAATGCCAGCTCAATTGCCAACCTCCAGAGGTGTCTGAAGTTAAAGTAAGGGCATTGACTGGGAAGAAATGGGATCCTGAAACTTGGGATGGGGAAATATGGATAGATAATCAGGAAGCTGGGGACACTGAGCCCCTAAATTCCACTGAAACACTCCTGTCAGCAGAACCACTTCCATCTGAAGAGATTACTTCATGTTTACCTGCTAAACCACCCTGCCCAGAAAAACCATTAGCCCATCCACTCCCATCTAATAAGATTAGCCCTAGCCCAGCTGCCTCTAAAGAGTCCTTGCCTGAGTCACATTGCCTGGGGCATCACCTGAGGCAGATGCTTTACAAGACAATGCTGAATGTTCTCAAAACAATTCCACACCACCCATTCTGGCTTCTAGACCTATAACTAGACTTACGTCCCAGCGAGCCCGAAAAGGTGAACTGCAAAGTGTGACCTAGGAGGAGATACGCTACACTCCAAAAGAACTGCTTGATTTTTCTAATATATACAAATGGAAACCTGGGGAATATATTCGGGAATGGCTATTAAGGATGTGCAAGGAACATAAAGATGGATAAGTCTGAGTTTATTGATATGGGTCCACTAAGCACAGATTCTTCATTCAATGTTTCAGCTCGAGAAGTTAGGAAAGGATCTAATAGTTTCTTTGGTTGGGTTGCTGAAGCGTGGATTACAAGGTAGACTACACTAAATCAAGTTGAAGTACCAGACCTGCCTTGATATACTGTAGAAGAAGGTATCCAAAGGCTTATGGAAATTTGCATGCTAGAGTGGATTTATCAGGTTAGACCCACAGACCCACACGTGGAGTGCCCAGAGGACACACACCTTTTACCACACCTGTGAGGAACAAATTTGTGAAGGGAGCTCCAGCATCCTTGAAGACTGCTGTGATTGTTGTTTTATGTAAATCAGATTTGACTGTGGGAACCACCCTAACTGACTGGACCCCGTGGTAGTAGGGGCCAAGCGGTGTACTCAACAGACAAAGACAAGGTGGGGGTTGTTACAGTAATGGACAGCGGAGTCAAAGTAGTAATCAGAATACTCTGACTTGTATGGACTTATGGTGTTGGCTACTTAGTTTTGGTGTCCCTAGGAGTGAAATAGATAGGAAATCTACTAAATACGTACTTGATCTGTACAAATGGATGAATTCTAGGTCAGATGAATGGCAGTCTAACTTGAATGCCCAGAATAGAGACTCAGGTTCCCTCAATCAATCAATTTCAAGATTTGAGTGAGTTTAAAAACCCACAATCCCTTGAAAGAAGGGGAGGCCAGGTCCTCTTGAGGAAGGACTCCAATGCACTGCCCAAAATTTTTACTGTTCATCTTTCTCACAGCTTTCCCCAAAAGGATCTACAGCCTTTTATGAGAGTGACTGTTCATTGCGGAAAAGGAAATAATCAGACTTTTCAGGGATTACTGGATACTGGCTCTGAACTGACACTAATTCCAGGAGACCCAAAACATCACTGTGGCCCACCAGTAGAGTGGAAGCATATGGAGATCAGGTTATTAATGGAGTTTTGGCTCAGTCTCACAGTAGGTCCAGTGGGTCCCCGAACCCATCCTATAGTGATTTCCTCAGTTCCAGAATGCATAATTAGAATAGATATACTTAGCAGCTGGCAGAACCCCCACATTGCATCCCTGACAAATAGAGTAAGGGCTATTATGGTAGGAAAAGCCAAGTGGAAGCCATTAGAACTACCCCTACCTAGGAAAATAGTAAACCAAAAGCAATACCGCATTCCTGGAGGGATTGCAGAGATTACTGCCGCCATCAAGGACTTGAAGGATGCAGGGGTGGTGATTCCTGAAGGACAGTGGTGAAGGGAAATCCTCTCAATGGGCAGAACTTCAAGCAGTGCACCTGGTTATTCACTTTGCTTGGAAGGAGAAATGGCCAGATGTGCCACTGTATACTGATTCATGGGCTGTGGCCAATGGTTTGACTGGATGGTCAGGGACATAGAAGGAACATGATTAGAAAATTGGAGATGAGGATTGATGGGGAAGAGGTATGCAGATAGACCTCTCTGAATGGGCCAAACAAGTGAAGATATTTGTGTCTTATGTGAATGCTCACCAAAGGGTGACCTCAACAGAGGAGGATTTTAACAATCAAGTGGATAGGATGATGCGTTCTGTGGAAACCAGTCATCCTCTTTCCCCAGCTACTCCTGCCATTGCTCAATGGGCTCATGAACAAAGTGGCCATGGTGGCAGGGATGGAAGTTATGCATGGGCTCAGCAACAGGAACTTACACTCACCAAGGCTGACTTGGCTACAGCCACTGATGAGTGCCCAATCTGCCAGCAGCGGAGACCAACCCTGAGTCCCCGATATGACACCATTCCTTGAGGTGAACAGCCAGCAACTTGGTGGCAGGTTGATTACATTGGACCACTTCCATCAGGGAAAGGGCAGCATTTTGTCCTTACTGGAATAGACACTTACTCTGGTTATGGATTTACCTTCCCTGCATGCAATGCTTCTGCGAAAACTACCATCTGGAACTTACAGAATGCCTTATCCACTGTCATGGTATCCCACACAGCATTACCTCAGATCAAGGGACTCACTTCACAGCAAACGAAGTGCGGCAGTGGGCCCATGCTCATGAAATTCACTGGTCTTACCATGTTCCTCATCATCCTGAAGCAGCTGGCTTGATAGAACGATGGAATGGGCTTCTAAAGACACAATTACAGTGCCAGCTAGGTGGCAATACCTTGCAGGGATGGGGCAGTGTTCTCCAGGAGGTTGTATATGCTCTAAACTAGTATCCAGTATATGATACTGTTTCTCCCATAGCCAGGATTCATGGGTCCAGGAACCAAGGGGTGGAAATGGGAGTGACAGCACTCACTATTACCCCTAGTGACCCACTTGCAAGATTTTTGCTTCCTGTCCCCACAACCTTATGCTCTGCAGGTCTAGAGGTCTTAAATCCAAAGGGAGGAATGCTCCCACCTGGAGACACATCACTGATTCCTTTGAACTGGAAGCTAAGAATGCCACCTGGCCACTTCGGGTTCCTTATGCCTCTGGATCAACAGGCAAAGAAGGGAGTTACCATACTGACTAGTGTGATTGATCCTGATTACCAAGAGGAAAATGGATTGATATTACATAATGGAGGTAAAGAAGAGTATGTCTGAAATGTAGGAGATCCCTTACGACGTCTCTTGTACTACCATGCCCTGTGATTAAAGTCAATGGAAAACTACAGCAACCCAATTCTGACATGACTAATAATGACCCAGACCCTTCAGGAATGAAGGTTTGGGTCACCCCACCAGGCAAAGAACCATGACCAGCTGAGGTGCTTGCTGAGGGCAAAGGGAATACAGAATGGGTGGTGGAAGAAGGTAGTTCTAAATACCAGTTATGGACACTTGATCAGTTGCATAAATGAGGACTGTAATTGTTATGAGTATTTCTTCCTTCTTTGTATGTGTACATCAAATATTTTTGTTTTCTTCACTTATAAAATATAAGATGTAAAGGGGACTAGTGAGTTTTTGGTTGTATGCGTGTTAGTTGTATCATGTTAGGCACCAGTATGACTTTATAATTGCCTTTATTCAGAGATTATGTATGGTTTAAGGAGATATGTACGTGTGCCACGTGGACAAGGTGTGGACTGTGATGGTTAAGATTGTGTGTGAGCTTGGCTGGGCCATGATTCTTAGTGTTTATATTTGATCACTCCCATGATGGAATCTGCTGTGAGAAGCCAATTAGTAGAAGGGGATTTTCCTTGGGGGTGTGGCCTGTATTTGAGTATAAGCAGATGTTCTTGCTTTTTGCTCGCTCTGGATCCTGCAGTTGCCTCTTGTTCGTCTGACCTCTGGTTCTTGGGACTTGAGCTATCAGCTTATCTGCTGATCTTGGTATTCGTCGATCTTCACAGCCTGTGAGCAAGAGCCTTGCTCTCCGCAACCTGCTGATCTTGGGTTCAGCAGCCCCTGTGGCTACCAGAATTGAGGGAAGCCTCTATCCTGATCCACGGACTTGGTACGTTCCAGCCTCTACAATCATGTGAGCCTTTTCCTTGATATAAATCTCTCTATATATATATTTATATGCTTTACTGGTTTTGCTTCTCTAGAGAACCCAGCCTAAGACAGTGTTGTATAGGTGATAAACTAGATGATAAACCTTTTCCACTCAGTGAATACACTATCTGTTATGAATGTGAAAGGTCTATTCCCCAGGTGCTGGAAAGTTTGTGAACTGAGCTCCCAACTGTAAGTCCTCTTTGGGAATTGCTTCTGTTGAAGAGAGTGACCTGGCATAAGGTCACACATCTCTCTTGGGGGGCAGCCACATTTAATGACTGGTCTCACTAGAGGTATAGATGAGGCCTGGCTCCCTCATCTCAACTTAGGAACTCTTAAGTGTCATATCAGATTCAAAGCTCCCCATGGAGGTCAGATAAGTTATTGTTGTAATTACATCACAGCCCAACTTCTCCCTCTGCCCAATCCGGTTTTCTTCTCCTTTGCCTATGCATGTGGATCCGAAGAGCACTTCCCAATAAACCTCTTTCACACTGATCATAAGTGTGCTATAGATCACATATTTGGGAACCACTATGATGCCCTGGTGGTGCAGTGGTTAAGAGTTACTGCTGCTAACCGAAAGGTCAGCAGTTCGAATCCACCAGCTGCTCCTTGAAAGCCCTATGGGGCAGTTCTATTCTGTCCTATAGGGTTGCTATGAGTTGGAATCGACTCACTGGCAATGGGTTTGGTTTGGTTTGGTTTCCATGCTTGGGGAGCTTAGAATCTGGTAGGAATAAGATAGTAATAATACCTAGAACAAGGAGAGCATGTGAGCCACCCCAGGCCAATGCTTGGATAAGGAAAGCACTCAAGATAACTTGAGAGTGCAGTGGTTCTCCTCATGAGGAGTCAGAGATGTTTTCCTCGATATTGTTATTGTTATTCACACCTCTTAACTGTCTTTCCTCTGTGTGTTTCAGCTAATTGGGAAGAGTGATATTTTCTGCTTGTATTTGTCTTTGTGAACTTATTTTAAAGGATTCAATTTAATTTTCAAAGAAAAGGAGGTGAAGTGGTATATTTTCCCCTCCAAAGACAAAGGGGTAAAAAGGCACATCGCATATTAAACAACATTTAATAAATTTAATAAATTAATAAGAAGTATCACAAAAATCTGCAGTGGATAACACACAGGAACCAGGAATAAGACAACGCTTTGCAACCATTCACAAAAAGTACCATTTGAAGAAGGAGAAGATTTACAGGAAATAATATACGGCAGTCTATTGCACGTGTCTTAAACAGGTATACATAATAGTACATCAAAATGATTTATTTGACAGTGAATTCACCATGTTTACATTTATCACATGGACTTTTTTTAAAACATCTATAAAAGTTTGTAGATTTAACACCGAACTGTAAGATTTATATCCAAATGAGTATATTTGTTTCATACCAAACTGCACAGAATTTACGAATAGCACACAATTTGAAGATAATTATTGTGTTGGGTACTATTATTACTACTTGATGACATAAGAATTATTAACAAATGTGCTATAAGCTATTATCATTCAACTTATTGCTAGTGCTTTTGAAAATTCACGGTTTCTACTTTATTTCTTTGTAAAACATGTGCTATGAGCGTGCCCTGATAGTTAAGAAATCAGATGTTTCCAATTTTCACTAATACTGACAATCCTTCTCATCTGAATGTGTGATCTCTTTAAGGACTGCTGAAGGATTTTCTTTAGTTCTTCTTATATCAGCTACCCTGCCCTACATCAATACAAATCGATGGATTCATGCAACATACATGGCATACATGCAGGGCACCATCTGTATGGGCAGAAATCATACTAAGTGCATGCTGTGTTTCTTCAGACATTTTCATCTCAGTAGGAATTAGATCAACTCATTCAATTTCATATAATTGTTTTAACATGCAGTTCAGCAGAGCTAACAGGCAGGTAGACTTTACCTTCGTGTTATATTTGGGCATGCTCAAGCAATTGACTGACGTTTGGCAGTGTTGCAAATCAAGTGGAGACTGTATGAGTTTCCTCAAATACAGCACCTCTCCCACTGCCCCTGGGACAGACTGTTCGAATTACCTATGCTGTGTGTTGAGGACACACACCAGGAGTTTTAGAAATTCAGATTCTGCAGTTGCCAATTTTAAGAAAGTGAGAGGCACACCCTAAGGTGTGCAAGTAACTGTCAGGCGTAAGAAATAGCATCATGAATTCTTCGGAAATTTATCCACAGTTGTGTGAAATGGGCACACATGGAAAAATAGTTACTGGAAACACTTGTATACTCTGCACACAGCATAGACTTAATGGTCTGACTTTAGCAATGCTTGAAAACCTTTTATGGTTAACAAACTATTAAATGGTACTGAATTCTTAGAGAGCAGTAGGCCCACGAATGAAACGATGGCCAACACTTATTGTAACACAACACTATATTTTAACAAAGGTTTAAACTTCTGGTACATAATTGCAGTACAATGAAGAGCTTGCCACTTTCACAAATTAGCTGCAGCCTTTTCCTGCACTAGAGAGTTTGGAAGGATCTGAAAGTATGATCAATTTTATTTAAAATCCAAATGGAAACTCTGAATTTCTGTTATTCCCAGAGTTCAGTGAAAGTGTTTTTTTAATTACTTTTTTTGAACATTCTAAGGGCCTAATTCTGTAGTCCTTAATCAAGTCAAACTTCCAAGGTTTTGATCGCCTATGCTTGCAATACAAGTTTTACTCAAAAATGGACTACGAAATTAGGTCCTATAGATAGAGGTACCATAATTAAGAAAATATTTTAATAAGGCTCAAAATGCTAATTTAACTTTGTGTATAGCACACGAATTTCCAGGATCCTGAGATCAAAACCCAATTGATGTTGAATCCTGGATTGGGGAACAGCTCTGGGATCTCATTTCCCAGTTTAATCATGGAATTAGGTATTTACTAAGGACCAGAATGAAACCACTAAATCCAGTTTGCTTTTCAGAATTGCTAATCAGAATTTAAACATTGTAAGAAGTGAAAAGCTGTTGGTGTATAGATCTCTTATCATCCTCCCACTTCTGTAGTCCTGGTTAACCAGCTGCTATGTTAAAATACCACTATGTTTGGGGACAGACATTGCAGTAAAATATCAACACAGCATTCTGACAATGTCAAATTTTGCCCCTATATGTAACAACAAGGTTAAGTTCTGCCTTTGACTAACTGATAGATGTGATAGAGTGTCAAAAGGCAGAACTTATTTTACTGTGTTTATGTGTGTACATGAGCTGAGCAAGAATTTAAAGTACATATTTACTGTTAACCCGGAAAAAGATTCCACTGAATTTGGTAATCTTGGTGTGGTTGAAATATAACCACTATTGTGTGCATCATTCTGGTCTCCTGCAAATGCCACCTGAGATAAACATCAACATTTTCTTATGCATGAAAAGAAAAAAAGGAAAGACAGAAGGAAGGAAGGAAGGAAAGAAGGAAGGAAGGGAGGGGGGAAAAGGAAAAAAATCAACATTCTATTCATCAAGAAATCAAAATAAGTTATTTTTAATCTGTTATAAACAGTAAATATAGAACCCTAAATCTCACTATTATGCATGATTGTAAAGTACAGGATTGCAAAGCTATATATAAAAACACTGTTTTTTAAACAGAAATATTTACATTAGTTATAACCAACAGAAAAATTAAAGAAGAAAATTTTCCTACGCTTGTGTTTGTGTAGGAAAAGACTGTGCTGCTCTTTCTTACACACTACTAATCCTTTCACTAACTACATTGGACGGATTTACTGGTAGCTCCAAAGTCTCAACTTGCATCTCTATACCAGGCTCATTGTCGTTGGATTTCTTAATCACCGGTTCATTGGTATGCCTGTAAATGTTAACATTAAGCTCCCTCCCAGACAAAGCAGTGGCGGCAACTCTCGGAATCTGTCTGACAGGAGGCTTTTTTTCTGCCTTATAATGGCAGCGCAAATAATTGGAGAAAGCCCTTCGGTAAATTTTGTTGAAGAGCGTGTACACCAGAGGATTAATTCCTGAACAAACATAGCCAATCCAAACAAACACATTCAGAAGCTTTTCCATGAGCTTTTGGTTACAGGCCTTCTCACAAAGAACTGACAGGATATTGGTAATAAAGAACGGACACCACATGATCAGAAAGACAAAGAAAACTATCCCAAGGACTTTTGAAGCTTTCCTTTCATTGTTGATAGCCTGCATGGTGCCCCTAGGACGTCGATCTTTCTTCTTTCTTCGGCGTTGGTTCGAATCTTGGTTAGGGTTCCCAGAGTCCTCTTCATTGGCAGCATTCCTCTTGCAGCACTTGAAGAAATCCAAGCTTAGTCCAGGTGGTTCCTCGGTGTGGCCGTGCAGTAACATCAAAGCTTGTCTTCGAAGAACGTGAATCGTCAGACAGTAGGTGATCACCATGATCGTCAACGGTATGAAGAAAGCTACGAAGGACCCAATGAGAACAAAATTTGGGTCATTCAGCACGCAGGTGGTGTTGTTCACGAACACTTTGCTTTCGTCCCTCAGTCCAATCACTGGGATAGGAACTGATACACCTACAGGAATTAAAAAGTAGAACATTGTTACAGCATACTGAAAGGATTGGATAAATTTGTACAATGGCATACTTTAGTTTGCATTTTACTGAAGAAAATTTAGACCTCATTTTTGTTGAAAGCTATTCACAGCATAAATTGATAGTAGCGTGAAACAGTAGTAGTATAATCTCAGAAAATGACTGCCTTTTTCATGTTAGGAATGCCTTTCCCTCTCCAATTTCTGTAGAAGGCATGGAATTACCATTATTAAGCTGTTGTAAACATGGCTGTGCCTAAGAGAGGATTATATCTTTTTTGCTTTATTTCCAGTTCTTAGAAGTGTCCTGGCTCATAGAAGGCACTCAATAAGTATTTCTTGAATGAATGATTAAATTTACATCTGTACTCAGTGACATTAATGAAGCCAATCATTCCTTCTTCTAGCATACCATTTTCCAAATTCAATAAAAATGAGATGTGTACCACCTATTAGAGTAATAATAGTGCATCAGGGTGGGCTGGGATGAGTTTGTGATGAGTTTATCGCTGACTGCATTCGTTTACACTTCCCTTCTTTCCCAAGGAAAGGGATCAAGAAGAAGAAATTTTATGCCCTGAGTTCCTTGGAGACAGGACCTGAGAGCTCTGGAGTTACTGTGAGAGACAACAGTATGGGTGCCCAAATGTGCTACAGGGAGTAGGTATGACCACTAAGCAGAAATAGTCTGTAAACAGAAACAGCAAGGGCTCTTTTTTAGCAAGGGTTTTTGTAGACTCTGGGCATAGGCAGTGTTGGGTCAAGGATAAGAGACAGTGAAATGCAGAGTTGGGGAGAGATGCAGTCCTCTCATTTCTGAGCAGAACATTGAGCGTTTTTGTTGATTGGTTGATTTAGAGTACTGAGAGGCGGAACCCTAGGTAAGCATCTCCTTCAATAAATAGGATTGCAGGCAGAAAATATCAGCAAGCAGGTGAGAGCAGAAGGTGATCTTGTTCCAGAGCATCAGTAAGAAACCTGGGAACTTTCAGAAATTGCTATGGCAGGTCTTGAAGAAGTCTTGCATCAATAACGAGGTATAACTTGAAAGTGAAATTCAAATTTTAATGTTAATTTATCCTTTCTTGTACCCTCAGAATGTTGAGACCTGGGAAACATCAGATTTCGCTTTTGGGATTCTATCACAAATTATTAGAGATGCTGAGCTAATGCATATCTACACCATGAACTGTGAGAAGAGATAGAAGTAGACTCTCAGAGATCATTGCTGGCTTTAGGGAATACCAGTGAACTAAACCATGGTGGTGTAGTGGTTAAGAGCTACCACTACTAACCAAAAGGTTGGCAGTTCAAATCCACCAGATGCTCCTTGGAAACTCTATGGGGGCAGTTCTACTCTGTCCTATAGGGTCGCTATGAGTCGGAATCAACTCAACGGCAACGGGTTTGGTTTTGGTACGGGTGATGAACCTGAAACATAAAGACCTGATCTGTTGCTTTAACATCTGTAGTCAGGTATAGAGTGTTTCGCTGGATTGTCAAGAGGGGAAAAAAATGATCAGTGCTTACTGAGCTTACTGAGAATGTTGATCTATGTTTGATATCTGGGAAGATACAAGGGAGAGTGTTTGGAAAGCTATCTTTAAGCCTTCTTCCTTAAACACTGAATTTCTAAAATGACTGGCCTTTTTCTAGAGAAAGAGGCCAAGTGACAGTGTGAGATGCAATAATAGATGCGACAAAGACTCCTTGGGGTATTGGTCCATGCCTACAGCTCTGAACCTAGGTATGCAATTCAAGAAAGTAGGAAAGCCTGTGAAAATTAGGAGACACTGCAAACTGAAAGTATTCTCAGGTAACACATTGCCAGATCCTGGTAAAGAGAACTTTGAACCCTGGAAGGGAAGAGTGGCAGGTATTAGAAGGGAAACACAGAAGGTAATTTCTCACCAAATTTGGTGAAATTTTTGGGAGAACTTCAACAAGCCTTTTGGAATATAGAGAGCAGCAGAACCACACAGGTTACATTTCTTAAGAGTTATAAAAAGGTAGGCAAGAAAGCTGCCAGCTGTGTATCATTAAAAAAAAAAACAACAATCCTTTATTTAAAGTCAGAAATATAAGACCACCTCTAGAAAGAGTACAGATCTAGTTTGCCAGAAAGAAGTCAGTACTAACTTACCCTTAATGAAATGTGTTAGTGAAGGGTTAGGCTGCAGGAAATTCTCTGGAATTATGGAAATTAATATGGGATTGTGTCATCTGCATATCACTTGCTAAGAGTGAAGAGGACTTGAAACACAGATGAAAATCAAAGACCACCACCTTCAGTATGGACTACACCTCAAAATAAAACTAAAATCCTTACAACTGGACTAATAAGCAACATCATGATAAAGGGAGAAAGTATTGAAATAGTCAAGGATTTCATTTTACTTGGATCCACAATCAACACCCATGGAAGCTGCAGTCAAGCAATCAAATGACATACTGGGCTGGGCAAATCTGCTGCAAAAGACTTCTCAAAAGTGTTAAAAAGCAAAGATGTCACTTTGAGGACTGAAGTGTGCCCAAGCACTATTTTCAATCACCTCATATGCATGTGAAAAGCTGGACAATGAATAAGGAAGACTGAAGAATAATTGATGCCTTTGAATTATAGTGTTGGCGAAAATACTGAAAATACCATGGACTGCCAGAAGAACTAACAAATCTGTCTTGGAGGAAGTACAGCCAGGATTCTCCTTAAAAGCGAAGATGGTGAGACTTCGTCTCAAATACTTCGGACATGTTATCAGGAGGGATCAGTCCCTGGAGAAGGATATCATGCTTGGTAAAGCAGAAGGTCAGTGAAAAAGAGGAAGACCCTCAACAAGATGAATTGACACAGTGGCTGCATCAAGGGGCTCAAGCATAACAATGATTGTGAGGGCGGCGCAGGACCGGGTAGTGTTCCTTCTGTTGTACGTAGAGTCGCTATGAGTCGGAAGCAACTCGACCGCACCTAACAATAACAACAATATGAGATTAAGAAAAGAGGGAAGAGTTTCTTCAAAATAAATAAATAAATAAAAAGAAATATATTGTAAGGGAAAAAACTGGAGGGAGAACCTATAGAATAAAAGAGACTTAAAAGACCTATCGAGGGATTGCAATATGTGAATCTTATTGGATCTTGATGTAAACAAACTTTAGAAAATATTCATGACACCATCACAAAAGGATAAATATTGTATGAGACCACTACTATAAAAACTCATGAAAAGGTTTACACACAAAAAGAAACAAACCTTTTGTGTGTAAACGAGGGAGGGTAGGGGTGGGAAGGGAAAACACTAAATAGACAATAGATAAGTGGTAACTTTGATGAAGGGTAAGACAGTACTCTATACTGGGGAAGCCAGCACAACTTGTCGAAGGCAAGTTCATGGAAGCTCCATATACACATCCAAACTCCCCGAGGGACCAAATTATTGGGCTGAGGGCTGTGGGACCATGGTCTCATGGAACATCTAGCTCAACTGGCATAACCTAGTTTATAAAGAAAATGTTCTACATTCTACTTTGGTGAGTAGCATCTGGGGTCTTAAAAGCCTGTGAGGGGCCATCTAAGATACTCCACTGGTCTCATCCCTTCGGGAGCAGGGGAGATTGGAGAGAGTAGGATACAGGGAAGGGATTGGTCTCAGTAAAAACAAAACCTACAAAAACAAAAGAAATGAAAAAAAAAATCCACAAACAAAACGAACTCAGCACAGGAAAGTAAGAGGAACAAAACTGGAGGATATTATGCTGAGTGAAATAAGTCAATCACAAAAGGACAAATATTGTATGAGACCGCTACTGTATAACTCATGTAAAAGTTTACACACAAAAAGAAACAATCTTTGTTGGTTATGAAGGATGGGAGGGGTGGGGGTGGTGGTGAACTAAATAGATAAGTGGTAACTTTGGTGAAGGGTACGACAGTACACATTACTGGGGAAGCCAGCACAACTTGTACAAGGAAAGGTCATGGAAGCTCCATAGACACTTCCAAACTCCCTGAGGGACTGAATTGCTGGGCAGAGAGCTGTGGGGACCAAGGTCTCAGGGCACATCTAGCTCAACTGGCATAACACAGTTTATAAAGACAATGTTCTACATTCTACCTTGGTGAGTAGTGTCTGGGGTCTTAAAAGCTTGTGAGTGGCCATCTAAGATACTCCACTGGTTTCACCTCGTCTGGAGCAAGGGAGAATGAAGAAAACCAAAGACACAAGGGAAAGATTATTCCAAAGGACAAATGGACCACAACTACCACAGCCTCCACCAGACTGAGTCCAGCACTACTCTATGTTGCCTGGCTACCACCACTGACTGCTCTGACAGAGATCACAATAAAGTGTCCTGGACAGAGCTGGAAAAAAAGGTAGAACAAAATTCTAACTCACAAAAAAAACAAAAAAAACACACTTACTGGTTTGACAGAGACTGGAGAAACCCCGAGAGCCCGAGAGTATAGCCCCCGGAGTAATTAAGTCACTCCTGAGGTTCACCCTTCAGCCAAAAATTAGACAGGCCCATAAAACAAAACGAGACTAAACAGGCACACCAGCCCAGGGGCAAGGACGAGAGGCAGGAGAGGACAGGAAAGCTGGTATAGGGGAAGCTAATGCTGAGAAGGGGAGAGTGTTGACATGTCGTGGGGTTGGCAACCAATGTCACAAAACAGTATGTGTATTAATTGTTTAATGAGAAACTAGTTTGCTCTGTAAACCTTCATCTAAAGTACAATTTAAAAAAATTTAAAAAAATGTTCATGACATTCATGAGTCAATTAGAAATTTGAGCAATGATTGGTTTTTTGATGGTATTAAGCAATCATTGCTCTTTAGTTTTTTAGCTATGATGATAATATTGTGGTTACATAGAAAAAGAGTACTTATATTTTTAAATATACATACTAAAGATTTATGGATGAAGCGTTATGATGTCTGGGGTTTATTTCAAAATAATGTGCAAGCGAGAACTGGAATATGAGTATGGATGAAACAAGACAGTCCATAAATTGGTAAATGTTGATGCTGGATAATGAATACATTGGGCTTTATTATATACTTTTATCTACTTTTGTAATCTTTGACATTTTCCCTAACAAAAAGTTTTAAAATTCTAAAAAATGGAAACAATAAAAAGATTTGGAGGTTCTTTCTGAAAAAAACCTCAGATCAAAAGCTTACCGAGACTTAGTGGCCACTGCTCACCTTGAAAGTGATTACTTCTGGAGCAAAAGACTTGGACTCCGAAGTGGAAACACTTATCACTTAGATATAATTGGAGGGAAGAAGGCCATCTTCTGACACCATATGGCAGAAACCTCTGTTGTGCATTTCAGGATCCCACAGTAAGACCAGGGGAAGGGTGCACAGGAGTGGCTCAAAAGAGACAGAAGAACTGCTTCTCTGCACCCCTCCCCCAAGCAATGTGGTAACTAGAGCCTGAGGCTAGAAACTTAGTCTAAAGAATTCACCTTCACTCTGACCAAACCTTCCATTTCTTGCTTTTAAGCTTAAGAAAGGTGCCTGCTTCTAGCTCCTCCACATCCCAGAAGGGACTTCCTCAGAATCTGGAGGAGTACTGACTGGGATAGAGGTACCTATACCCAAGAAACAAGTGCTGGAGTGGAGATCCAGTTCCCCACAGGAAATGCTGCACAATCTTCTACGTATTCCTGGAGATTCCTGGAGTACCCAGGGAAGACCTCAGTCACTGTCCAAAAATTCACTGGAAGTCAGCATTCTTCAGAGCCCAGCTCTGGAATAGTATTTGCTTGCTTCTGTAAAAGACGGCTTATTTATTCACTTTTCTAGAAGGGACTTTTGGGCCTAAAGGTAGACCTTTTCGAGAGTAAACAATAGAAGTTAAGAGTCATTTCAGTTGAGCTCAAGCTGTTATTGAATATGGGAAGCCAGTTTTTCCCTGGCATCTATGTGTATAATTTTATGCGCAATGAAGAAAGGGTGATTCTAACAGCTGCCATTGATTGAGTCTATCTTATGTGCCAGGCACTGAGCCATGTATGTTACTGTCATTCCAGATTTAAAATGCATTGTCTCAATTTGTTTAAAAACTGTATAAGACTGATATTATTTGGTGAAGTAGTTTAGCCACTTTACCAATGTTATACCATTAATTTTTTATTCTTTTTTTAAAAGAAACCATGAATGCAGTCAACAAAACAAGTAGAAATTCAAGCTTTTGACAATGTCAGATAATTATAAATAATAACAACAAAAGCAGCATCAATAATAAATATACATTGCACAGATCATTCAATACTTAAAAAAATTTAAAGGCATATGTCAGCGTTTCTCAAAGTATGATTCAAGGACCCTGGGGGTCTCTCAGAACCTTTTAGAGGGTTTTTCTGGGTTTCCCTTTCCAACTATTTTTCTTTAAGACGGCATTTTCCTCATAAACTTCAAAGAAAACAACATCTTGCAACATGTAGAACGCAGATACAGATATGAGAATCCAGCTCTTTTTCTACCAAACTAGACATTAAAGAGATTTGCCAAACTGTAAAACAATGCCTCTTTTTTCTTTAATATTTTTGCTTTGAAAATATAGTTTTCAAAAAGATATGCTAGTTAAACATTAAATGGGTTTATTGTTGTTATTTAAAGTGAAATGACACATAAACAATTCAAACATTTTTTAATTTTAATGTCTAGTACAATAAATACCAATAGATATAACCCACATAAACAAAAGCTCATTGGAGTCCTCATTTATTTTTGACAATATAAAGGGCTCTTGACACCCAAGAGTTTGATAACTGCTGTTCTATGTTACTGTATGAAGTCACTTAAGCAGCAAATGCATCAAGTCTTTCTTAGTATTTTTCAAACTTTAATTTGTCAACCTAGAAATTCAGGTGATATTATAAGGTATATATAAATGAAAACAATACTAACAATGAAATACGTTATATGCATTATCTAATTTATTCTCATAAAAATTCTGAAAGGCACATATTATTTGATGAAGTTAACCTCAGAGCAGTTAAGTAAATTTAGTAAATACGACTAAGCACCCTTTAATATTTTTGAAAGCCTTCATTTGGCCAAAGAGGAAAAGTTGAAATTAAGTACCATTAAAAATATCAGGTACCAATAACTACAATATGAAAAACATTACCTTTCACTGAGGTCTTCCTATTTGTCATGCACTGAGCCAGGAATTATATTTTGTATATGTTGTTGTTGGGTGCCGTTGAGTCAGTTTTTGACTCATAGTGACCCCATGTGACAGAGTAGAACTGCCCTATAGGGTTTTCTAGGCTGTAATCTTTATGGGGGAACAGATAGCCAAGTCTTTCTCCCATGAAGCTGCTGGGTGGGTTTGAACCACCAACCTTTCAGTTAGCTGCCAAGTGTTTTAACAATTGCACCACCAGAGCTCCTATTCTTTATATGCTTTCATAAGTTATTTTATTCAATCCAGACAAAAAACATAGAATAAAGGAATTATTAGGTGAAATCACTTAATTTTTCTGAGATTAACTTCAATAACTCTATTATCATCCTCCTCAGAATATTAGAAAAAACAAAGATAAATTATAATTAAAATTATGCTGAAAATCTCAGGTACTACTTCAACTAATAAACAGCCACATATTTTGCATGCATTATCTCATTCAAGTCTCACAAAACCCTGAAAAATTGTTATTATGTAGTAAGGTTACTTATTCTCAGAAAAGTGTGTTCAGTACACATATAGGATCTTACTTAGCATTTTAAAAACCTTTAATTCAGTAACAAAGTTATAGTTCAAGTGTCACTGAAAATATACTGTGTTACTACTGCTACTGCTGCTACTACTACTCTTAACTATCATTCATTGAGTGCTTATTATGAGCGCTTACTGACTCTGGCACTTTATCTGCAGCACATACTTTACATGCATTATACTATTCCAATCTCATAAAAGCCCATCAAAATGGGTATTATTTGGTAAAGTTATTTTACTTCAAAGAAGGCAAGTAAATTCAACAGCTGTATAAAAATGTTTATATTATTTCCTAAAGCATCGAATTCAGGCAACACAGACAGTTTCCTTCAAACAATCATATAATAATACCATATGCCAATGATTCAAAGATGCACACTTCTTTTGGATTTTAGCGTTTTGGAAATTGTGATGTGTCGTACAACTGATGGTTCTTACAATCATTGTTGTCTAGGCAACAGTCAATACGTAACTGTCATTGTTAGTGCATGTGTGAACTTGGTCTGATAAAACCTTCTTTTGCCATCTTCTGGTAACATCAAAACAGTACCAGCAGCAAAATTTGTAAAATGGGTGTTAGCATCATGGAAATAATCTGGTGGAAAAGAAAAATAATCTTTTAACAGGTAACAGGAGTGAATGTTCCAAAGAAGGCATCATCAACAGTGTGAAATGATATTACAAAGGACTCTAGAATTGGAAACATTTCCTGTGTGTTTCAAAATTAGGAGGTCATTGGGGATTATAGAGAGAATAATTATAGTGGAGTAGTGAAGACAGAAAAAAGATTGCCAAGAGATGAATAATAAATAGTGATAAGAAAGAGAAGAGATTAAAAATATATATATATGAGACCAAATTACCAACAATTACTCTAAAGCAAAAATGAGAAAATAAAGTGGCAGGGAAATTAAGAGTACTGAAAAAGGAACAACGAGAACACAAATAAATGACAGTGACTGCAACGGTAGTGATAAGGAGAAATTCTTAAACTAATTTGAGAGAAGTTGACCTAAAAGAGGAAGATTACACGGGAAAGCATGAGCAGATAGTCCATGAGCTGACAAGAGAAAATCCCAGGGATCATAAAATGGATAAGAATTTGTGGAGAGCTGGTTAGGGGAGGTCCTGGTATTCAACTACAATATGGCTGAGGGCATGAAGCAATGAAATTTGAGGTAGCACTGGAAGATAACCATGTCTGACATACAAGTTAGTGAAGGTGGAAGAAACCAAAGTTATTTTTAAGCTGAGGTAAGGTACTTACACATTAAAGGAAAAATCCAGTAGAGTGGAAGAACTTAAAGATACAGAAGAGAAAGCTTACAAATGATGGAGAAAGTTCCCTGAGGAGCAAAGTCAGAAACATTTGGAAGGAATCATGCTAGGATCGAGTATGGCTATTACGTCCTATTAGGAGAGATGGTGGTATGAATGTGTGGCAGAAAATATCAAGGCCTAAATGAAAAGAGTGACGGGGGATAGACAGAAGAAGTGTTAGGTGGCAAAATGAGCAGGAATCATTAACTAGACACAGAAAGTAATTAAAATGCATTTGTGAAGCAATGAGAAATAAGGAGAGTGAATGCAGATAGATGAGTGTAGTGACCTTTTCTTAAAAATAAAATCTGACATTTGAACTATCATATGCTATTGGAAAAATATTCAGGAGACAGAGTTTGAAGATGCAGGAAAAAAAGACAATGGGTAATGAAGCAAGATGCTGAGGACCTGAGAAAAGATGGATTCCTAGGTCTAGGAAGAAAGTCAGGACTTGGATACATGGTGGCAGAAGAAAATAGATGGAAGGTAGAGATTAGAATACAAGGGAAAGAAAAAGAGCATTTAAATTAAGGGAGGGGGTAAAGAGGATTACAGGAGATAGGCAGAATTTTGAGATATTTAGGAAGTTCCATTGAGGGGACATGGGGATTGATTGGATATGGCATGTGAGGGAGAGAGAGAAGTCAATGAGTAATTGCACATTTCTGCTTTGTGCCTTTAAGTAGATGGGGTTGCCACTAAGTATGAGAATATAAGCAAAGAGACAGGATTGTGGCAGGAGAGGTAATGGACTCATTTGGGTTGTATTAAATTGGAGGTGCTTGTGGGGTATCCATATAAAAATCTGTGTGAATATAGGTGTTTGGAACTCAGGAGACAAGCATGGCTTCGGGACAAGATTTTTCTTATAGGAGTTAATTACGAGGTCATGATCTTCTAAGGAGAACTTTTGTGAAAAGAGTAGAAGGATCAGAGAAGAACCTAGAACAAGAGTTCTAAACCTTTTTTTGTGCCTATGGACCCCTTCACAGAATAACGTTTTTGAATGCACAAAATAACATGCAAGAAATTATGAATGAATTATTTTGATATTATGTTAGCAAAATATTAAAAACAAATACATTTTAGAAATAGAAATATATGCACATTTTACCTAGCACATTAAATAATAAGATCTAATGGTGGGTCTAATAACTATTGAAGTTTTGAAATAGTGACGAGCATCTATTACATGTCAAGATATCTGCCACAACATAAGTAGTATAAAAACATCTCTTATTCCTATTGGTGATAATGGTATAGATACTGCAAATTACTATTCTGGTTTATTACTTACATTTGTAATTGATGTAAATCCCAAATTTCAGTTATAGGCTAGTTAAAATAAATATGTAAATTTTTTCACCATCAAAATATACAAATCCCAGTTATAGTTATATTGCAGTAGCTGGTATCAGACTTAACTTCCTGCCATAAACAACTATAAAAGCTGGTAAGAAAGGACCATCATTTTCTAAATACGGTGGAGTAGCTTATAGAAGACTAATACTCCTGCTGATAAGAATCAAACTCTGAAAAATATTCAAACAAACAACTGTTTTTAGGTACTTGAGGGTGAGCAAAAAGCAGGTGGAAACTATAGGTTACTTCGCCGTTGAAAGATGGGAACTATGCTGGTTGAGTTCCAATTTTTTATGTCTCTTCCCTTGAGGGCATTCCTCAGTTTGGGTGGCATGGAGGTTAGATCTCAAGCCGAAAGTGTTAGTGTAATTGAACCAAGCAATCAGATGACAGAATTAACGACTGCCAGAACAGCTGGAATTTGAAGGGTACAATCAGAGAAAGGAAGAACTATAGTGGGGAGGGAGTCCAAATTTTTAATACAAAGCCCCCTCAAATTCTTGCTTGACACCTGCATCCTTTATGTATGAGACTCCAAGGAAGCCATGGGGAAAGCATCATTTAGGCGGTTGAAAGAATTTAACAGATTTCAACAGTTGTCTACTGCAAGGGAAACATAATTGGGAGTTTGCACGACATCAAGTTAGAAGGGCTTAGTAAACACCTCGGGCTTTTCATTGATACTCCAGAAGGAGTATGCCTTAGGAGCAAAGGATTTGCTTTAGAACTAAAACAAATCTGGAGCCCATCCTAAAAAAGCAAAAACAAAGCCTCAACAAGAGCATATTTATAAAATTACTAGATAGACAAAGAAACAGAAAAATGTGACCCATAGCAAAAAGAAAAATAAATCAATAGAAACAGACCTACACATGATCAAGATATTAAGATTAGCAGATAAGAACTTCAAAATAACTATCATAAATATATTACACAATCTACTAGAAAATCATAAATATAGTAGTTGTAGAATTGAGGATTTCAGGAGAAACGTGAAAACTAAACAAAGAAGGAAATTCTGCAGTGGAAAAAAACATATTTAAAATAAAAAAAACATTGGATGGAATTAATAGGAGCAATAAAAAATGAACTTGAAGAAAGTCAGTGTAAATCATCAAAACCTGAGCAAAACAATAAAAAAAAAAAAAAGATTTCAAAAGTCGTACTTCAGTTTCCAGCCATGACAGAATTCCTGGTAGCAGAGTTGCCATCTCCAAAACAACTGTAAAACTGGGCAGAATATATAAGACAACCTTTTTTCAGGCATTTGACAATAATTGGTGCAGAACTGTGATTTTTCAAGATAAGGGAAACACACAAGATAAGCCCTGTGTTTACCTTATCTTTCTGCCTAGAAACAATTTCTTGATTATGGCACAAGAAAGTGGAGCCCAAGCAGGGACTGGCTACCCTGAAGAACTAAGGAGGCAGAGATCAGAATTCAGGACTATGAAAACAACTTGAAGTTCCTGGGCAAGGTATATGAGAGGAGTGAGCTGTGCAGAGGGGAAGACCCAGACGTATGCATGAGTGTGCTTCTGGGTTGCACATTCACAAGGTGAGACTCCACAAAGTCTATCAAAGAATTGTGGGTGTGCAATACTGTTGCAAAGAAAACAAAACATTACAGACTCTTTGCAATGTATCACCTACTATGTGTTGCATAAAATAATAATAAAAAAAATAGACATACTAAGAAACAGGAAATTGTGACTCAATCACTAAAAGGCAGTCAATAAAATAAATCTTTACATCAGCTAAAAGAAGCTTGTGTGACACAAGCAGTTTGCGATCAGCTGCTAACCAAAGGTTGGAGGTTGGAACCCACCCAGCTCCTCCATGGAAGAAAGGCTTGGCAGACTGCTTCTGTAAAGATTACAGCCAAGAAAACCTTATGGAGAAATTCTACTCTGTAACATATTGAATTACCATGAGTTGGAATCTACTCCACGGCAACAGGTTTCTAGTTTTTTTTGGTTTGAGTTTATGGTAATGGTGGTGGAATAAGTCAGAAAAAGATAGTGACTATGTACAATATCAAGATTGTAGTCAACGTCATTGATTATATGTGTAAAAATTGTTGAATTGACAAATGTTTTGTTACGTATATTCTTACCACAAAAATGTAAAACAATAGAAATAAATGCAAATTTTGGAAAGAAAAGGTAAAATGAACATATGCTTAACAGAAGATTGGAGATGGCAGAAGAAAGGGACCATGAGTTTGAAGACAGCTAGATTAGTAAAAATCTGGTTTCCTTCACAATGTGAAGAATAGAAAGAAAAAATATTAAAAAATGAATAAAGTTTCTGTGACCTGTGGGACAATATAAAACACTCTAACATAAGTGTAAACAGAGTCCCATAAGGAGAGGTAAGAGAATGGGGCAGGAAAATATTTGAAGAAATAATGGTAAACATCTTCCAAATATGGTGAAAAGTATCAATCTACCAATCCATGAAGCTCAAGAAACCCTTATCAGGATAAATCCAAAGGAAACAAATATAAGAATATCAAACTGCTTATAACCAGGATTAGTAACAAAGAATCTTAAAGACAGCCGGAGAAAAATTACAGATTACATAGAGAGGAATAATATAAGAATGACCAAGGACTTCTCATCAGAAACCATGGAGACTAGAGATAATGAAACATTATCTTTAAAGTGAACAAAGTAAAAACAAAAACAAAATGAAAAAACCCAGCCCTGTCAACCTATAATTCTATGTTCAGTGAAAATATCTTTAAAAAATAAGGATAAATAAAAGTATTTTCAGACCAACCAAAGCTGGGAGAATTTCTTGCCAACATACTTGCACTAAAATAAATGCTAAAGGAAATTATTTATATTGAAAGGGAATGATATCAGGTGGGAATTGAGATCTATTGAAGGAAGGAAGAGCACTTGAAATGGTAAATATGTAAGTAAACATAAAAAGAAAACCTCTTGTTTTATGTTAATTTTTAAAAGGGAAATGACATTTTGCTACAAAATAATTTTAATATTGTGCTTGTCCCATATATAAAAATAACATACATGAGAACAATCCCTAAAAGAACAGATTTGGTAAATGAAACTATACTGTTTTAAGTGTCTTACATTTCTGAAGTCTGAAGTGGGGAAGACCTTATTAAACTTAGTTTAATAATGCAATAAAAAGTTGCAGTAGAATACTAAAAATATTTGATAAACACAAGAGATAGCAGGAAAAGAGGAACAGAGGGAAACAATCAGATGAAACAAACAGAAAGAAAAGAGCAAGCTGTTAGACTTAAACTCAATCATATCACTTTCCATGATGTGATCTGATGTGATCAGGCAATCAGTTGAAAGGGGAGTTTCTTTGGGGGTATAGCCTGCCTCCAATATACAAATGGATATTCTGGCAAAACTCACTCTCTCTCAACACTGCACTCTTCTTGTCACCTGACCTCTGGTTCCTAGGATGTAAGCTAGCAGAGGTCTCCAGCCTGCCACCTGATCTATGAATTTGGGACTTGCCAGCCTCCACAATTGTGTGAGCCATTTTCTTGAAATAAATGTCTCTTTCTCTCTATATATATATGTATATGTACATATATATATATACACATATGCCTCCTCTAGCAAACCCAGACTAAGGCACCAACTAATTTTCAAATTTCTCTACCAGCTTTAAATTCTACCACCTGACACTTCCCAACAATGAGGCATGCTTTCTGCTGTCCAATCTAAGTGCAATTCTGTTCTTACTGAGGTCTTCAGGTTTGCTGTCCATTTGAGTAACAGCGTTCCCCAACCTGTACTAAATCTGAGTATATAATCTGCCAAATTATTGGTTGATCTTTAAACTACACAGGCATAAGGAAGATCTCAGAGAAACACACTAAAAAAGAAGTTGGAAACCAAGAAAATTGCAGAGGCATCAGCTTCTGCGTGATATAGATGAAACAAATTTTACAGTCTGAGACCAGGAAAGTTAACTGTCTAATAGAAGAGAAAAAAACAAAAACAAAAAACAATAATCCTCACAAGAAGAAACAAATTCCAGACTATCTAAAATGTATTAACAATGTCCAATTTTTAATCGAGTTATTACACATACAAAGAAACAGGAAAATGGAAACCATAAACAAGAAAAAGAGAAGTCAATAGAAATAGACTAAGATTGGTCACAGATGTTGGGTTTAGAAGAGTTAGAAGATCAAGATCTCAAAACAGATATTTTAAGTATATTCAATGAGTTAGAGGAAAATACAGTATTAATGATCGGACAGATTATATATGTCAACAGAGAAACGACAACTATAAAAAGACCAAATGGAAACTGTAGCATTTGTAAAGCTCATTAATCAAAACAAAACAAAATCACTAGATGGCGCAACTGCATATTTTAAAGTCCAGCAGAAAGAAAAAATAACTAAAAATATTAAAATCTACAATAGGAAATGTATATTTCATACAGAGGCACAAAGATATAATTGTCAACTGAATTCTCATCAGAAAACATGAAGGCCAGAAGACACTCAAATGACATATTTAAAATGCTGAAAAAAAAAAAACAGTCAATCAATTATTCTATACCAAGTGAAATCATCCCTTAAAATTGAAGGTAAAATGAAAGTATTTACAGATTTAAAAAAAAATGCAGAGATAATTATTGCTAGCAGACCTTCATTACAACAAAAATTAAATCAACTCCTTCAGGTTGAAAGGAAATAATATGAAATAGTGTTATAGATTGAACTGTGTCCCCCCAAAAAAGATATGTTGATGTTCTAATCCTCAGTGCCTGTGAACATAACCTTATTTGGAAATAGAATCTTTAAGATGTTACCAGTTAGGTTAGGTTAACATGTCATACCAAGTTGGGTTCTTATAAAAGAGGAGAACAGACACAGAGACACACAGGAGTATGTCATGTGAAGATGCATCTACAAGCCAAGAAATGCCAAGGATTGCCAGGAACCACCAAAAGCTAGGAGAAAACAGTTTTTTTTTTCTTTCACAGCCTTCAGAAGAAGTCAACAAGACCAATACCTGATTTGGATGTCTAGCATCCAGAAATGTGAGGCAATAAATTTATGTTCTTTGAAGCCACCTGCTTTCTTCTCAAGTGCACGTGAAACATTCTCCAGAATAGACCATATGCTAGGCCATAAAACCAACTTCAAAAGGATATAAATAAAACAAGGTGCATTCTTCAACCACAATGGAATAAAATTAGAATTCAATAACAGGAAAAATGTGGGGAACTCACCAATAAGTGGAAATTAAACCACAGACTCCATTAAACCAATGGGCCAAAGAAGAAAAGAAAGAGAAAAAAAGGAAATTAGAAAATACATTGACAAAAAATGAAAATGAAAAACAACATGCCAAAACTACGGTATGTGAATCTGGAGCAAGTAGGTGGTGTAAGCAGTTCCAGGCTCCTGTCTCCCCACAAAAATGCAAAACAAACAAAGAAACCCCCCCCACAAAAGCAGAAACTGGCTGAATCAACTTTGTCAGAACTCTGGAAACCTCTCAAAGAGTTACAGTAACTGAGTAAATGGTGAACCAAAAAAAGGTAACCTCTAAACAGTAGAAAAGATACGATTTTTTCTTCTCAACATTGTCAACTCCCTCCCTGGATAGGCCACCATAATATGCAGCAGTGGTCTGCACTACTAGAGAGGAGCTTAGTCTCTGGCTCTAGATGGAGCAGAACAGACTTTATTAGCAAATTATTGTTTATGTCTGCTCTAACCTGTCCAGGAGCTGCCTAAAGGACTGAAGCAAGGCACTCATCTAAGTTTTCCAGATTGAAGCACTCACACAAATCTGAGAAGCAGCAGGCAATGACCTAAGTCTATAATTGCCTTGGCTGCCTGAAAACTAAGGCTTTCAAACCCACCACTGTGCATGTGGTAGAATTGAAAAAGCCACCTGCATGACCAGGGCAAGATGCATGCTCAGGACTTAGCCTAGGCTCAGTGAAAGTCTGGCTAAGTGTTGAAGGAAAGCCCCAGCACACACCAGTTTTCAAAGACTGGGATAGGTTTTTTTGTTTGTTTTTATTTTTCCTCCAATGGTATGTATTCAAGGAAATCTAGCTGAACACATTCAGGAAGGCAGTCTTTGCAAATAATGGTTAGGGGAAAGACCTAAACAAATGGATGGCTACAGCCTTCAAAGAGATAGATTGACACAGTGGCTGCAACAATGGGCTCAAACATAATAACGATCGTGAGGATGGTGCAGGACCAGACACTGTTTCATTCTGCTGTACATAGGGTCACTATGTGTTGACACCGACTCAACAGCACCTAACAAGAACAATAATAACAACAGCCTTCAACAATTAAAACAAATGAACAAACAAATCCTGGGGAATGGGAAGAATCTGATTTCCAGAGTTACCATGTGATAATATTCAAATGTTCTGGTTTCAACAAAAAATAAAAAAGGCATACAAAGAAACAGGAAAGGATAGCCCATTCAAAAGAACAAAATAAAGTAACAGAAACTGTCCTGTGCAAGCCCAGATAATGGACTTATTAGAAAAAAAATTAAAACAACAGTATTAAATATGGTCAAAGAGCCAAAAGAACACACACACACACACACACACACACACACACACACAAATATATATACAGGAAATCAGGAAAATGATACATAAAAAAGGGAATATCAATAAAGTGATAGAAGTTATAAAAAGAAACCAAACAGAAATATTGGGGGTGAAAAGTACAATAACAGAAACTAAAAATTCACTGCAGGGGACTAACATAAGCTTGAGCTTTCAGGAGAAAGAATCAGTAAACACATATATAAGGCAATGAAGAAAAGTGAACAGAAGCTAAGGGACTGTGGAACATCATCAGGCAGACCAACATATGCAAGACAGAGAAAGGGATAGAAAGAATATTTGAATAAATAATGGACGAAAACTTCCTAAATTTGACAAAAGACATGAACCTACACATCCTGTAAAACCAATGAACTCCAACGAGGATGAACAAAAAGATTCACACTGAGACACATTATAATCAAACTCTCAAAAACCAACGACAAAGAGAGAATCTTGAAAGCAGCAAGACAGAAGTGAATTATTACATACAAAGGATCCTCAATAAGATTGAGTGCTGTTTCTCCTCAGAAACTACAAAGGCCAGAAGGCAGTGGGATGACATATTTAAAGTGCTGAAAGAAAAGAACTGTTATATGCATATGTATATTTATAATCAGTATGTATTTTTTATAAACTGACCTTTTTATTATTATAAATATATGTATGCATCTAACAACAGAGCCCTAACTATATACCAACTGGAAACCTAGTGGCACGGTGGTTAAACATTCAGCTGCTAACCAAAAGGTTGGCAGTTTGAATCCACCAGCCACTCCTTGGAAACCCTGTAGGGCAGTTCTACTCTATCCTAGAGGGTTGCTATGAGTCAGAATTGACTCGATGGCAATGTTTTATTTTGTTTAATACACCAGCTAGAGCTAACAGACAAAGATCTCTCTGCCCAACAACAGCAGAATATGTATTCTACTCTAGTGCACATGGATCATTCTCCAGGATAGACTATATGTTAGGTCACAAAACAAGTGTAGATACATTTTAAATGATTGAAATTATATAAAATACCTTGTCCAAAACAATGAAATGAAACTATAAATCAGTAACAGAAGGAAAAATGAGAATTACACAAACATGTGGAAATGAAATAACACACTATTATTAAACAACTCATGCGTCAAAGAAGAAATCACAAGAGAATTTAGAAAAAATTTAGATTAATGAAAATGAAAGCACACCATACCAAAACTTTTGTGATGCAGCAAACACAGTGCTCAGAGACAGATATTTAGACCACATTAAGAAGAAGAAATATATCATTAAGCTAACTTTATACTTTGTGGAGCTAGAAAAAAAGAGCAAATGAATCCCAAAGTTATCAGATGAAAGTAAATAAAAATCATACCCAACATAAATGAAATAGAGAACAGAAAACCAATAGAGAGAATCAACGAAACCAGAAGTTGGTTCCTTGAAACGATCAATAAAATTGACATACATTTAGCCAGACTGAGAAAGAAAAAATAAAAGGAGATACAATTTACTAAAGTCAGGCATAAAAGTGGGGGCATTACTACTGACTCTACAGAGTAAAAAAGGATTTTAAGAGAATACTATGAACAATTGAACACCAACAAGTTAGATAACTTAGATGAAATAGACAAATTCATAGAAACAAACTACCTACATTGACTCAAGAAATAATAGAAATCCTCAACAAATCTATAAGTGAAGAGACTGATTCAGTAACCAAAACCTTACCAACAAAGAAAGTCTTGAACCAGATATTTTCACTGGTGATATATACCAAACATTTAAAGAAGAATTAACACCAATCCTTCCAAAATTATTTTAAAAAACGGAAAGATCACTCCCTATCTCATTCTGTGAGGCCAGCATTACCCCAATACCAAAGCCAGATAAGGATACCACAAGAAATACTACCAAATAATATCCCTTATAAATAAAGGTGCAAAAATACTAGTAAACTGAATCTAACCAAGTGGGATTTATCACAGGAATGCAAGCTTGGTTCACTATAAAAAAATCAACCATGTTATCTGCCACATTAACAGAATGAAGGACAAGAAACACATGATCATCTCAACTGATGCAGAAAAGGCATTTGATAAAATCCAGTATCATTTTATGATAAAGAGCACTAAGAAAACTATGAATGAATAGAGGGAAATTGCCTCAACATGATAAAGGACGTCTTTCAGAAAAATACAGCTAACATCATGCTCAGTGGTGAAAGACTGGAAGTCTCCCCCTTGAGATCAGGAACAAGATATGTATGCCTACTTTAACCGCTGCTATTTAACATTTTACTTAAAGTTCTAGTCAGATCAATTAGTCAAGATAAGTAAATAAAAGGCATCCAAATCAGAAAGGAAAAAGTAAACTATATCTATTTTCTCATGACATGATCCTATATATAGAAAATCCCAAAGAATCCATAAGAAAACTTAAAGAGCTAATAAGTTAATTCATCAGAGTTGCAGGGTACAAGATCAACACACAAAAATCAGTTGTGTTTCTTCACACCAGTGATGAATTATCCAAAAACAAATTTAAGAAAGTAATTGGTTTTCAACAAGGGTGCCAAGTCCTTTCAATGGGGAAAGAATAGTCTTGTCAAAAAATGGTCTTGTGGAACTGAATATCAATAGTCAAAAGAATAAAGTTAGATCCTTACTTTAAACAATTTACAAAAATTAACTTAAAATGTATTAAAGACTGAAATGTATGAACTAACACCATAAAACTCTTAAAACATACAGATAAATGTTTCTGACTTTGGATTTGGTAGTAGTTTCTTAAATACAACAGCAAAAAAGAAAAAAACATAGATACATAGGACTTCATTAAAATAGAAAACTTGTGCAACAAAGGACACTATCAGAAAAGTAAAAAGACAACCCACCAAATGGAAGAAAATTTTTGCAAATCAGACATCTAATAAAGGTCTACTATCTAGAATATATAGAAATTGCTTACAAGTCAGCAGCAAAAAGACAAACAACCCAATTAAAAAATCAGCAAAGGACTTCAATAGACATTTCTCCAAAGAAGATATTCAAATGGCTAACAAGCAGGTGAAAAGATGTTCAACAATATTAGCCATTAAAGAAGTGAAAATCAAAACCACAGCACAGTGAGAGATAACTTCACAGCAACTAATGTGGCTGTAAAAAAAAGAAAAAAGGAAATAGAAAGTGTTGATTAGGATGCAAAGAGTAAATGGAACCCTTTTTCATTGCTGGTGGTAATGTCAAATGGTGCAGTTACTTTAGAAAAAGGTTTGGACATTACTCAATAACATTACATAGAATTCCCATAAGAATCTACAATTCCCTTCTTAGTTATATACAGAAAATAACTGAAAGAGGTGTTAAAAGAAAAACTTGTACACAAATGTTCATAGAAACACTATTCACAACAGCCAAAAGTGGAAACAACCCAGATGTCCATCGAAAGAAGACTAGATAAGCAAACTGTGGTATATTCATATAATGGAATATTATTTGGCCATAAAAAGTATGAATTATTGATACATGGTACAACATGAATGGACCTGGAAAAAAGGCTAAATGAAAGAAACCAGTCACGTATGACCACATATTACATGACTCCAATGATAAACGAAATGTCCTCAGTAGGTAAATCTACAGAGATAGAAAGTAGATTAGTTGTTGTTTAGGGTGGGAAGAGGTGGAACAATATGGGGGACTGTAGTTAAAGGGTATGGGATTTCTCTTTGAGAGATGAAAATGTTTTAAAATTAACTGTGGTTATGGTTGCACATATCTGTGAATATACTAAAAACCACTGAATCATACTCTTTAAATGAGTAAATTTTATGGTGTGTTAATTATAGCTCAATAAAACTGTTAAAAAAGTAAGCAAGGAATAAAAGTACTGATACATGCTACAAAATGAGTGATTGAAAGCATGCTATTTGAAAGAAGTCTGAGAGAAAAGGCCTTATATCGTATGATTCCGTTTATAGGCAATGTCCAAAACAGGCAAATTCATAGAGTTAAAATGTAGATTAATTATTGCTAGGGACTGGTAAGGAGGGAGAATGGGGACTGACTCTATCTATCTGTCTGTCGGTCTACCTGTATGTCTGTCTATCTATCTGGTGTAATTAAAATGTACCAGAATCAGATAGTGGTGATTTTCTTTACAATGTTGTGAATATACTGAAAACTACTGAACTGTACACTTAAAAATGGTGAATTTTAATGTATGTGGATTATATCACAATAAGAAAAAAAGAAGTCAGGAATAAAAGAACAGAGGAGCAATACAGATATAAGATAAATAGAAAACAAATATTGAACCTGAAGACCTAAATTCAACAATATCAATAATTATATTAAATGTAAACAGACTAAGCCCTCTAATCAAAAGATAGAGATTGTCATTTTTCATAAAAAATTTTTAAAAATAGAGACCCAATTAGATACTGCCTGCATGACATATATTTTAATTCCAAAGGTGCATATAGGTAAAAAGTAGATAATTGAAAGATATATTCGTGAAAATGATATACATAAGAATGCTGTAGTAGGTAGATTACCTTCAGACAAATATAATTTAATGATATTAGTATTACTAAACACAAAGAGGTATATTTCATAATGATACATGGATTAATATAGCAAGATGATATAATAATTAAATATATACATGCATCTAATTACAGAACTCCAAAATAAATGAACTAAAAACTGACAGAACTGAAAGGAGAAATAGATAAATTAACATTTATTGTTGGAGTTTTTAATATTATGCTCTCAATAATTAATAGAACAAATAGAATAAAGATATAGTACACCTAACAGCACTATCAACAATCTCAACATAAATAACTTTCATACAATATTTCACACAATAACAGAATACAAATTCCGTTAAAGTGTTCATGGAATATTCACCAGGAGACACTGGAACAGTTCTGGGACATGAAACAAGTCTCAAAAAATGTCAAGGTTTAAAGGAATTGAAATCATATAGAGTATGTTCTCTTACCACAATGGAATCATGTTAGAAATCAATAACAGAAGATATCTGGAAAACTGCAACATAATTTCAAATGGAAATGGAACATTAACCAAGACAGACCATTTCTTAATAAACTTAAAAAGACTGAAAAAAGACAGAGTATGTTTACTGACCACAATGGATATAAATGAAAAATTGATAACAAAAGGAACTTGAAAAATTCCCATGTATTTGGGAATTAAATGTCATACTTTTAAGTGACCATGGGACAAAGAAGCAATCACAAAGGAAATTAGAACATATTTTGAACTGAATAAAATGAAAAGAGAATTTACCATAATTTGTGGTATATAGTTAAAGCTGCTAAAACAAATAAATAAAATGTGAGATCCTGAGTAAGTTATGGGAGCAAAAAATGAAACTAGTTGAAAGTTTTGTAAAATTTGAACTAAATTTCTACTTTAGTTAATAATACTGTATCAATGTTGATTTCTTGTTCCTGCTAATTGTACTATGGGCACATAAATGCTAAAATTCAAGGAAGTGGGATGAGGGATGTAAGGAGACTGTCTTTACTGTTATGCAACTTTTCCATAAATTTAAAATTTGCTTAAAATTTAAAAATAAAGTTGTCATTACCAAGTGGCTGTGAGGATGAAAAGAAATTGGAACTCTCACATACATTGCTGCTGGAACACAAAATTGTACAGCCACTTTGAAAAATGATTTGGTAGTTTCCTACAAAGATAAACTTTCATCTTCTTTTTAACCCAGCAATTGCACTACTAAGCGTTTACCTAAGAGAAATGAAAATGTTCAAGAATGTTCATAGCAATTTTATTCCTAATAATTCAAACTGAAAAGAATCCAAATGATCATACAAAGGTTAATCAATAAGCCAACTCTGGTATATTTATGTAATGATGACCACTGAGCAATAAACAATAACAATCTACTGATACATGCAACAAAATGGATCTCTCAAAATCATTATATTGACGAAAAAATGTTAGATGCATAAAAGTATTCCTGTATACTTGTCTTATTTGAAATAGGTAAAACTAAATGTTAGTAATAAAAATTTTAACAAGGGTTGCCTCATTGCAGGTGCATTGACTGGAAAGGGAATGAGGCAAAATTCTTGGATGATTATGGGAGATTTTGAGAGATCTATTGGTTCCAGGCATTCAAGGAAATCCTTGCCCAGTCATTAGCTGACCAAAAAGCTAACATGCATACCTTAAACAATTATTTCAGGAAAGTCACTGAACAAACAGCAACAATTATAAAGAGCAATAACAAAACCTGGGGAGGGGGAGAAATATGATTGCCAAATTGTCACCTTATCATATTTAAAATGTACAGTTTGGAACAAAAAATTTTGAGCTATGCTTGAGAATAGTTCAGTTAAGATAATCCTGTCTAAAGAACACAAAGAAAAAAGAATGAACAGAAATTAAAAGAATCTAAGAAACTGTGGGCCAGCATCCATTGTACCATATACGTATAATGAAAATTCCAAAAGAGGCATAACAGAATGGGGCCAAATGAATATTTGAAGAAATATGGTCTAAAAAATTCCCTAATTTGTAGAAAAATGTGAATCTATATATCCAAGAAGCTCAACAAACTCCAAGTAGAATAAACTCAAGTGATCCACCCTTAGAAGCATCATAAACAAACGGTCCAAAGCCAAAGAGAAAGAGAGAATCTCAAAAACAGCAAGAGAGAAGTGACTCATCATATAGAAGGGATCCTCAATAAGATTAACTAACTTCTCATCAGAAATTATGGAGGCCAGAAAATAGTGGGGTGACGTTCAAAGTCCTAAAATAAAAATACTGTCAATCATGAATACCATATCCAGCAAAGCTAACCTTCATAAATGAAGGAGAAATTAGATGTTCCTACAGAAATAAAAAGTGAGAGAATTTGTTGCTAGCAAATCTATCCTACAAGAAATAATCCAAGAAGCCTTTCGGGATGAGATGAAAGGACATTATACAGTAACCTAAATTCACATGAAGACATAAAGAATAGTAGTAACGGAGGCATATATAAAAAACAGTATAAAATTGTTTTTATTTGTAATTATTTATTCTATTTGATTTAATAGAGAACCAATGAGAATACAATGTATAAAAATGTAATTTGTATGAAAAAATAGCAAAAAGGAGGGGAGATGAAGTGATATAAGAACAATGTTTTTGAATGTTCTTGAAATAAAGTTGATGGTAATCCAAAGTAGATTGTTACAAATTCTGCTGTTGTCGGGTGGAGTGTTCTATAGATGTCTATTAGGTTTACTTGGTTTATAGTGTTGTTCATGTCACCTATTTCCTTGTTAATGCCCAGGAGTATCACTAAGAAAATAACTTAAAAAAAAAACCAAGGGAATTAAAATGACATATTAGAAAATATCAATTTAACACAAAAGTAAGCAATAATGGAGAAATAGGAGAGCAAAAAAGATATAAGGCATATAGAAAAAGAAGTAAATCCTAGTTCGTCAGTGATCTCATTAAATGTAAATGAATTAAACACGTCAATCAAAAGGTGGAAGTTGGCAGAATGGATAAAATAACATTATCTAAGTATATGCCATCTACAAGACAACCACTTTATTTTAAAAAAGACAAATAGGTTTGAAAGTAAAAATATGGAAAAGATATATCATGCAATCAACAATCAGTAAAGATCTGGAAAGGCTATACATATGTCAGACAAAATAGACTTTAAAACAAAAATTGCTTCTAGAGACAAAGAAGGACATTTTGTATTCATAAAAGGTCAATATATCAAGAAGGTATATTAAGTATAAACATATGCACCAAAAAAAAATAAAGTCCAAAATACATGAAGGAAGCATTGACATAATTGAAGGAAGAAATAAATAATTCAGTAATAATATTTGGAGATTTCAATATCCCACTTTCAATAATGGATTGAAAACTAACACAGAAGATTATCAAGGAAATAGATGACATGAACAACATTATAAACCAACTAGACCTAATAGACATCTATTGAACACTCCATCCAACAACAGAAGAATATACATTCTTCTCAAGTACACCTGGAACATTCCCTAGGATAGACCACATGCTAAGCTATAAAGCAAGTCTTAAAATTAAAAAAATTACAATGATGCAAAGTATGTTCTCCAACCGCAATGGAATGAAATTAAAAATCAATAGCACGAGGATATTTGGGAAATTCACAGATATGTGGAAATTAACAACATATTCCAAAACAAGCGATGGTCAAAGCAAAAAAATCACAAGAAAGATTAGAAAATACTTCGAGATAAATTAAAATGAAAACACAGCAAGAAAACATGGGCGGTTCAGCTAAAGCAATGATTAGAGAAAAAACTTATAGCTGTAAGGCCTATACTAAAAAAGATCTCAAGTCAAGAACCTAACCTCCTCCCTTAAACATTAGACAAAAAGAGCAAACTAAACTCAAAGAAAGCAGAAAGAAGGAAATTTTTTAACAATAGCAGAATAAATGAAATAGAGAATGGAAAAACAATAGAGAAAAATCAATGAAACCGAAAGTTGGTTTTCTAAAAAGATCAACAAAATTGATAAACTTTTAGCTAAACTTATCAAGAATAAAAAGAGAAGACACAAATTGCTGAAACCATGAATAAAAGAGGGTACATGAGTGAAATAAGGCGGATTATAAGGGGATATTATGAACAATGGCATTCCAATCAAGTAGAAAACCTACATGAAATGGACAAATTCCTAGAGAGACACAAGCAATTAAGACCAATTTGTTAAGAAATAGAAAATCTGAATAGACCTATAACAAGTGAAGAGATTCAATTTATAATAAGAGTAAAAAAGAAAAAAAAATCCCACAACATACAGCTCATGCTCAGATGGCTTCACTGATGAATTCTACCAAATGTTTAAAAAGGAATTAGCACCAATCCTTCACACATTCTTCCAATAAATATAAAAGAGGGAACATTTCCCAACTCATTCTATGAGGCCAGTATTACCCTGAAACCAAAATCAAAGACATCACAAGAAAAGGAAAACAAAGACACCACTAACCAATATCTTCTACTAATATAAAAACAAAAATCATCAATAAAGTAGCAGTAAACCAAATATAGCAGTGTATTAAAATGATTATATACCATGAACAAGTGGGATTTATTCCAGGAATGCAAGGTTGGTTCAACATATGAAAATTAACCAATGTAATACACCATATTAATAAAATAAAGGACAAAAACCCAACACTCTTTCATGATACAACACTGAAAATACTAGGAATAGAAGAGAACTTCCTCAGACTTATAAAGAACAGCTATAAAAACCCACAGCTAACATCAAACTCCATTATGAAAGACTGAAAGCTTTCTAAGATCAGAACAAGACAAGTTCATTTGGTCTTACCACTTCTATTAAACATTGTACTAGAGATTTTAACCAGGGCAATTAGACAAGAAAAAGAAATAAAAAGCATCTAGATTTTAATAGAAAAAGTGAAACTCTCTCATTTGCATATTACATGATCTTATACTAACAAACAATGAGTCCTGATGGCACGGTGGTTACAGCGTTCGGTTCCTAACCGAAAGGTAGGCAATTTGAACCATCAGCTGCTCCGCTGGGAGGAAGATGGATGTGGCAGTCTGCTTTCATAAAGATTTACAGCCTTGGAAACCCTTTCGGGCAGTTCTACTCTGTCCTATAGGGTCACTATGAGTCAGAATCAACTTGACAGGAACATGTTTTATACTAATAAACAAGTTCATCAAGGCTTCAGGATACAAGGTCAACATACAAGAATCAACTGTATTTATAAATACAGTCAGTGAACAATCTAAAAATGAAATTACAAAACAATTTCATTTACAATATCATCAAAAAAATAAAATACTTAGAAATAAATTTAACAAAAGAAATGCAAGACCTGTACAATGAAAACTACAAGACATTGAAAAAACGTAAAGAATACTTAAATACATGGAATTACATCCCATGTGCATCGATTGGAAGAATTAATATTGCTAAGATGGCAATACTCTCCACTGATTCAATAGCTTCAGTGCAATCCTTATAAAATCTCCAGATCCCTCATTTTTCAGAAACCGACAAGTTTCTTCTAAAATTCATAGGGAAATGAAAGATATCCAGACTAGACCAAATAATCTTAAGAAAGAAGAACAAAGTTGGAGCACTCACACTTTTTATTTCAAAACTTACTATGAAGTTACAGTAATTAAAACTGTGTGGTGCTCTTTTCAGCAGCACATATACTAAAATTGGAACGATACAGAGAAGATTAGCATGGACCCTGCACAAGGATGACACACAAATTCTTGAAGCGTTCCATATTTTTATGAAAAAGTCACTGGAGTCGATCAACTCTAGGCTCCAACTCGTTATGAAAAGTGGACAATACGTTTTGGGTACAAGCAGGCTCTGAAGATGATCAGGCAAGGCAAAGCGAAACTGGTCATTCTTGCCAACATCTGCCTGGCCTTGAGGAAATCTGAAATAGAGTACTATGTCATGTTGGCCAAAACTGGTGTCCATCACTACAGTGGCAGTAATATTGAATTGGGCACCGCGTGTGGAAAATACTACAGAGTATGCACACTGGCTATCATTGATCCAGGTGATTTTGATATCACTAGAAGCATGCCAGAACAGACTGGTGAAAAATAAATCATGTAATTTTTTTCTTTAATAAAACTGACTAAAACTAGTTTTAAAAACAAACAAACAAAAAAACAAAAAACTGTGTGGTCCTGGTGTAAGGATAGCCTTATAGATCAATGGAATAGAATTGGGAGTCGGGAAATAAAACTATTACGTTTTGTGTAAATTGATTTTTGACAAGGGTACCTATAAAACTCAGTGGGAAAAGATCAGTCTTTTTTTTTTTTTTAACAGTGGTGCTGGGACTATTGCATAATCACTTGCAAAAGCATGAAGTTGGACACCTATTTCACAGTATATACAAAAATTAACTTAAAATGTATCAAAGACCTAAATGTAAGAACTGAAACTATAAACTCCTAGAAGAAAACACAGGAGTGAATCTTCATGACTTTGGGCCATACAAAGTGTTCTTAGATACAACACCCAAACAGTAACATAAAGACAAACAATCCAATAGAAAAATGGGCAAAATATTTAGACACTTTACCATAAATTATAAAAAATATGGTCAGAATACTCATGAAAACATACTCAAAATCATTAGTCATTTGGGAAGTGCAAATCAAAACCACAATGTGATACCTCTACACACAAACTAGTATGGAAAAAATTACAAAGACCTACCATACCAAGTTTTGGTGAGAATGTGGAGGAACTACAACTCTCATATACTTCTGGTGGAACCATAAAATTGTACAAGAAATTTGGAAAATTTTCTCAGTTTCTTAAAAAGTTAAACATATACCTATCATACAACCCACCCATTTCACTCTTTCTTGTTAACCCAAGGGAAACAAAAGCAAATGTTAACATAAAGACTTGCACACAAATTTCCATAACACCCAAACACTAGGAAAAAAACAAATGTTTATGAAGAGCAGAATTTGAAAACTAATTGTGTAATAGCCATACGATGAAACACGATTCTACAATAGAAAGGAATTAACCTTTCAGGAAAGGTATGCATCAGGGTTTTATCCTTTCACCATACGTATTCAATCTGTATGCTAAGCAAATATACTGAGCAAATAATCCGAGAAACTGGACTATGTGAAGAAGAACGGGACATCATGATTGGAGGAAGACTCATTAACAACCTGCATTATGCAGATGACACAACCTTGCTTGCTGAAAGTGAAGAGGACTTGAAGCACTTACTGATGAAGATAAAAGACTATAGCCTTCAGTATGGATTACATCTGAATGTAAAGAAAACAAAAATCCTCACAGCTGGACCAAGAAGCAACATCATGATAAATGGAGAAAAGATTGAAGTTGTCAAGGATTTCATTTTACTTGGATCCACAACCAGCACCCACGGAAGTAGCAGTCAAGAGATCAAAAGAAGCACTGCAGTGGGTAAATCTTCTGCGAAAGACCTCTTTAAAGTATGGAAAAGTAAAGATGTCACCTTGAATACTAAGGTGCGCCTGACCCAAGCCATAGTATTTTCAATCACATCATATGTATGCGAAAGCTGGACAATGAATAAGGAAGCCCAAAGAAGAATTGATGCCTTTGAATTGTGGTGTTGGTGAAGAATATTGAATATACCATGGACTGCCAAACGAACGAACAAATCTGTCTTGGAAGAAGTAAAACCAGGATGCTCATTAGAAGCAAGGATGGCAAGACTACGTCTTACATCCATTGGACATATTATCAGGAGGGATCAGTCCCTGGAGAAGGACATCATGCTTGGTGAAGTACAGCATTAGCGAAAAAGAGGAAGACCCTCAACAAGATAGATTGACACAGTGGCTGCAACAGTGGGCTCAAGCATAACAATGATTGTGAGCGTGGCACAGGACAGGGCAGTGTTTTGTTCTGTGGTACATAGGGTCACTATGAGTCGGAACCGACTCAATGCCACTTAGCAACAACAACAACCTTTTGATACATACAAGACAATCGAATCTCAAAGTAATTACACTAAGTGAAAGGAGCCCTTCACAAGAGAACATATAGTATTTTAGAAAATGCAGGCTACTACATGGTGACAGAAAGTAGACCATTGATCGCCTTGGAACAGGTCAGTATGAGTGAGGAAGGGAAGGATTACAAATGGACATGAGCAATCAATGGTGATGAATATTTTCATTGTGGTGATGGTGTCACGGGTATATATATGTGTCAATAGTCAGCGAACTGAGCGCTTTAAATAAGTGCAGGTTATTTTAGCATTAAATATAACTCAATAAATTATTTTTCAAAAGAAAGAATAATGAAAAAATAACAGAAGAGACTAATGGAAAACAAATAGCAAGAAGATAGATGTAAACCTAACCATACCATTTAAATGGTCTAAACACCTCAATAAAAAGCTAACTATTTTCAGATTATATTTAAAAAAAACAATAACCATATGCTGTCTATAGATTATTTACTTTAAAATATAGGGACAAAATAAGAGTAAAAGGATAGAAAATAATGTGCCCTGGAGGCACTAAGTGAAAGGAAGCTGGTGTAGTTTATATCAAAGTAGCTTATATTAGATCTTATGGCAAGAAGTATTAGGTGAGATAAAGAGGGTTATTTCATAATGATAAAAGGGTCACTACTAGAGGAAGATATAATGATCTTATTTATTTAGCAAACCTAATAACATAAATAAGATCATTATGTTTTCAATCACCTCATATGCATGCAAAAGCTGGACAATGAATAAGGAAGATGGAAGAAGAGTTGATGCTTTTGAATTATGGTTTTGGCAAAAAATATTGAATATATTACGGACCGCCAAAAGAACGAACAGATCTATCTTGGAAGAAGTATGGCCAGAATGCTCCTTAGAAGCAAGAATGGCAAGACTTTGTCTCACATCTTTTGGACATGTTATTAGGACAGACACTGGTCCCTGGAGGAGGACATCACACTCGGTAAGATAGAGGATCAGAGAAAAAGAGGAAGACCTTCAACTAGATGGACTGACACAGTGGCTGCAACAATGGGCTCAAGCATAACAACGATTGTGAGGATGGCGCAGGACGAGGCAGTGTTCCGTTCTGTTGTTCATAGGGTTGCTATGAATTGGAGCTGACTTGACGGCACCTAACAACAACAATAACATAGCTTCGAAATTAATAAAGTAAATGTTAAGAGAACTAAAAGATGTAATACATATTGGTAGTTGGAGATTTTTAACTAATAGAAAATGCACAAAAAATTTGCACAAGATTTCTGTTACTATATCAATTGACATCAGAATACATATTCTTTTGAAATACACATGGAATTTATCACAATAAACCATATGCAGGGCCATAAAGCCAATGTCAACCAATGTCAAATGAAGGAATCATACAGTGTATATTCTCTGACCACTGTGGAATTAATTACAACTCAATAAGAAAGATATCTTGAAAATTTCCTCAAATCTAGAAATTAAAGCAAACTTCTAAATAGTGCAAGGATTAAAGAAGAAATCACCGGGGAATTACCAAATATTTTGAACTGAAATGAAAATACATGTTAAAATTTGTGGGATGCAACTAAAATAGTACCTAGAAAAAAATTGAGATTTAAATGCTTGTATTAGAAAATAAGAAAGCTCCAAAGTAACAGATGTAAGCTTCTTCCTAAGAAGTTAAAAAAAGAGCAAATTAGAACCATAGTAAGCAGAAGGAAGGACATAATAAAGATGAGAGTAGATATCAATGACATAGAAAACAGACAAACAATAGAGAAAATTGTTGACATGAAAAGGTGTTTCATGGAGAAGTTTAATACAAATGTAAAATTCCTAGTAAAATGAAACAAGAAAGAAAGAAAAAAGAGATTACCATTCTCAGGAATGTGAAAGAGGAAGTTATGACAGATTATATAGACATTAGAAGGGTGATAAGATATTATACAACACTTTTTAACAATAAATTTAACACTTTAGATGAAATGCACAATTTCTTGAAGACCACAATTTACCAAACCCAACATGAAAAAGAAAATTCTAGTATTTTTATTCATAGTGAAGCAATTGAATCTATAATTAAGAATCTTTCCATGCACACATACATACATACACACCTGCAGGCTCAGACGGCTACACTGTCAGTTGGCTACACTTGTTAATTCTTACAAGCATTTAAATAAGATGAAATACCATCTTACACAAACTTAGAGGATAGGACAAAGGGAAGAGTTTTAAACTTATTTTATGATGTTTGTATAACCTTAGTACCAAAACTGGACAAGTACCAAATAAAGGGGAATGGCAAAGTTGTATCTGTCATTAAAATAGATGCAAAAATCCTAACTAGAATATTATTAAAAAAAAATCCAATGATAAAAAAAAAAGACCCCATAACCAGGTGAGAATCCTTCCAGGAATGCAAGACTGATTATTATTCCAAAATTGGTATAATTTACCAAGCTAACAGAACAAAGGAAAAAAAAAATCCTAAAATCATCCCACTATATGCAGAAAAAAATCCACATTTGTTTGTGATAAAAAGTCTCAGCAAATATGGAGTAAAAGGGAACTTCCATAATCTGATGAAAGGTATTTCACAAAACCTACAACTAGCAAACAACATTCTTAATGTTGAAATATTGGACACTTTTTCACTGAGCTCAGGAAAAAGACAAAGACGTCCACTATCTCCACTTTCATTAACACTATTCTGGAAGTCCTTTAAGTGCAATAAAGCAAGAAAAAGAAACTAAAGAAAGTATTAAGATAGGAAAAGAAGAAATGAAGCTGTCAACATTCATGTCTGGCATGACTGAGTATCCAGAATATTCAAATGAATCTATTTAAAAACAGAAATACTAAGTGAATTTAGCCAGATAGCTGGGTACAAAGTTAATACACAAAAATCCTATGTATTTCTATATACTAGCAACAAACACAGAAAATGAATTTAAAAATACTAATATTATTTAGAATAGCATCCTAGGAAATCAAATTGTTGCTGTCATTGTTAGGTGCTGTCGATTATGACTCATAATGACCCCATGTGACAGAGTAGAACTGCCCCATAGGGTTTTCTAGGCTGTAATCTTTATGGAAGCAGATCACCAGGTCTTTCCCCCGCAGAGTCATTGGGTGGGTTTGAACTGCTAACCTTTCAGTTAGCTGTCAAGTACTTAACTGTTATGACACCAGGGCTCCTTGGTATTGGTACCTAGGGATAAATCTAACAAAAATATTCAAGACTTCTAAAGTGAAAACTAAAAAGTCTAAAAAGTGTAACAGAACAATTAAAGAAGACCTAAATAAATGGAGGAAAATTTACATGTACATGTACATATGTACATGTATTGAAAGCCTTAATAGTGTTAAGATTTCATTTCTTGCTTAACTAATTTATAGATTCAATACAATACTGATTTTTAAAAGTCAGCAATTATTTTTTCTGGAGATTGACAAGCTAATTTAAACTTTATATAAAAGCAAAAAGGACATTTATATGAACATAGTCTGGGCAATTTTAAAGAACACAGTTGGAAAATTTAGTCTACTAGATCTCAAGTCTTAGTATAAAGCTATTGTAATTAGAATTTTGTAGTACTAGTGCAGGGAGAGAATATCAGACCAATAGAATAGAGCAGATAGCCCAGTAGAAACAACTTAAGTAAGGTCACCTGACTTATAACAAAGACACCATTCTAATGAAGTGGGAAAAGATAGTCTTCATTTATTGAAATGGTGCTGGGTCAATTTGATATATATATGGTTAAAAGTAAATTCCAACCCCTAGCTCACATAGGATGTAAAAGTTGAGATGACTCCTAGATCTAAATGTGAAAGTAAAGATCATCAAGCTATAAGGAAAAACAAAAACAAAACAAAAGCGGAGGGAGTTATCTTCTTGAACTTTGGATAGGCAAAATTTTCTTAAACTGGACACAAAAACCACTTACCTTTAAAAAAACCTCTGACAAGTTGAATTTAATTAAGAGAGTGAGAAGCCCACAACAAACTGGGAGAAAACATTTGCAATATGTATACCTGACAAAAGACTCGTATCTAGAATACATAAAGAGCTCACAGAAATCAATTAAAACAGTCAAACTGAAAATAAGCAAATGGCTAAAAAAAGACACATCACAAGAAAGGACAGCCAGATGCTTAAAAAACATAAGAAAAGGTTCTCAATATTATGAATCATCAGAGAATTAAAAATAAAAACTAAAAAGAGATATCACAAATCAAGAAAAAAAAATCCCCTTTCCAATAACATCTAAATGAATAAAATACCTAGAAATAAACCTAACTAGGGATGTAAAGGATTTATATGCTGAGAACTATAAAACACTGCTGAAAAAGACTAAAGCAGGCCTAAATACAAGGGAAGACATTCTGTGCTCATGCATTGGAATACTTAATATTGTGAAAATGTCAATACTACCCAAAGTGATCTATAGATTCAATGCAATCCTGATCAAAATTCCAGCAACATTTTTTACAGAAATGGACAAAGTAGTCCTCAACTTTATATGGAAAGGTAAGAGACCTCAGATAGCCAAAGCAATTTTGAAGAATAACAAAGTAGGAGGACTTATACTTCCCAATTTCAAAACATTCTCTACAGCTACAGTAATCAAAACAGCCTAGTACTCCTTTGGGGATAGACACATAGACCAAAGGAATAGAATTGAGAGTTCAGAAGTAAATCATTATATCTATGGTCAACTGATTTTTGACAAGGGTGCTAAGTCCATTCAGTGGGGGAGGGAAGGATCTCCTCAACAAATGGTGCTGGGAAAATTGGATTTCCACATGCAGAAAAATTAAACAGAATCCATACCTTACACCATACACAAAAACTAACTCAAAATCGATCAAGAACCTAAATGTTAAATTTAAAACAATAAAATTCTTGGGAGAAAATATAGGAGTGAAGCTGTGGGACTGAGTTTTTTGTTCGTTTTTAATGGTACATTATCAAATGTATTACCAAATGTACAAGCAGCAGAAGACATAATTAATTGGGACCTCATGAAAATTAAATACTTATGTTCGTCAAATAAATGACTTAATAAAAGAGTAAAAAGACAACCTACAGATCAGAGAAAAATCTTCAGGAATCATATATCCGATAAGAGTCTAATATCCAAAATTTATACAACTTAACAACAAAAAGAAAAATAGCCCAATCAAAAAAAGGGGAAAGACTTGAACAGACATCCCACCAAAGAGGATATTCAAGTGGCCAACAAGCACATGAAAACATCTTCAACATCATTAGCCATTAACCAAACTCGTTGTGGTCCAGTCCATTACGACTCACAGTAACCCGATAGGACAGAGTAGAACTGCTCCATAGGGTTTCCAAGGAGCTGTTGGTGGATTCAAACTGCCGCCCTTTTGTTTAACAGCCTAGATTTAACCACTGCGCCACCAGGGCTCCATTAGAGAGATGCAAATCAAAACCACAATGAGATACCAACTCACTCCTTCTGGAATGGCAATGGTCAAAAAAACAGAAAATAACAAATGTTGATGAGGATGTGGGGAGATTGGAACACTTATCCATTGCTAGTGGGAATATAAAAATGGTAAAACTGTTATGGGAAACAGTATGATGATTCCTCAAAAAATTAAAAATAGAGCTACTACATGACCCATCAATTCTACTCCTAGATATATAACCTAGGGACCTAAAAGTAGCATTGGGAACAGACATGTGTACACCTATGTTCATTTCAGCACTATTCACAATAGCAAAATTGTGGAAACAACCTAAGTGCTCACCAAGGGATGAATGGATAAACAAAATGTGGGACATACATCCAGTGGAATACTACTCAGCTATAAAGAGAAATGAAGTCCTAATACATGCTACAACATGGATAAACCTCAAAGATATTATACAGAGTGAACTAAGTCAATAATAAAAGGACAAATACTGTATGGTCTCAATTATATGAAATGGCAAGGATAGGTAAAAGCATAGAGACCAACGTTTATTAGCAGTAACAAGGGGTGGTGGGGAGGGGTAACTATTCTTTAGGAAGTGGTGAGTTTTTGTCTATGATGATGGGGAAATTGACACCAAATAAGGGTAAGGGTTACTGTTATGGATTGATTTGTGTCCCCCTCAAAATGTGTGTCTACTTGACTAGGCCATGATCCCAATATTGTGTGGTTGTTCTTCTCCATTTTGTGGATGTGATGTAATTACCTATGTGTCGTAAATCCTAACCTCTATGACACTAATGAGGCAGGATTAGAGGCAGTTATGTTAATGAGGCAGGACACAATCTACAGGATTAGGCTGTATCTTGAGTCAATCTCTTCTGAGATATAAAAGAGAGATGTGAGCAGAGAGGAGAGGGACGTCATTGCCATCAAGCAAGAAGAGCCCGGAGTGGAGCATGTCCTTTGCACCCGGGGTCCCTACACTGAGAAGCTCCTAGGCCAAGGGAAGACTGATGACAAGGACCATCCTCCAGAACCAACAGAGAGAGAAAGCCTTCCCTTGGAGCTGGAGCCCTGAATTCAGACCTCTAGCCTCCTAAAAGGTGATGATAAATTTCTGTTTGTTAAAGTCACTCACTTGTAGTATTTCTGTTATAGCAACACTAGTTAACGAAGACAGTTACACAACTTGACTAACGTAATGGATAGCACTAAACTGTACACCAGAAAAAGGCTAAATTGGTTAATGTTATGTTATATACAATTGTACAAGAACAACAACAAAACAAAAAAGGGGAGAATGGGGAAGTACCTGCTGATACTACTTAGGAGCTACTGATACTATTTAGGTGCAACCAAACACCTCATGGGATTAGTTTTCTTGGTTCAGAGGTTTAGGGTCATGGTTACATGGGACAGTTCACTCAATTAGCCTAATATTTTTTTAGAGTTTCTGTTGTACCTCCTAGATCATTGAGCAGTGCCTGGCATCTTAAAATCTTGTGAGCAGCTATCCAAGGAACAACAATTGATCTTTATTTGCCTGGAGCAGCAGGGGAAGAAGGAGACCCAGGAAATGGAGGCAGAACTGAATCTCAGGTCTAATTGCCTCCATGAACTATTACCTCCTTTGCCATGAGACCAGAAGAACTGGATGGTCCCTGACTACCATTACTGAACATTTGGACCAAAGTTTCAACAGATGGCTCCTGATCAAAAGGAGGGAATATGTGGAGTAGAATTTAAAATTTATATGGAATCCAGACTTCCTGGATCCATTGAGACAGGAGGGACTGCCGAATCTACTGCCCTGAGAAAATTTTTAACAGGAGGAACTGCTAAATCTATTGCCCAGAAAAAATCTTGAAACCTCCAACCAAAACTATCCCCCTGAAGACTTCTTTAAAAGAAACAACAGCTTAGCTGAATTAGTAAAGAATAATTTCCTTAAGCATTGCACTCGTAAAGAAATATACATATGAGATTAATTTGAGAATAGTAACTCTAAAGAATAGACAAGGAATTTAGGGGTAATGAGTCTAAGTTAATTGCTGAAATAATTTGGAAAAAGATAGTGAGAATGATGACACAATGTGAAGAATAGAACCAATTTCTACATGTACTGAATTGTATATATAGAAATTGTTGAATGGGAATATGTTTGGCTGTGTATATTTTCACCAAAAAAAAAAAAATTAGATGTCATTAAACACTTATCTGAACAGATTTAATTATTAACACCAGAGGTCAGCAAACTATGGCCCATGGGCCAAATCTAGCCCACAGCTTATTTTTGTGGGGCACATGAATTGTAAATTATTTTATGTTTTAAAAGGGTTATTAAAATATACACAACAGAGATAGTATATGGTCCAGAAAGCCTAAAATATATACTATCTGACCTTTATAGAAACAGTTTGCTGGCCCCTGATTAAGATTGACAATACTAATTTTTGTCAAAAATCTAAAATCTCAGCAACATGGCACTATAGACAGAAGCACCAAGCCTTCCCTCCAAAGCAAAGATACAAAAAACTAAGTCAAACAGAGACAAACATGAGTCCTGAAACCCTAAGCCTCAAAGGAAGTGATAAAGAACTCAGCCAAGCACTGAATGACAGAGAACAGAAAGCAAGGAGAGATGCATGCAGAGGTCCCCTATCAGCTAACGCAGCACAGATCTGCAATCTTGGATTCCTACTGGAGATCAATGAACAAGGGGTAGAGGAAAGCAGCTTCACAGAGCTTCCAGAAGGAGACAGAACAACCGCTGGACCTGCCCTGCTATACCACACCTGAGCAACTGACCCTGCCCATTGGAGAATGAGGAGAAAAAGTATTGTGCTCACAGACGAGCAAACAACAAAGAATGCACAGCCCACCTGCTCAGACATAACCAAATAAAACAAAAAAGCAGGATGAAGCAAACAAATCTACAATCAATATACAAGGAAAATAACTACTGAATGTATTGAAGACAGCAGACAATATCAAAATATATACAAAAACAGGACAGGATGGTTCTAGTAGGTGTCCAAAATAAAACACCAGATGACATTCCAGTAGAAGAAAAGGCACTAGAACTACTTAATAGGGAATTCAAATCTCTAATATTCAGAGCTATCCAAGAGTTGAAGCAAAAACCACACAAAATGAGGAAAATATCGATAAATTCATGGAAAATACAGACAAAAAGGAAGAATTCAGGAAAATAATGCAGGAACAAAATGTCAAAATAAATTCACAACTAGAAATCATACAAAAACAGCAATTAGAAATCCAAAAGATAAACAACAAGATTTCAGAAATGTACAGTGTCATAGATGGGCTGAAAAGCAGGTTTGAAACGATGGAAGACAAGATCAGCCAAACTGAAGACAAACACTTGGATACAACTCTGAGGAAAAATCAGAAAATAGAACAAAGAAAAATGAAGAGACCCTGAGAGTTATGTGGGATACAATCAAAAGCAAAAATTTGCTAGTGGTCGGAGTTCCAGAACAGGGGGAGAAAATAGAAAACACAGAGAGGATCATTGAAGAACTGCTGACAAAAAACTTCCCAAATATCATGAAAGATGAAAAGCTGACCATCCAAGAAGCTCAAAAAACCCCATATAGGATAGACCCCAAAAAGAAAATCACCAAGGCATATCATAATCACACTCACTAAAACCAAAGACAAACAAAAAATCCTGAGAGCAGCTCGAGAAAAACAGAAAATCACATACAGAGGAAAAACAATAAGACTAAGCTTGGATTATTCGGCAGAAACCATGAAGGCAAGAAGGCAATGGGATGACATATAAAAAACATTGAAAGAAAAAAATCTCCAGCCAAGAATAATTTATCCTGCAAAACTCTCATTCAAATATAATGATGAAATTAACACATTTCCAGGTAAACAGAAATTAAGGGACTTTGTAAAAAACAAACGAAACTTAGAAGAATTATCAAAGGGAGTCCTTCAATCTAAGAACAAACAACATTAGACCACAGCCTAAATCAAGGATGCAGGATCATACCAGCCAGATACCAACCTAGGAAATGAACTCTCAAGGACTATCCAAAAACAAAAGAATTACAACAGGGAACCAGAGAGGTTAATCTGTAAGTGACAAAAACATCGGAACAATAAAAGAGGGATTAAACGGTGTAGGTATAGAACCTTCTAATGGAGAGGAAGGCAAGGAGATACCAAGTAATAATAGATTGGTTCAAACCTAGGAAGATAAGGGCAAATTTCAAGGTAACCACGAAGAAAGTCAACAAACCTACTCATCAAAATAAAGAAGAAAAACATAAAGTCTCAGTAAAAACAAAACCTACAAAAAAAAAAAGAAATTAAAAAAAAACACAAATAAAAGGAATTCAGCACAGGAGAGTAGGAGGAACAAAGAAAACGTCAGCACCACAAAAAAAGCACTACAAAATGACAGCAATAAATTCACACCTATCAATAATGACACTGAATGTAAATGGCCTAAGTGCACCCATAAAGAGATGGAGAGTGACAGAATGGATAAAAAAACATGATCCATCAATATGCTGTCTACAAGAGACACACCTTAGAAATAAAGATGTGAATTTATTAAAAATCAAAGAATGGAAAAAAATATATCAAACAAACAGCTACCAAAAAAGAGCAGGAGTGGCAATACAAATCTCATATAAAATAGACTTTAAAACAAAATCCACCATAAA
>NW_004444004.1:8979497-8981017 GCF_000243295.1 Trichechus manatus latirostris | reverse complement strand
AATAACCCAAATAAGAAATGAAATGGGGGACATTACAACAGACCCAACTGAAATAAAAAGGATCATAAGAGAGTACTATGAAAAACTATACTCCAACAAATTTGAAAACCTAGAGGAAATGGATAAATTTTTAGAAACACACTACCTACCCAAACTAACACAAAGTGATGCTGAAAATCTGACCAGACCCATAACAAGAGAAGAGACTGAAAACATAATTAAAAAAACTCCCAACAAAAAAAAGCCCTAGCCCAGATGGCTTCACTGGAGAATTCTACCAATCATTCAGAGAAATGATTATACCAGTACTGCTCAAACTACTTCAGAACATAGAAAAGGAAGCAACACTTCTGAATTCATTCTACAAAACCAGCATAACCCTGATGCTAAAACAGGCAAGGATGCCACAAAAAAAGAAAATTATAGACCAATATCTCTCATGACTATAGATGCAAAAATTCTGAACAAAATTCTGGCTAATAAAATTCAGCATCATATCAAAAAAATAATACACTGTAACCAAGTAGGATTCATACCAGGTATGCAAGGATGGTTCAACATTAGAAAATCATTCCACGTGATCCACCACATAAATAAAAGGAAATGAAAGAATCACATGATCATCTCGATTGATCCAGAAAAGGCATTTGAGAAAGTCTAATACCCATTCCTGATAAAAATTCTCAATAAAATAGGTATAGAATGCAAATTTCTCAACATAATAAACAGCATCTATGCAAAATGAACGGCCAACATCATTTTTAATGGAGAGAGGCTGAAAACATTCCCTTTGAGAACAGCAACAAGACAAGGATGCCCTAATCACCACTCCTATTTAACATTGTGACGGAAGTCCTAGCTTGAGCAATAAGGCAAGAAAAAGAAATAAAGGGCATCCATATTGGTAATCTGTCCCTGTTTGCGGATGATATGATACTATACATATAAAACCCCAAAGACTCCACAAGAAAACAACTGGAACTAATAGAAAGATTCAGCAGAGTAACAGGATACAAGATACACATACAAAAATCAGTTGGATTCCTATACATCAATAAAGAGAACGATGAAAAGGAAATCAGGAAAACAATACCATTTTCAATAGCCCCTAAAAAAATAAAATACTTAGGAATAAGTCTAACCAGGGATGTAAAAGACCTATACAAAGAAAACTACAAAACACCACTGCAAGAAACCCAAAGGGATCTACATAAATGGAAAAACATACCATGCTCATGGATAGGTAGACTAAATATTGTGAAAATGACAATTCTACCCAAAGCAATTTACACATATAATGCAATCCCAATAGAAATAACAACAACATACTTTAAAGAGATGGAAAAACTAATCTTTAACTTTATATGGAAAGGGAAGAAGCCCCGGATAAATAAAGCACTACTGAAAGAGAAGAATAAATTATGAGGACTCGCACTACCTGACCTCAGAACCTAATATGCAGCAACAGTAGTCAAAGCAGCCTGCTACTGGTACAATGACAGATACATTGACCAATGGAA
>NW_004444004.1:8968632-8977887 GCF_000243295.1 Trichechus manatus latirostris | reverse complement strand
AAGACCAGACTTACTGGCCTGACAGGGCCTGGCGAAACCCTGAGAGTATGGCCCCTGGACACCCTTTTAGCTCAATAATGAAGTCACTCCCGAGGTTCACCGTTCAGCCAAAGATTAGACAGCCCCATAAAACAAAACGAGACTAATGGGGCACAACAGTTCAGGGACAAGGACTAGAAGGCAGGAAGGGACAAGAAAGCTGGTAAGAGGGAACCCAAGGTTGCAAAGGGAAAGTGTTGACATGTCTTGGGGTTGTTAACCATTGTCATAAAACAATAAGTGTACTAATTGTTTAAGGAGAAACTATTTGTTCTGTAAACCTTCATGTAAAGTACAATAAAAAATAATGTAAAATCTCTTATATTGTTGATGATTTTGTGAACAGATACAATGAGTTTGGAAAAATCTTTGACATTACATACTAAAAGAGTCTATTGATTCTCAGATTTTTATTTTAGTTACAGGCAGAATGGAAATATGTGCTTATATCCAACAAAATCATGGACAAGCATGTTCAGTGCAACTTTATTTTTAATAGCCAAAAACTGGAAACAACCAAATGCCCATCAAAAAGAGTAGGAAGGTAAATTAATTATTGTATACATATACAATAAAATACTACATGACAATGAAAAAGAATCAAATATTAATAAATGCAACAAAATGGATGAATCATTCAAACATAATATTAATTGAAAGAAGTCAGACTCAAAAGATTACATATTATAAGTCCATTAATTGGGGAAAAGATAGTCTCTTTAACAAATGGTTCTGGCATAACTGGATATTCATCTGCAATAAACTGAAACAAGATCCATACCTCACACCATGGACAAAAACTAACTCAAAGTGGTTCAAAGACCTAAATATAAAATCGAAAACAATAAAGATCATGGAAGAAAAAATAGGGACAATGCTAGGAGCCCTAATACATGACTTAAACAGAATACAAACCATAAGTAACAATGCAGAAGCACCAGAAGAGAGACTAGATAACTGGGAGCTCCTAAAAATCAAACACTTATGCTCATCAAAAGACTTCACCAAAACAGTCAAAAGACAACCTACAGACTGGGAAAAAAAATTTGGCTATGACAAACCCAATCAGCATCTAGTCTCTAAAATCTACAAGGTACTGCAAAACTTCAATAACAAAAAGACAAATAACCCAATTAAAAAATGGGCAAAGAATATGAACAGGCACTTTGCCAAAGAAGACATTCAGGGAACTAACAGACACATGAAGAAATGCTCACGATCATTAGCCATTAGAGAAATGCAAATCAAAACTACAATGAGATAGTACCTCACCCCAACAAGGCTAACATTAATCCAAAAAACACAAAATAGTAAATGCTGGAGAGGTTGTGGAGAGACTGGAACACTTATACACTGTTGGTGGAAATGTAAAATGGTACAACCACTTTGGAAATCAACTTGGCGCTTCCTTAAAAAGCTAGAAATAGAAGCACCATACCATCCAGCAATCCCGCTCTTTGGTATATATCCTAGACAAATAGAACTGTCACACGAATAGAGATATGCACACCCATGTTCATTGCAGCACTGTTCATGAAAGCAAAAAGACGGAAACAACCTAGGTGCTCATCAACGGACAAATGGATAAACAATTTACTGTGTATTCATACAATGGAATACTATGCAACGATAAAGGACAACGATGAAGCTATGAAACATCTCATAACATGGAGGAATTTGGAGGGCATTATTCTGAGTGAATTTAGTCAGTCACAAAAGGACACGTATTGTCTAAGACCACTATTATAAGAACTCAAGAAAAGGTTTAAACACAGAAGAAAACATTCTTTGATAGTTATGAGAGTGGGGAGAGGGGGGTGAGGGTTATTCACTAACTAGATAGTAGACAAGAATTATCTTAGGTGAAAGGAAGGTCAGCACACACTACAGGGGAAGTCAGCACAACTGGAGTAAACCTAAGCTAAGAAATTTCCTGAATAAAATCAAACAATTTGAGGGACAGAGTAGCAAAGTCGGGGGTCTGGGAACCATGCTTTCAGGGGACATCTAGGTCAATTGGCATAACAAAGCTTATTAAAAAATGTTCTGCATCCTACTTTGCTGAGTGGCGTCTGGGGTCTTAAAAGCTATCGAGTGGCTATCTAAGATGCATCAATTGGTTCTAAACACCTGGAGTAAAGGAGAATGAAGAACACCAAAGACACAAGGAAAGTATTAGCCCAAGAGACAGAAAGGGCCACATAAACCAGAGACTTCATTAGCCTGAGACCAGAAGAACTAGATGGTGCCTGGCTACCACCAATGACCGCCCTGACAGGGAATTCACCAAAGAGCCCAGGATGGAGCCGGAGAAAGGTGGGGTGCAGAACTCAAATTCTAGTAAGAAGACCAGACTTAATGGTCTGACTGAGACTGGAGGAACCCCAGAAAGTATGGCCTCCAGACTCTCTGTCAACCCAGAAATAAAGCAATTTCTGAAGCCAACTTTTCAGACAAGGATTGGACTGGACTGTGGGATGTAAAATGATACTCATGAAGAGTGTGCTTCTTAGCTCAAGTAAATACGTGAGACTAAATGGGCAGCTTCTGTCTGGAGGTGAGATGAGAAGGTAGATTGGGTTAGGAGCTGGTTGAATGGACATGGGAAATCAGAGGTGGAAAGGAGGAGTGTGCCGTCACAGTACAGGGAGAGCAATTAGGGTCACATAACAATGTATGTATAAATTTTTGTATGAGAGACTAACTTGAAATGTACACTTTCACTTAAACTACAACAATAAACAACATCAACAAAAGATTACATATTACAATCTTTCATTTATATGATGTTCCAAAACAGGCAAAACTAATCTATGGTTATAGAAGTAAGAACAGTGGTTACCCAAGGAGGATTACTGAGACAGGTTGGTCAGGAGAAATCCTCTGGGTATTAGAATGTTCTATATCTTATTCTAGGTGTTCATTACAAAGGTGAATGCATTTTGAAACTTTCCTCAAGCTGTACAATTAAGATTTGTGCAATTTACTGTATACAAATTGTACTTACGGATAAAAAAATTTCACAGGTACACCTGAATTCTATTTACAGATACCCAAGGTTTGAACCCCTGCCCTAGGATGAAAATGATATATAGACAATATAATTGGAAGATATTCCAAGGGCAAGTCTTGATCTTAGTAAACCAAAGCTGTTAATGGGTTGTGAAGCAACACAAAATTTCTTATTGCATGAAATTACTAAATCACCAATATGATAGAGAATTTTATATAGCAGCACAAAATAGCTCCTCAGGAGAAAGATGTGACAGTCTGCTTCCGTAGAGATTTATGGCCTTGGAAGCCCTATGGAGTCGCCATGAGTCGGAATCACGGAATCAACTTGACACCAGTGGGTTTGTTTTTTTTTTGGTTAAGTCTAAGAGACAGAGTGTATAAGCTCACTTAGTTTACACACATCATCAAGAAAGACCAACCCGTAGAAAAGGACTTCATATTTGGTAAAGCAGAGGGTCAGTGAAAAGGAGGAAAACCCTCAATGAGATTGATTGACATAATAGCCACAACAAATGGACTTAAGCATACCAAGGATCACGAAGCTGGCACAGGACCAGGCAATGTTTTGTTCTGTTATACATAAGGCCACCATAAGTCGGAGCTGACTCGATGGCAACTAACATCAACATTTTAATAAAATTAAGATGTTAATTTCTTCCAAAGTTAACTCATAAATAATCAAAATATACACAGGCTTTTACTGTGGAACTAGGAAACTTAATGTTAAAGCTTATATGGAAAGTTAAACATTCAAGAATGTCTAGGAAATCTCTGAAAAATAAGAGTAATCAATGTGGACTAATATGTTAAGATAATAAAATTAATTATAATACCTTTATAATTAAAATAGCGTGGAATTGGCATATGAGTGAATAGACCAACGGAAGAGAATGTAAACTTCAGAAATAGGCCCAGATACATAAGGAAATTTAATGTATTATAAAGGTGGCAAATCACATGAGTAGAGGGACTTTTTTTTAAATAAATGACATGAAACAACCGAATAATTATTTAGAAGAAGATAAAATTGAATGCATACGTCACATAACATACAAGAATAAACTCCAAATGGATCAGCGTTTTAAATGTAAAAAAATGAAGAAAATATGGGTGGATTGGTTTTCTAGCCTGGTATGGGAAAATAATTTATAACTATCACAAAACACGCAAATGAAATAAAAGAGATGGTTGATAAAATGAACTGCATAATAAGAAAATAATTTTGGGTGGCAAAACCACCATAAGCTATAGCAAATAGTAAAAACAAACAAAATGTTTGCATTTATAGCATATAAAATGGTTCGTATCTGTAGTATAAAGAACTCTTAAAAATTATAAAATAAAATAGTAAAAAAACAGAAAAATAAGCAAAAGGGGCACTACATACACTTTTTTTTACTTGGTAATGTATCCTGGGAATCACAATAAATAGCAAGATGGTAGATGTAAACCCAACTGTAGCATACAAATGGTCTAAACATTCCAATTAAAATTCATGTTTTTTACATGCACTGGTACTACGTTGTGTAGATAGACCATAATTTATTTAACCAATATTCTGTGTATGAGCATTTAAGTTTTCTCCAATATTTTTTAATTATAAATAATTCCACAAGGATTAATCATGTGCCATGTGCACATGTGCATCTTGATATCTGTGTGTGTGTGTCTGCGTTTGTTTTTATACTATTGGAAGTTTATCTTCAGGAAAAATTCTTGGAAGTTGAGTTAATTGAGTAAGCGATAAATGTATATGTAGTTAGGGATTGAGTAATTTTGCATTCCCACCAGCAATGCAGGAGAGCATCATTTCAACAAAGCCTTGATAACAGTGTATTTCATACTTTTAACTTTTTGTCAGTCCAATAGGTGAGAAATAGTATCTCATCGTAGTTTTGATTTGCATTTATTTTATTATGATTGAGGTTGAGCCTCTTTTCATATGTGTAAATGCCATTGGTAAATCACTTTTTTTGCAAAGTGCACCTGTAGGATTTGGAGCCCTGGTGGTGCAGAGGTTAAGAGTTCAGCTGCTAACAAAAAGGTCCGCAGTTCGAATCCACCAGCTGCTCCTTGGAAATTCTATGGGGCAGTTCTACTCTGTCCTATAGGGTCACTATGAGTCGGAATTGGCCTGACGGCAACGGGTTTTTTGTTTTGTTTTGTTTTGTTTTTGGTTATGTAGTATTTTATCTTTTATCTAAGAAGGGACAAACAGTGATATATGTGTGTGTTTCTTTTTTCTTTTTGTAAAAATAAACTCAAGAATAGTACTCCAGATAGTAATGAATGGGTTAACCAAGGGGATAGAAGGGGGAGAGGAAGAAATGTCACTTTGCTGATTATACTATTTGCATAGCTTTGACTTTTGGAACACTACATTAACATTTGACATGTTAAAAAATGAAGTCAGCAAGGTTGGGGGAATCAATATTGAATACATACAAAAATAAAAAGCCCAAAACACCTAACTGTATAAAAATTGATTTAAAAAAAAGAATATATATAGCAATTCAGATATTAATTTGTTATATTTAGGATTTATAAAATGAAAAAATATATTGATGCTTTGGGGGACCAGGGTACTCCCTGTGAGAAAAATGAGAAAAAAATAAGAAATTGGGAAACTAGAGGAAGAAACTTGTGTCAGTGTATTGGGATTAAAGGCATGGATATATAGAAGCAATGATATGAGCATACCTAGCTTCCATAACTTGGTTTGTAAAACAATGCCCTCTAAAAGGAACAAGGGTTCCATGAAAAAAATGGCTGATTTCAGGACTAACCCATTGCTGTCATGTTGATTCCGACTCATAGAGACCCTATAGACGGAGTAGAACTGCCCCACAGGATTTCCAAGGAGTAGCTGGTGGCTTTGAACTGCTTACCTTTTGGTTAGCAGCTGAGCTCTTAACCACTGTGCCACTAGGGCATGGAAAATAAATTTATGCCAGGAAGTAAGAAAGTGTCCAAAAACTTATGGGACATATCAAAAGGTGTTCTCACCAGACAAATCTAGGACAATTAGAGCATCAAAATAATTAAGGAGAATAAAGAATTATATTACATTGAATACAAAAGAACCCATGTGTTTCTACTGACTAAAGAAATAATAGGTAGACAAAGAGTGGGAAGAAAACCTCAACTAATAAGGATAGAAAGAATGATAAAGTGCAAAAAATCACCATTGTACAGTCATCTTAGTTGTGAATGATAAGAGAATGATGAGAGAAGAATCATCAACGAATTCTAAAACCATTGGATCAAAGCTTGTAAGGAGACAACAGCTGGACTATACGAAGAAGAATACTGCATCAGTAGTGGAGGAAGACTCATTAACAACCTGCCATATGCCAATGACACAACTTTGCTTGCTAAAAGTGAAGAGGGTTTGAAGCATTTACGAAGATCAAAGACTCTAGCCTTCAGTATGGATTACACCTCAACATAAAGAAAACAAAAATCTTCACAACTGGATCAATAAGCAACATCATGATAAACGGAGAAAAGATTGAAGTTGTCAAGGATTTCATTTTACTTGGATAACAATCAATGCCCATGGAAGCAGGAGTCAAGAAATCAAATGACACATTGCATTGGGCAAATCTGCTGCAAAAGACCTCTTTAAAGTGTTAAAAAGCAAAGATGTCACCTTGAGGACTGAGGTGTGTCTGACTCAAGCCATGGTCTTTTTAATCACCTCATATGCATATGAAAGCAGAACAACGAAAAAGGAAGACTGAAGAAGAATTTACACATTTGAATTGTGGTATTGGGGAAGAATACTGAATATACCGTGGACCGCTAGAAGAAGGAACAAATCTGTCTTGGAGGAAGTACAACCAGAATGCTCCTTAGAAGTGAGGATGGAGAGACTTCATCTTGCTTACTTTGGACATGTGATCAGGAGGGACCAATTGCTGGAGAAAGACATCATGTTTGGTAAAGCAGAGGGTCAGTGAAGAAGAGGGAGACCCTCAATGAGATGGATTGACACAGAGGCTACAACAATGGGCTTAAACACAGCAATGATTGTGAGGATGGCTCAGGACTGGGTAACATTTCATTCTGCTATACATAATGTCACTATGAGTTGGCCTAACAACAAGAAGTTCTTTTTTTGGTAGTCATTTCTATCACATTTGCATTTCAGTCAAAGAACATATTGGTGGTGCAGTAGCTAAGTGTTTGGCTGCTAACTGAAAGGTCGTCGGTTTGAACCCACCAGTCACTCTGTGAGAGAAAGACACGGCAATCTGCTTCCGTAAAGATTGCAGCCTTGGAAACCCCATAGGGCAGTTCTACTCTGTCCTACAGGGTGGCTATGAGTTGGAATTGACTCGACGGCAATGGATTTGGATTTTTTGGTTTTTTACTTACATTTATGGCCATATGTATGGTCAATTTTGATAAATATTTCTTGTGCAGTTGATGGGAATATGTATTTTTCAGTTGCTGTCAATGACTTCAGGCTTGTTAATTGTGCTTATACAATCACTTGAGAAAGATTTGTTAAAATCTTACACCATTATTGTAGATTTGTCTATTTGTCTTTCTAGTTATGTTAATTTTTGCTTTATAAATGTTGAGATCATATTATTAGGTATATACAAATCCATAATGTTATGTGTTCCAGCTGATTAAAGTCTTTCATTATTTTGAGGTGATCTTCTTTTCTCTCTTTTTGTCTAAGTCTGTTCTGACAGATATTAATATAGCTACACCAGTTTTCTACTGGTTAGTGTTTGTGTGGAACACTTTTTTTCTATACTTTTACTTTCTTTTTGCTTTATATACATCTCTTGTAAGCACATAGTTGGGTTATTTTTTTCAAATCTTGTCTGTCAGTCTTACAATATTTAGCCCCTTTACATTTAATAGAATTAAGGATATATTTGGTTTTAACTGTTATTTTACTATGTTTTTTATATTTGTCCCACCTGATCTGTGTTCCAGTTTTTAAATATTTCATTCTCTCCTTTTTTATTTTATTATCCTATAATATTCCTCTGTAAGTTTGGAAATTAACCACTCCTTTCCTGTTCTATTACTGTTTATCTTTGAATCTATAGCAAGTTATACTTTAGTCATTTAAGTTTAAAATTAGATATCATTTAAAACTTTCTCCTGGACAATCCAAGAAGCTTATTTTCAACTCCATTTACCTATATGTCATTGTTTTTTTGTTTTATTCCATAAATATCCTAAGAACCAGAAGACATTATTATTACTGTTTTGTAAAGACAATGTTTATTTAGATTTAACCACAAATTTACAATTTTCATTGCTCTTAATTGCTTCCTGCATCTCCAATTTTCCATCTCTGGACATTTTCCTTTCTTTAAGAACACTCTTTAGTACTTCTTTAAGTATAAGTCTGCTTTTGGCATGTTCTGTCAATATTTGCTTGTCTGATAAGGTCTGTATTCCAACTCTATTCTTGATGTACAGTTTTGCTGGGTATATAATTCTAGTTTGTCATTTATTTTCTTTCAGCACATTGAAGTTTATTATTGCACCATATTCTGGTTTTCATTGTTGCTGTTGAGAAAGCATTTGTCAATCTTATCATGCTCCATTGAAGGTACTTTATTATTTTTCCTCTAAGGCCCATATTAAATTTTTTTGTTTCTACAGTTTGACTATGATGGGTCTAGATGTTGATTTCTTTTTATTCAGTCTGCTTGACACTTGTTGGGCTCTTTAAATGTGAGAATCAATGTTTTTTATGAATTCAAAAAGCCATTATTTCTTCAAATATTGTTCTCTGCCATTCTTTTTCTCTCCTTGTGGAACTCTTCTTAGTTTATTTTTTTATTGTACTTCAGATGAAGGCTTACAGCACAAATAGTTTCTCATGAAACAGTAGTACACAGATTGTTTTATGACATTGGTTAACAACCCCACAACATGTCAACCCTCTAACTTCTCAACCATTTTTTTTTTGGTGAAAATACACATAGCCAAAGACACACCTTTTCAAAAATGTCTACATGCACAATTCAGTGACATTGACTATGCCATTCCAATTGTGCTGTCATTCTCACTTAAGATGAAGGCTTCCAGAACAAAATAGTTTCTCATTTAACAGTTACTACAAAGGTTGCCCTGTGAAAATGGTTAACAATCTCACAACACATCAACAATATCCTTACTCAACCTTGGGTTCCCTATCACCAGCTTCCTTGTCCCCTTCTGCTT
>NW_004444004.1:8957543-8968532 GCF_000243295.1 Trichechus manatus latirostris | reverse complement strand
GGTTTCTGTCAAATAATCTGAGCTTAGTCTTATTGTTCCTCCTCTGTATGTGACTTCTTGTTTTTCACGAGCTGCTCTCAGGATTCTTTGTCTTTGGTTTTGGCGAGCGTGATTATGATATGCCTTGGTGATTTTCTTTTGGGATCTTTCCTTTATGGGGTTCATTGAGCTTCTTGGATGGCCAGCTTTTAAGCTGTCATGATGTTGGGGAAGTTTTCTGTCAGCAGTTCCTCAATGATCCTCTCTGTGTTTTCTGTTTTCTCCTCCTGTTCTGGAATTCCAATCACTTGCAAATTTTTTTTTGATTGTATCCCACATAACTCTCAGGTTCTCTTCATTTTTCTTTGTTCTTTTTTCTGAGCTTTCTTCAAACAGAGTTGTATCCAAGTGTTTGTCTTTGATTCCACTGATCCTGTCTTCCACCGTTTCAAATCTGCTTCTCAGCCCTTCTATGACACTGTCCATTTCTGAAATCTTTTTGTTTATCTTTTGGATTTCTAACTGTTGTGTTTGTATACTTTCTAGTTGTGAATTTATTTTGGCATTTTGTTCCTGCATTATTTTCCTGATTTCTTCCAATTTTTCGTCTGTATTTTCCATGAATTTGTCTATTTTTTCCTCATGTTTATCAGCTTCTTGCCTCAGCTCTTGGAGAAGTCTGAGTATTAGAGAATTGAATTCCCTATCAGGTAATTCTAGTGCATTTTGTTCTGCTTTAGAGTTGTCTGGTGTTTTATTTTGGATGCCTACTGGAACCATCCTGTCCTATTTTTGTAAATGTTTTGATATTGTCTGCTGTCTTCGGGGCATTCAGTAGTTATTTTTCTCGTTTACTGATTCTAGATTTGTTTGTTTCATCCCCTTTTCTTTTTAAAATCTGACTATGTCTGAGCAGGCAAACCTTGTGTTCTTTGTTGTTTGCTTGTCTGTGGGCATAGTACTTTTCACCTTATTCTCCAATTGGCAGGGTTAGTCACTCAGATATGGTATGGCAGGGCAGGTCTAGCTGAAGAGGAGTTACTGGGATGGGTTATTTGTGGCACTTACTACAGCCACCAGAGTGGGTCAGTAATCAGTGCAGGGCAGGTTCCTGTAGGCCATGCCTGTGCTGCTTGGTGGTATGATGTCAAGCGCATGGTGCAGGTAGGCAGGATGCAGCGGCGAGATTGTTATGTGTGGAGCTAAGATGGATATGGGAGAGAGGAGAGAGGAACAGGAGCCAAAAACATATAAACAAACAAAAAAGAATGCTAGGGGAGCTTGCCATTGGAGTGGAGAGATGAGAGACTATGAAATGGAGAAAAACAGAAAGAGGAAGAGCAAGAAAAGAATGAATAAATAAAAATCGGAAAGGTTAAAAAACTGCAAATTTCCCAGGGATCTCACCGGTGCAGCTATGAGGTCTGGGGAAGTCGCTCTCAGGTGTTGCAGTACAGCCTGGCTAGAAGGTGTAGAGGTATACAACACCAGGTATTCAGGGAACAGAAGGAGAAGGAAGATATAGAGAGACGAGAAACCAAGCAATGAAGAAAGATGAAAAGGGAAGAAGAGGGAAAAGAAAACAAAACCAATTAAAAAAAAAAAAGAACAAGAAAGGCCCCCAAAAGAACAGAAAAAAAAAACCAACGAAAAAAGAAATGTCCTCAGGAATCCCTCTGCATGTGTGTACAAGCCGGGGGGAAGTCTCCTTGCCACGCAGCACCGCCTGGCCAGAAAGGGATCCCAACTCAAGAAAAGGAAAAGAAAACAAACAAACAATTCAAAAGAAACAAACAATTCAAAAGAAACAAACAAACAAAAGCCCCGGGATCCCACCAGCACGGCAGCCCAGACTGAGAAGCAGCTCCACACTCGAACAGAGCTCCACAACCCCTCAGGAAGAAGCAAAGATGGTGCATGGAGCCAGGTATTTGAGCGAAAGAAGGGGGAGGTGGTGAGAGGTAAGGAAGAAATGAAAAGAAGCAGAAAAAAAAGCAACACTAGCAGCGAACAAATGGCACTCAGAGAGCCAGCTAGTGCGGGCTGGTGTTTCTTGGACAAGAGACTGTGTCCGCGGGAAGCAGAGGGGGTCGAGTGTGGGTGAAGAAGGGTAGGGGGTGGGAAAGCGTATATCACAAATTACCAGAGCTCTGCAGCCCCTCAGGAAGAGGCAAAGATGGCGCACGGAGCCAGGTATTTCAGCGAAAGGAGGGGGAGGTGGTGAGAGGTAAGGAAGAAATCAAAAGAAGTGGAAAAAAGCAACACCAGCAGCCAACAAATGGCACTCAGAGAGCCGGCCCGTTCTGGTGTGTGGAATCCAAGCAGCCGGTGTTTCCCCGTCAAGAGATTGTGGCTGTGGGAAGCAGAGGAGGCCAAGTCGGGATGAAGAAGGGTGGGGGGTGGGAAAGCATATATCGCAAATTACCGGTTGTTTTGTCTCCCACTGGATGCTCTGTGAGGCTGCTTTCTCGTACCCCGTTTGCTGGTCTCTGATAGGAGTCCAAGATGGCGGATCCATGCTGCGTTAGCTGGTGGGGGGCCTCTGCATGAATCTCTCCTCACTCTCTGTTCTCTGTCAGTTTTCTCACTCCATTTGGTGCTTGGCTGAGTTCTTTATCTCTTCATTTGATGTTTTAGCGTTTCAGGATTGTTGTGTTCTCTGTTTGGCTTAGTGTTTTGGATCTTTGCTGTGGAGGGATGGTGTGGTGCTTCTGCCTAGAGCGCCATTTTGCCGGAACTCCTGGAACTCTTTTTATTTATACTATATGTCTATTATTCTATTTATACTATATGTTTCCGATTATTACAATTCTTTATGCTTTATTCATCACAGTTTCTTTTCTCCAATCTCCTGTAATTCTCCCTTTACTCATGTGTAATCTGCCACTGAGATTTTAGTTTTTGATACTGTGCATTGAGTTCCAGAATTTCTAGTTGTTTGTCAAATCTTCAGTGATACTTTTTATAGTTTTCAGTTTTTTGCTGAAATGTTTCAGTTCAGCTTTCGATTTCCATGTGTACACTACAGATAATTATTTAAACCCTATATCTCATCATTCTGCTATCTGGAGTGCCTGTGAGTTCATTCGTATTATCTTTTATTGTGCTGTATCTGGTTCATATTGTCTTGTCTCTTCATGTGCCTGTTTATATTTGTGTGTCAGTTATTGCATTTGAAAATTATTGAAAGAAGTAATTCGAGGCCTAGGATTTTGATTTTGTTTGTTTGTGCCAAAAATTTGAAAACATTAATGATATGAAATCACCTTAATCCAATTTCAAGGCTCTGGATTTTTCTCAGTTACAGACATGACTTGAACCAGAGCTGAATGCCATGTTAAGGGTGATTTGATCCTGGTCCATCCTTATTCCTAGGGTGCACAACTTTGAGATCTCAACACTAAGTTCAAGTTTATGACCCTTGCCAGACTCTGTAGTCCTAGTTTGTCCCTCTTTTGCTTCATGAGGCTGTGAAATGGGCTTCTCAACCTTTCAGCCACATCTTCAGCTTCGCAAATGTATCATTGACAAAAGTGACCTAAAAGTCATGGTCATTTTTCTAGGTTTTCGTATTTTTCTTGCTCTTGGTCCAATAGTTCCTCACTATCTTATTAACTTTGTAAAGCTTTTAATATTTGTTCCATATTTTCAGTTGTCTTTAGCACAAGGGTCATTACAAATTACTCAGTCTGCCATTACTGGAAGTAGATGCCACTAATATTCTAATTTATCTGTGTATTTCCTTTATAAGTACCGTAAGAGCAGGTATTGCTTTTATATATATATATATATATATATATATTCAGCTACAATAGAAAAATCTTAAGACTTAAATTTATTTGACCAATAAATGCAGTCAAAATCTTTAGATGTTATCACTGAAGAATGTATAAAAGTCTTGATCTTTTTCACTTTACCTAAATCTTTTTCAGAAACATATGTTTAAAGGGAAATTGCTTAAAAAGACACAATATAATCTCCAAATGAAAGAGAAATAAAATGGATTGTAAAAACCCTTACAGTCCAGTTGATTTTTTTTTACTTTAATGTTCATATTGTTAAGGTAATTATTAATATAATTATGAATATAAGCAATAAAGTTATCATTTCTCTCTGTTCCAACTCCAAATCCTTAAAGAAATCAATAACAGCTTTGTCTCTTTGTATAACCAAAGTCCAAGAAGACATTTAAAACAGAGGAAATAGTACATTTTAGATTGATTAATAACACAAACTTAGACATGTTTACTTCGTAAATATTCAGATTATACTGTTAAATTTTCCACTGAAGAGGATATGGAATTAGAATAGAACTATTAAAACTGATATTCCAGGATAAATGTGTCTTTTTAACGATATAAATGTTATTTTTCTTTAGATTTAGATTACAATATATCATTTTCATTTTCAAACTGTTTTAAGTATCTCAAAGGTTTTCTTGTGTCTGTGTTGCAGAATTCATTGGCATATTGATGCACAAAATAATTAGCAGCATAAATAGAAACTTTAAATTTATATAGCCATATACATTACATTCCTTTCATTATTGTTAACCTAAATATCAGATAAATAGGTTAAGAATAATTATTAACTAGAAAAAATCCCGATTTAACGCAAATGTTACCAGTCGACGTCTGTACGTTGTTCACAGTACATAATCCGAAAGTATTGAGCATAGCCGCTGCAATTCTAATGGCCAAGAAAGTTATTAATTACCTATTGAAATTGCCCAAACTATAGCAATCTTCATGATGGCCTTAGTCCGCGAATTGAAACGGCTATGCTCAATAGGATTACGTATTGCTACATACCGATCCAGCGATATAGCGCAGAGGTGCATGATGGACGCTGTTGAAAATAAAACATCTAAAGCAATCCAGACGGGGCACAAATATCTTGGTAGTGGCCAGACATAATCTGAAAGAGAACAGAAAGAAGACAAGAAAACATACAAATTATATAGAGTATAATTTTAAATTTTAGTTGAATTATTTTTTCCTCTCGTAATGAAAACCTTTGGAAGAAAGTGAAATTTGGAAGAAATTATTTTCCATAGTAATGATGTTGATGATAATGGTGATGCTTTCAGTATTACATGAATTATTTTTTATTGAGGTAAAATTCACAGAACATGGAATTATCCATTCTGAAGTGTACAATTCAGTGGCATTTAGTACATTCACAATATTGTGCAGTCATCACCTATCTCTATTTTCAAAATATTTTCATCACCCCATAAGAAAACCACTTGCCCATTAAACATACCCATTCTCCCTCCTCCCAGCCCCTGGCAACCACTAGTTTGCTTTCTGTCTTACAGATTTGCATATTATGGCTATTTTACATAAATGGAATCGTACAATATGTGACATTTTGTGTCTGGATTCCTTCACTTACCATGTTTTTAAGATTCATCAGTGTTATAACATGCATGAGTACTTCATTCCTTTTCATGACTGAAGAATATGCCATTGTATGGATATAACACATTTTGTTTATCCGTTCATCAGTTAATGGACTTTGGGTTGTTTACACCTTTTGAGTACTGTGAAAAATGCTGCTATAAACGCTCGTGTACACATTTCTATTTTAGTAACTGTTTTCAAGTTTGGGAATATATCCCATTGCCATTGAGTTGATTCCGACTTATAGCAACCCTATAGGACAGAGTAGAACTGCCCCATAGTGTTTCCAAGGCTGTAAATCTTTAGGGAAGGAGACAGCCGCATTTTTCCTCTTTAGAGCGGCTGGTGGGTTGCAACCGCCGACCTTCTGGTTAGCAGCCAAGTGCTTAACCATTGTGCTACCAGGGCTTATTTGGAGGTATATACATAGGAGTAAATTGCTGTATTATATAGTGATTCTATGTCTAATTTTTTGAGGAACTGCCAAACTGTTTTCTGCAGTGGTTAGACCATTTTACATTCTCACAAGTAATGCATCAGGGTTCCAATCTCTCCACGTCCACTACAACACTTGTTATTTTCTGTTTGTTTTTTTAAATAGCCATCTTAGTGAGTGTGAAGTAGTATCTCATTGTGATTTTGATTTGAGTTTCCTAAATGACAAATGATGTTAAGCATCATTTCATGTGCTTATTGGTCATTTGTATATTTTCTTTGGGAACATGTCAATTCAAGTCCTTCGTCCATTTTTAAATTGGGTTGCTTGTCGTTTTGCGGTTGAGTTGTAAGAGTTCTTCATATATACTGGATATTAAATCCTTATCAGATATATGGTTTCCAAATAATTTCCCCCATTCTATAGGTTGTCTTTTCACTTTGATAGTGTTGTTTAATGCACAAAGTTTTTAACTGTGCTAATGTCCACACTTATATATTTTTTCTTTTTTTTGTCATGCTTTTGATGTCAAATCTAAGAATCCATTGCCACATTCAAGTTCATGAAGCTTTATGCTTCTGTTTTCTTCTAAAAGTTCTATGGTTTTAGCTTTTATATTAGCTTGTTGATTCACTTAGTTAATTTTCCTATATGGTGTGAGGTAGGCGACCAATTTCATTCTTTTCCAAGTGGAAATCCAGTTGCCTCAGTAACATTTCTTGAAGAAACTATTCTTTTCCCATTGAATGAACTTGATACCCTTATTGAAAATCATTTGTCTGTAGATATATAGGTTTATTTCTGGACTCTCAATTCTATTCCATTGGTCTATATGTCTATCCTTATTCTAATATCAGACTGTTTTGATTACTGTAGCTTTATAGTAAGTTTTGAAATTGGAAAGATTGAGTCTTCCAACTTTGTTCTTCTTTCTCAAGATTGTCTTGGCTATTTAGAGCCCATTGCAATTCTATATGATTGGCTTTTCCACTTCTGCAAAAAAGGCTCTTGGAATTTTGATAGGGATTTTATTGACTCTGTAGATTGCTTTTGGTAGTACTGACATTTTAACAATATTACGTCTTCCAATGATTAACATGTAATGTCTTTCCATTTATTTAGGTCTTTAATTTCTTTCAACAGTGGTTTATAGTTTTCACTGTTACAAGCCTTTCACCTTCTTGGTTAAATTTATTCCTACGTATTTTATTCTTTTAGATGTTATTTTAAATGGAATTGCTTTTTAAACTTCCTTTTCAGATTGTTCATTGCTGGTGTATAGAAACACAACTGAGTTTTGTATGTTGATCTTATACCCTTCAACTTGGTTGAATTTATTTATTAATTCTACTAGCTTTCTTGTGGATTCTATGGGATTTTCTACATACTATGTGTGAATAGAGATAGTTTTACTTCTTTCTGTGCAATTTTGTAACCTTTTAATTTATTTTCTTGTCTAATTTCTCTGGTTAGAATTTCAAGTATAATAATGAATAACAGTGGTGAAAGCGGGCATCCTTTTCTTGTTCCTGATCTTAGAGAGAAAGATTTCAGTATTTCTCCGTTGAGTATGTTGTTAGCTGTGAGTTTTTCATAAACACCCTTTATTATGTTGAGGAATTTCTCCTATATTCCTAGTTTGCTTAGTGTCTTTATCATGAAAAGGTGTTGGATTTTATCAAATCCAGCAAGAGATGAGCATGTGGTTCTTTTCCTTCACTCTATTAATGTGGTATATTACATTTGTTGATTTCCATACTGAACAAATCTTGCATTCCTGGGATAAATAATACTTGGTCATAGTATATGTTGTTTTAATATGCTGTTGGATTAAATTTGCTAGTTATTTTGTTGAGAATTTTTCTTTACATATATATTCATAAGGGCTGTTGGTCTATAGATTTCTCTTCTTGTGGTATCTTTACCTGGCTTTGGTATCATGGTAATGCTGCCTTTTAGAATGAATTAGGAAGTGTTCCCTCCTCTTCTGTTTTTCTTTGAAAGAGCTTAAGAAGGATTTGTGTCAATTCTTTAAATGTTTGGTTAAAATCCTGAGAGACGCTGTCTAGTCTGTGACTTTATTTTGTTGGGATGTTTTGATTACTGATTTAATCTTTTGTTATGTGTCTGTTGAGATTTTCTATTTTTTCTAGATTCAGTTGAGGTCTCTGTTTCTTGAATTTTTTCTAGGTTATATAATTTCATTTCTGGTTTTAGTTATTTGCATCTTCTCCCATTTTTTCTTTGTCAATCTAGCTTTGTCACTGCTATCAATTACTCTTATTGATCTTTAAAAAAAACTTCTTTTTGTTGATTCTCCCTGTTGTTTTTCTATTCTCCGTTTTACTTATCTCTGCTGTGATGTAGGCATTTACTACTATAAAGTTCCCTCTGAGCACTGACTTTGCTGCATGCCATAAGTTTTTGTATATTGTGATTTCATTTTTATTCATCCCTAAGTATTTTTCAATTTCCACTTTGATTTCTTTTTGATTCATTGGTTGCTTAATAACGTGTTGTTTCATTTCTACTTCTGTAATTTCAAGTTTTCTTCTGTTGTTTATATCTAGTTTCATTACGTAATGGTCAGAAAGGTTCTATATATGAGTTCAATCTTTTTAAATTTATTGAGACTTGTTTTGTGACTTAGCATATAGTCTATCCTGGAGAATGATCCATGTGCACTGAAGAATGTCTATTGTGTTGTTGTTGGGTGATGTGATCTATATATATCTGTTAGGTCTAAATGGTTTATGTTGTTGTTGTTGTTAGGTGCTGTTGAGTCAGTGCTGACTCAGAGCAACCCTACGTACAACAGGATGAAACACTGCCTCGTACTGTGCCATTCTCACAATCATTGCTATATTTGAGCCAATTGTTGCAGCCACTGTGTCAGTCTATCTTGTTGCGGGTCTTCCTCTTTTTTGTGAACTTCCGCTTTCCCAAACACGATGCCCTTCTTCAGGGACAGGTCCCTCCTGATAACATGTCCTATGTATGTGAGATGAAGTCTCGCCATCCTCACTTCTAGGAACGCTCTGGATGTACTTCTTTCCAGACAGATTTGTTTGTTCTTCTGGCAGTCCATTGAAATTTCATTGAAATGAAACACATAAAGATCAATATCTTAGGCATTAGTGAACTGAAATGTACTGGTATTAGCCATTTTAAATCAAACAATCATACAGTCTACTATGCAGGGAATGAAGTACAATGCTCTTAGTAATAGGATAATATCCATACGCCTACAAGGAAGACCAGTTAAAACGACAATTATTCAAATTTACCCACAAAGAAATTGAAGATTTTTACCAACTTCTGCAGTCTGAAGCTGATCAAATATGCAATCAAGATGCATAGATAATTACTGGCAATTGGAACGAGAAAATCTAAAACAAGGAAGGATTGGTAGTTGGAAAACATGGCCTTGGTGGTAGAAATGACGCTGGAGATTGCATGATAACATTTTGTAACACTAATGACTTCTTCGTTGCAAATACCTTTTTTCAACAACATAAGTGGTGACTCTACAAGTAGACCTCACAGGGTGGAATACACAGGAATCAAATAGACTACATCTGTGGAAAGAGATGATGGAAAAGCTCAATATCGTCAGTCAGAACAAGGCTGGTGGCCAACTGTGGAAGAGATCATCAGTGCTCATATGCAAGTTCAAGGTGAAGTTGAAGGAAATTAGAACAAGTCCATGAGAGCCTAAGTACGACCTTGAGTACATCCCACCTTAATTTAGAGAACATTTCAAGAACAGATTTGACACACTGGAAACTAACTACCAAAGACCAAATGAGTTGTGGAATGACATCAAGGAAGTTATAAATGAAGAAAGCAAGAGGTCATTAAAAACACAGGAAAGAAATAAAAAATCAAAATGGATGTCAGAAGAAACTCTGAAAGTTGCTGTTGAACATAAAGTGCTAAAGTGAAAGGAAGAAATGACGAAGTAAAAGAGCTGAACAGAAGGTTTCCAAGGGTGGCTCGTGCAAAGACCTGTGCAAAGACCTGGAGATAGAAAACCAAAAGGGAAGAACATGCTTGGCATTTCTTAAGCTGAAAAAACTGAGGACAAAATGCAAGCTTCAAGTTGCAATACTGAAGAATTCCATGGGGAAAATACTGAAAGATGCAGGAAGCAACAAAGAAGATGGAAGGAATACACAGAGCCACTATACCAAAAAGAATTGGTCGACATTCAACCATTTCAGAAGGTAGCATATAATCAAGAACCGATGATACTGAAATAAGAGGTCCTACTTGCATTGAAGGCACTGACAAAAACAAGGCTCCCGGAGTTGACGGAATACCAATCGAGATGTTTCAACAGATGGATGCAGCGCTGGAGGTACTCACTCGTCTATGCTGAGAAATTTGGAAGACAGCTACCTGGCCAACCGACTGGAACAGATCCATATTTGTACCCATCCCAAAGAAAGGTGATCCAACAGAATGTGGAAATTATTGAACAATATTGTTAATATCACACACAAGTAAAATTTTGCTGAAGATCCTTCAAAAGTGGTTGCAGCAGTACATTGACAGGGAACTTCCAGAAATTCAAGCCAGATTCATAAGAGGACATGGAACAAGGGATATCATTGCTGATGTCAGATGGATTATGGCTGAAAGTAGAGAATACTAGAAAGATGTTTACCTGTGTTTTCCGCAAAGGCATTCAACTGTGTGGATCATAACAAATTATGGATAACATTGCAAAGAATGGGAATTCCAGAACACTTAATTGTGCTCATGTGGAACCTGTACATAGACCAAGAGGCAGTCGTTAGCACAGGACAAGGGATTACTGTGTGGTTTAAAGCGAAGAAAGGTGTGCGTCAGTGTTGTATACTTTCACCATACTTATTCAATCTGTGTGCGGAGCAAATAATCCGACAAAATCGACTGAAGAATGGGGCATCGGGATTGGAGGAAGACTTATTAAAAACCTGTGATATGCAGATGACACAACCTTGCTTGCTGAAAGTGAAGAGGACTTGAAGAACTTACTCATGAAGAGCAAAGACCACAGCCTTCAATATGGATTACACCACAACATAAAGAAAAGAAAAATCCTCACAACTGGACCAATAAGCAACATCATGATAAACAGAGAAAAGATTGAAGTTGTCAAGGATTTCATTTTACTTGGATCCA
>NW_004444004.1:8956157-8957443 GCF_000243295.1 Trichechus manatus latirostris | reverse complement strand
AACTGGACCAATAAGCAACATCATGATAAACAGAGAAAAGATTGAAGTTGTCAAGGATTTCATTTTACTTGGATCCACAATCAACACCCATGTAAGCAGCAGTCAAGAAGTCAAAAGACATTGCATTGGGCAAATCTTCTGCAAAAGACCTCTTTAAAGTGTTGTAAAGCAAAGATGTCACCTTGAATACTAAGGTGCCCCTGACCCAAGCCATGGTGTTTTCAATTGTCTTATATGCATGTGAAAGCTGGGCAATAAATAAGGAAGACCAAAGAATTGATGCCTTTGAATTATGGGGTTGGCAAGGAATATTGAATATACCATGGACTGCCAGAAGAACGAACACATCTGTCTTGCAAGAAGTACAGCTAGAATGCTCATTAGAAGCAAAGTTGGCAAGACTTTGTCTTACATACTTTGGGCATGTTACCAGGAGGGACAAGTCCCTGGAGAAGGACATCATGCTTGGTAAGGTATAGGGTGAGTGAAAAAGACACTCAATGAGATGGATTGACACAGTGGCTTCAACAATGGGCTCAAGCATAACAGTGATTGTGAGAATGGCACAGGACCAGGCAGTGTTTCGTTGTGTTGTACATAGGATCACTATGAGTCAGAACCGACTCGACAGCACCTAACAACACAACATAACAACAGCCTTTATTACAGAACCATCTAATTTCTGTCCACATCTGTCAGTGTTTGCTCCAGATATTTTGGTGCTCTGATGTTAGGTTCATATATATTTGTATCCTTATTGTTTTCATTCATTGACACTTTTATTATTACTTAAATTTTTATTATTATATAAAGCCCTTATTTGTCTCTTATAACATATTTTGACATAAAGTCTAATTTGTCTGATGTTAATATAGCCCTCTCAGCTCTCTTTTGGTTACTATTTATATGGAATATTTTTCTAATCTTTTCACTTCACACTATTTGTGAATATTGAATATACCATGGACTGTGAAAAGAACAAACAAATCTGTCTTGGAAGAAGTACAGCCAGCACGCTCACTAGAAGCAGGGATGGCGAGACTTCATCTCACATACTTTGGATATATTATTAGGAGGGACCAGTCCTGGAGAAGCACATCATGCTTGGTAAAGTAGAGTGTCAATGAAGAAGAGGAAGACCCTTGTGATGGTTAAGATTGTGTGCCAACTTGGCTGGTCCATGATTCTCCGTGTTTTAATGTAATCACTCCCACGATTGAATATACTGTGAGTAGCCAATCAGATGAAAGGGAGTCTCCTTGGGGGTGTGGCCCACATCTGTATAT
>NW_004444004.1:8949669-8955904 GCF_000243295.1 Trichechus manatus latirostris | reverse complement strand
GAAATACTTCCCCTGGAGCTGACACCCTGGATTTGGACTTTTAGCCTACTTTGACTGTGAGGAAATAAACTTCTCTTCGTTAAAACCATCCACTTGTGGTGTTTCTGTTATAGCAGCACTAGATGACTAAGACAACCCTCAACAAGATAAATTGACACAGTGGCTGCAACAATGGGCTCAAACACAGTAACAGTTGTGAGAATGGCACAGGACTGGGCAGTATTTCATTCTGTTGTACATAGTGTTGCTATGAGTTTTAACGACTTGACGGCATCTAACAACAACAAAAACACTGACAAGGAAGGACATAATTATTCTCTTTGTTTTTTGTGTGTTTTATACATTTCTTGCCCCTCATTTCCTCCAATACATCCTTATTTTGTGTTTAGTTGATATTTTGTGGTGAACCATTCTTATATCCTTCTCATTTTCTTTTGTGTATATTTTTTAGGTATTTTCTTTGTGGTTACCATGGGAATTACAATTAATATCCTAAATTTTTAACAACCTAGTTTAAACTGATTCCAACTTACTTCCAGTAGCATTCAAAAACTGTTTCTATAGTACTCGCTGCTTTATGTTGTTATTACCACAAATTATATCTACATACATGATGTAACCAATAACATAAAGTAAGGATTATTTTTTATGCATTTGTCATTTGAAATCATGTAGGACATAAGAAGCAGAATTACAAAGCAAAAATCCCATTTAACTGGCCCTTATATTTGCCCATAGATTTACCTTTACCAGAGAGCTTTTTCTATGTACTGCTTCAAGTTACTGTCTAGCGTCTTTTCATTTCAATCTGAAGAAGTTTTAGCATTTCATGTAGGCAGGTCTAGTCATAATGAAACTCCTCAGCTTTTGTTTGTCTGGGAATGCCTTAATTTTCCCTCATTCTTGGAGGAGAGTTTTACTGCCTATAGAATTTTTTGTTGATGGTTCTTTTATTTTAGCACTTTAAATATGTCATTCCACTGTCTCCTGGCCTCCATTTTTCTAAGGAGAAATGGACACTTTATCTTACTGAGGATTCCTTGTAGGTAATGATTCACTTCTCATGGCTTTCAGGATTCTCTCTTTTTCTTTGGCTTCTGAGAGTTTGATTATAATGCGTCTTGCTGTGGGCTCTTTTGGTTTATCCAACTGGGAGTTTGTTGAGTTTCTTGGATGTGTAGATGCAAGTCCTTCTTCAAATTCGGAACATTTTCTGCCATTATTTCTTCAAACATTCTTTCTGTTCCTTTATTTCTCTCTTATTCTTCTGGGACTCCCATAATGCATATGTTATTGGTTTGATGGTGTCCCAAAATTCCCTTAGTCTCTGTTCACTTCTCTTCTAGGTCTTTTTTTTTTTTTGTCAACTCAAATCTGCTTTCGAGACACTCCAGAGAATTTTTCATTTTAGTTACTGTATTTTTCAACTCCAGTAATCTGTTATGTCCTAAGCCATGGTATTTTTAATCACCTCATATGCATGCAAAAGCTGGACAATGAATGATGGAGACTGAAAAAGAATTCATGTATTTGAATTATAGTGTTGGTGAAGAATATTGAATATACTGTGGACTGCCAGAAGAACAAACAAATCTGTCTTGGAAGAAGTACAGCCAGACTGCTCCTTAGAAGTGATGTTGGTGAGACTTTATCTCACTTTGGACATGTCGTCAGCAGAGACCAGTTCCTGAAGAAGGACATCATGCTTGGTAAGGTAGAGGGTGAATGAAAAAGAGGAAGACCCTCAACAAGATGTACTGACACAGTGGCTGCAACAATGGACTTAAGCATAAAAACGATTGTGAGGATGGCCCAGGACTGAACAGCATTTCTTTCCATTTTATATAGGGTCACTATGAGTCAGAACCGACTCAACAGCAAATAACAACAAACATTTTATTGATATTCTCGTTTTGCTCTTGTATTGTTTTTCTGGTTTCCTTTAGTTCTTTGTCCATGTTTTCCTGTAGTTTTTGAGCATAGTTAATATTATGGTTTTAAAGTTTTCTATTCTGTCTTTTTTCTGAGATACCATAAGGACAGTCTCTGTCACTTCATTTTGTTCATTTGAATTGATTATCCATTCTGTTTCTTTTTATGTCTGTGTTTTTTTTTTTTTGTTCTTATTGAAAATAGACATTTGAATATTGTATTGTGTTAGCTTTGAAACATAGGTTTTTCTTCTTCCCAGGGTTTGGATTATTTTGTTTGTTTGTTTACATTTTTGAAGTTGTAGTTGTCCCTCTGCTAAACAATCTTTTCTATTTTTTTGCAATGATTGCCCTTCTGGATGTGTGTGGACACTGAGGACTCTGTTTCCCAGCTCATGCCCAGCTAATGTTTTGAAAGTAATTTTCTTGTACTGCAGGGAAAATAAAAAACTAAAAAACCCAAATGTTCCAGTTTTGCAACTTGATTCTGTGCCCTGGGTCCTCTTTCAATACTTAGGCTTCTTTGCAGTGTGTTTAGGGATCAACTCAAGTTGAAAGCATGGGGTCTTCTTAGGTATTTACTGCACATACATTTTTCCTGGAACATGCATTTGGTTTTCTATATCCCCCTTATACGCGGTGTTTTTGAAAGCACTAATTTTGGAAAGGAACTCTCACCCAAGTTTTCCTGCAGCGTTTAGGTGTTAATTGTATTTTCCAATGGCACTATTTAGCCTCAGATGGCTAAGGGTGGTCACATTCTTCTGGCATGGCTCATTACTACCCTGCCCCATGTGAGCTCTAAGGCAGGACAATCTGAGGGGAGCACACTGCTTTTGTACTTCAGGAAGCTCCTAGACAGGTCAGACAAGATGCACACCACAATCCACCAGCAAAGTCTACTCTGCTCACTACAGGCACAGATATCAGGCCTCTTCTTTGAAAGTGTGGGCCATGGAGTATCACAACTGCCTCTGCTGCTGCCACACAGCCATTCTATTCTAGGCACATTCCAGACAAGGGATATGTGAAAAGTTTAGAAGGAGTTGCATAGCAAATAGGCTAGAGCATATTTTCCATGGATGAAGTGAATTTATAGTTTGATGGGATTAAATCTTATTTTCAGAGGCAAAAATTGGGCATAATATTTCATAATTTATTTTAAGATGGACCTTCATTCATTCATTCATTCATTCATTCATTCATTCAAAGGCTGTATGTTCTCCATTAGTTCTAGGAAACACAGGAGTATTCAGAAGTACTGAAAAGAAATGTCAAAGATTGAATAGAAGACACTATCAATTTTCTGCTCTCTTGCACAAAGGAAGTATAAAAGAGCTTTATTTCTATTAAATGATGAAAACAACCTTTATCTTAGAGAAAAGAATAATAGTCTAGTATTCTGACATTATAATTAAGAAGTGTGGAAATGTGGCAATAACTGTCAGGTACTCCACAAGCTAGAACTTGGAAATAAGGAATTATAAAAGTTAACATATAGGAGAAGATGAATAGCCATAAAAAAGATTGATAGTTCCCTAATTCATTCCAAAAATCAATATAATGTTAATAGCAAAACCCTGATGTAGACATGTCAAAGAAGAGATTAGAGATCAGTCACATTTATTAAGATAGATTCAAAGTTCCAAATAAAATATCAACAAATAGAGTTCAGTAAATTTTGAATAGAATAATCCATTATGGAAAAATAGGATTTACAAGAATGCAAGGGTGGTTCAATATCAGAAAATCTACCAATTTATTCTCTTATCTCAACAATTTATGAAGAAATTTTATGACTTTAATAGATATTAAAGAATAATTTGGTAAATTACAGAAGTCATTCCTAATTAAGACTCTAATTATATAGGAATAAAAGGAACTCCTTTAAATTTGATAAGGATAATTGACTAAAAACTAACAACACATAAACAGGAAGGAAATAAATGTTTTTCAATTACAGTAAATTCAGGAACTGGACAGGGTGTCAGCTAACTGTGTTACTTATTATTATTTTATTAATTTTCATTAAGACTAACAAATGAAATAACTGTATATTTTGGAAAACAAGGGATGAAATTATCTTTTGTTATTGATGATATGATTGTAGGCCTAGCAAATCTGAAACTGTTTTAAAAACACTATCAGGTTTACTAAGAGACTTTTATAAGGTGGCTGGATACAAGATAAACATAAAATTATCTAGAGGTTTAACTAGTCTAAGAACAAGTGCTAAAATGAAAAAAAAGAAAAATGTTCCATTTACAACAGTGCCAGAATTCATAAATATTTTGTTTAAGCTTTAACAAGATAGGTATATTATATAGTATATATATATATATATTTACACCATGAAAAATGTAAATTTACTTTTAAAAATGGGAAATTATGCTGTGGTATTGGGATGGGAAAACAATACATATGGAAAATTCCAATTTCCTCAAAATAATTATAAATCTAATGTAATCTAATGTAATTACACTAGATTTGTTTACTACACATGTAATTATGGCAAGCTTTATAAATGAATTGGATACAAGTATCTTGAAGTATTTGTGTAAAATAGATTTTTTAAATAGCCCAAAATTATATAAATTAGAAAATGCTGAATATAGATAGGACAGAGGTGAGAATAAGGATGAATTGAAAGCAAACTAAAACGGAGAACATATTATAAAGCCACTGTAACCAATTCAATATAAAATAAGTGTAAGAACAAAAAGAGAATCCCCAAATAGACACTTACGTATATGATAACTTAATAAAGATCAAGACAGTGTTTCAGTCCAATGCGAAAAATGTATTTTTTTAAATAATTAATCTAGCATCACTAGCTAACTCTCTGGAAGAAAAAAAAAATCTGGACCTTAATGTCCTACCATATGCAAAAAATAAATCTGGATGGATTGAAGACAAATCTAAAAACATATATATTTTTAAATATTTTCAAATAAGTCAATAAGATTTCATGTGCAATCAGAGGCAGGGAAGATGCTTTTAACCGAGTAAGGAAATTAAAAAATGAAGAAAAACATAAGCACATTTGACTACATAGGAGTTAAAAATTTACATAGCAAAAGGTGTCATGAATATAGTCAATAGACAAACTATAGACCTGGGAAAATATTTGGAACGCACATGACAGATAAAAGTTAATGTTTACAATATACAAAAATCTTTTAAAAACTGATTTTTTAAAGAGATAAACTAGTAGAAAGAAGTGAACTTTGATAAAATGCTTATGAAAAATTTGAAGTAATCTGTAATTTTGAAAGGGTTCAACCAATAAAAATCTTTGATTTAACAAAGCACCACTGTGTAATAGTACATATAACAGAAAGTTTACCTTAACATTATTTATAGCATCACTTAATAGAAACAATGAATGCTAAAGAAGAGGTGAATAGCTGAAAAACATGGTATAAATCCTGAGTTTCACCTTGGACAGTGTTGGACTAGGTAATTCAGACCAATGCCTTTCCTGAAAACAGTTAGAAAACTTGGCTAAAATACAAAATATATATGTTTAAAAGTATCAAAGAGCTAAAAATGTTGAGAAAAATTATGGGGCAAAGATCCAGAAGAAGAAAGAAATCTAGAGAAGTAAGCTCAGTTTTGGTGTTGCTTATTCCCAGTGGCATTCACCAATCCCTAAATAGGCATCTGAGATGAATAGAAGTACAGCAGAGCTTTGACAGATGCAAGGAGGTAGGGGGACAAAAATTGGAATTCAAGGCCTACCAGTGGAGGCCCTGGCAAATTAATACGGTTTAAGCTTGTTTATCCTGAATTAATAAATTCTAGGACTAGGTTGAGTGGAGCCTTGGTGGCATAGTGGCTAAGAGCTTGGCTGCTAACCAAAAGGTCGGCAGTTTGAATCCACCAGCCCTCCTTGGAAACCCTAAGGGGCAGTTCTACTCGGTCCTATAGGGTCGTTACGAGTCAGAATTGACTCAATGGCAACGAGTTTGGTTTAGGAGCAGGTTGAACTGTAATTATACCAGTCACGTTCCATATAAGGAATATGAGAAGAAGGACTAAAATCAGACTTCAAGTCATTTAAATTTCTGATTAGATTATAGCGATTCAGGATTGCTAGTTCCCCTAGAATATTGCATGTCTCAAAAATAAACCATCTTTGATTTTGGAAAATGATGTGGCGCTTCCTCAGAAAGCTAGAAATAGACATACCATTTGATCCAGCAATCCCACTCCTAGGACTATATCCTAGAGAAATGAGAGTCGTCCCTCGAATACACATATGCACACCTATGTTCATGGCAGCATTGTTCACAATAGCAAAA
>NW_004444004.1:8898347-8948317 GCF_000243295.1 Trichechus manatus latirostris | reverse complement strand
AGAAAAAAAATTATAAAAAAGAAAAAATTAAAATAAAAGAACGAAGAAAAACAACAACAACAACAACAAAATAAACCATCTTTGGAGGAAGATAGCATCATTCTAGGCCTGATATTATCTCTGCCATTTTTTAATACACTCAATTAAAAAATATCCAGGAATGTGATGGGAAAAATATGATTGAAAAACCACGAAAAACAACCGACCAAAGATCAGCAAACTTGTTTAGTAAAGGGTAAACTAGTATATATTTTGGGCTCTGTGGGCCACATGGTCTCTGTCACAATTACTCAATTCTGCCATTTAATGCAAAAGCAACTGTAGACTATATGTAAATAAATGCCATGACTGTTTTCAATAAAGCTTTATAAAAACAGGTGGCAGACCAGATTTAGCCCACAGGCTGTAGTTTGACAAGCTCTGCAACAGACAATTGAAAGAGAAGCACATGTGATCTATAAAATGGAGTTATCAAACACATACCTCAAAATAACTGTGCTTAAAATAATCACCAAAAAAAAAAAAAAAAAGATTGAGAATTTTTGGGAGAGATGGAGAACTTATAAAATTAAATCAAAAGGTAATTCTATAATTGAAATAAAGAATTCTTTGGACACCATTGAAGAGAGAATCTGTAAACCTAATGATAGGTCAGAAGTAAATATCCAGACTGAAATACAGTAATATAAGGGAATAGGATATATAGGGAAAAAGTCTGAGAGGTACAGAGATAGGACAAACAAGTCTAACATATGTTTACTTGGAGTTCCAGGAACAAAGCAGAGAGAATGAATCAGCAGTTGTATTTAAAGGAATGATTAGCATTAATTTTACAACTGGTCTACTATTAGAAACCAGGTTTCATGAAAATCATTGCTAAATCAAAACTATCTTGAGAAAGGAAAAGAAGCCAACAGTGTCATCATTGTACACATAGTTTCAGGTAAGTCCACTGTTACTGGCCACCTTATTTACAGATGTAGTGGAATTCACAAGAGAACCACTGAAAATTTTGACAAAGCTGCTGAGATGGGAGAGGACTCCTTCAAGTACACCTGGGTCTTGGATAAACAAAAGCTGAACATGAGCATGGTAACACCATGCGTTCTCCCTGTTAAATTTTGAGATTAACAAGTATTATGTGATCATCATCAGTGCCCCAAAACACATGATTGCAAGCACATGTTAAGCTGACCAGTTTTTCCTGATTTTTGCTGATGGTGATGGTGAATTTTAAGCTAGTATCAATAAAAATAGATCTGTGAGCTTATTCTTCTCACCTACACACTGTCTATGAAATAGCTTATCATGGGCGTTAACAAAGTAGATTCTACTAAGCCACCCTAACATAAGAAGAGATACCAGAAAATTGTTAAAGAAATTAATATTTACATTAAGAAAATTGGCTACAATCTTGACATGGTAACGTTTGAGCCAAAATCTGGTTGGAATGATGACAGCATGCTGGAGTCAAGTGCCAGTATGTTTTACTTCAAGGGCTGGAAAGTTTCCCATAAGGATGGCACTGCCAGTGGAACTGTGCTGCTTGAAGCTCTGAATTGCATGCTGCCACCAGCTCATTCAGCTGTGAGGATGGCGCAGGACTGGGCAGTGTTTCGTTTTGTTGTGCATAGGGTCACTATGAGTCGGAACCGACTCAACGGCTCCTAACAACAACAACCAACTCATTCAACTGACAAGCCCTAATGTCGGTCCTCCCAGGATGTCTACAAAATTGATGTCATTGGCACTTTATCTGTGGTATAAGTGGAGACTGGTATTCTCAGACCAAGCATGACGGTCATCTTTACCCCAGGCAACATTACAACTAAAGGAAAGTCTATTGAAATACACCATGGGACTTTAGTTGAAGCTCTGCCTGAAGAAAACATGTGCTTCAATGTCAAGAATGGATCTCTCAAAGATGATTGCATGGCAACATGGCTAGTGACAACAAAGATGATTCACTAATGGAAACAGCTATTTTCACTGTTCAGGAGAGTATCAAGAACTGTCCAGACCATATCAGTGCTGGCTATGCTCCTGTGCCGGATTGTCAAACTGCTCTTAATGTTTGACTTATTTCATTCTGTCAAGCTACAAAATGACCTCAAATTCCTGAAATCTGATCATATCTTTATTGTTGAAATGGCTCCTGACAAGCCCATGAGCGTTTAGAGATTCTTTGATAATTTTCCTTTAGATAGTTTTGCTGTTCATGATATGGGACACATGTTTGTTGTAGCTGACCTCAAGGTAATGGACAATAGGGTTGCTGGAGATGACAAGGTCACCAAGTCTGCCCAGAAAACTCAGAATGATAAAAGTAAGTATTATGTAAAACATCTGCCACTTCATTCATAATCAGTGGTAGAAGAATGGTCCCAGAATTGTTTACTACATGTGGCCATTTAAGTTTAATAGTAAGAAATTGGATAATATCAATGGTTCATTAAATCTCCACAAGGAAAGGGATGTTTAATGAACATGTTTTGTTGCACTTTTAAGTCATTAGATTTAATATCAGTAACTTTTTAATGGAAATGACCAAAAATCTCTCACAGAATTTGAGATCCATTCAAACACATTTAGTGAGAAAAAAGAGAGAAATAAATGGGAAAGAATTTCCTAAAATTGATGGAAGACATCAAGGTAACAATTTAAGAATCCCTACAAAACACAAACTATATAAATACAAAGATTGACACCCAGGAACATCATATTAAAACTGATAAAAACTAAAGTTGAGGAGAAAAATTTGCCCAAATCAAGAGATAAATGAAAGAGCACAGATTCAGATAAACATTGTCAGCTGATTTCTCAATGGAATTTAAAAAAAAAAAAAAGCAGCCAAAAGACTTGGAAAAATATGCACCAAAATCTTAAAGTATATAACCACCAAGCTAGAATCCTATAGCCAGTGAAGAGAAATTTCAAAAATGAAGGAAAATAAAAGCACTTTCAGACAAACAAAAAGTGAGATAATTTATCAACACACATACACTTAAGTATTTGCTGAAGCTGTTCTTCAGACAGAAGGAAAATGATATCTGATAAAAGCTCACAGATGCAGGAAAAAATAAAGAGCTAGTAAAAGGATAAGTATGAGGAAAATTCTATATCAACATTGATTATATAAAACAACAATAATAAAGTTTTAAGGGTTTAAAATTAAAAGCTGAAAATATATGGCAACAACATAATGCTTTGAGATGGCGACAATTGGATATAAAGTGTTATAAGAAACTAGCATTATCTGAAATGACAGTAAAAGTACTATGTAACAATAATCTAGGAGCCCTGGTGGCACAGTGGTTAAAGTGCTCGGCTGCAGACCAAAAGGTCGGTGGCTTGAATCCACCAGCTGCTGCGCAGGAGAAAGATGTGGCAATCTGCTTCCATAAAGATTTCAGCTTTGGAAATCCTATGGGGCAGTTCTACTCTGTCCTATGGGGTCACTATTAGTTGGAATAAACTTGATGGCAGCAAGAAACAATAATCTCTGATAAGTCAAGGAGTGATATTGTAATCACGAAGATAACTATTAAAGTAATATAAAACTGTATAAATATCAAGCTAATAAAACAGAAAAATTGAACAATAAAAAAAATCAAGAAAAGGAGACAAGAAAGGTGAGAAAAAGGAACATAGTAGAGGTTGGACAAATAAAACAAACAATAAGATGGTAGAATTAAACACAGATATAAAAGTAATTAGATATAAAACCAAAACCAAACCTGTTGCTGTCGAGTCGATTCCAACTTATAGTGACCCTATAGGACAGAGTAGAACTGCCCCATAGGGTTTCCAAGGAGTGGCTGGTGGGTTTGAACTGCTGACCTTTTGGTTAGCAGCTGAGTTTTTAACCACTGCGCCACCAGTGCTCCAGATTAGATATGAAAAACCAAACCAAACCCGTTGCCTCTGAGTCAATTCCAACTCATAGTGACCCTATAGGACAGAGTAGAACTGCCCCATAGGGTTTCCAAGGAGCGCTTGGTGAATTTGAGCTGCCGACCTTTTGGTTAGCAGCCATAGCTCTTAACCACTGCGCCACCAGGGTTTCCAGATTAGATATAGATGAACTAAATGCTCCAGTTAAAATACAATTTAATTTCAGACTAAATTAAAAAATAAAATGTTACCATACATTGTTTGCAAGATACACACATAATATACAAGTATACAGAAAGGTTGAATGTAAAAGGATATTAAAAGATACCATGTAAGAATAACCAAAAGAAAGCTGGTACAGCTATAACATATTATAAAAAGTATACTTTAAGCCCCACCTCCCCCCAAAAATCAAACAAACATAAAACAAAAGAATATAACTAGAGATAAAAGTGATACTTCATACTGAAATAAACCAATTCATCAGGAAGGCACAGATATTCTAAATTTATACAAACATAATATTATTGTTTTAAAATCTACAAAAAATTGATAGACATACAAGGAAAACATGATCAGTCAACAACCATAGTGGGAGAAATTAACATAGCCTTTCATAACTGATGGACAAACAAAAAATAAGTAAGGATATAAAACATTTTAACAACATAATTAACAAGTTTAAAATATATTATATAGAAAATGACATCTCAAACTTTAGAATACAAGTTCTTTTCAAGTTACATGGAACATTTACAAAAATAAACTGTAATGTGAGCAATAAAGCTAGTTTAAAAAATAAGAAATGTATTTCTATAGAATCCATTGTTCACAGAAGAAATCACAATGGACATTTCAAATTATTCTTAACTAAATGATAAAGAAAATGTGACATGACAAAGTGATACAATATAATTTCTGCTTATAGAGAAATTTATAAACATGTTTATATATCAGAAAGGGAGAAATGCTGAAAATAAGTTACAAATAATCTAACTAATGTAGTTAGTAAAAAAGAAAAGCAAAATAAACTAAAAGCAAGTAAATGATAAAAATAAGAGCATAAACTACCGAAATATACATAAAAACTCAATATTAAAGATCAACAAAGCCAAGTGAATTTTCCATGAAAAGAATAACAAAAGTAATACCCTACAAGAGAGTGATAGAAAAAGAGAGCGAGAAGGAATAAAAAATAACCAATAACAAAAGATAAAAAGGGAGTGATGTCCTTGAAAATGTTGGAGTAAAGACCAAAGAGAATATTCAAATGGCTAGTAAACATAAGAAAAGGTTTGCAAGCTTCATTAGCATCAAGCGAATATGAATTAAACCCAAAACGTGATGTCATTACATACACATCAGAATGGCTAAAATCGAAGATTGATAATATCAAGTGTTGACAAGGATATGGAGCAATATTTACTCTCATAAACAGATGTTGCTAACAGAAATTGGTTTAACTCAGTTTGGAAAACTGACATTCTCAAGTAGAATTTAACAACACATGCTCCATGACCCAGTAATTCCAATCTCATGTACATACTCAACATAAATGTTTTAATGTGCAACAAGACACTAAAAGAATGTTGTTAATTGCAGCATTATCGGTAATAGCCAAAAAATTGGAAACAATCCAAATGTCCACTAATATCAGAATGGATACATAAATTGTTTTATACTAGAATATTGTACAGCAATTAAAACAATCACTGATAGATGCAACACTATGCATAAATTGAACAAATATGTTCAGCTGAAGAAACTAGACACAAAATAACACATATTTTCCATTTAGATAGAGTTAAAAATTGACAAAATTATTCTATAGTGTTAGAAATCAGTATAGAGAATAAAGGAGTAGTTTTGAGGGGAGGAAAAAAGGGACTGTTAAAGATGCTTGTAATAGTCTGTTTCTTGAGGTAGGTGAGTTATATAGATATTTTTACTTTGTTAATAACTAATTTGTGCTGTACACATATAATTTTTGCACTTTTTTGTATTCGTGTTATAATTCAATAAGAGTTTAAAAATTGTGATACATTCAAACCAAGGATTATTATACAGTCATTAATAATAGCATTAGAGTTATACCATTTTACTTAGAGGAATTTCCATGAGGTATTGTACCTCAGCAACATACAGAACATTGAACGTAATATCTCAATTTTGAAAAACAATGAAAAAGCCCCTGTTTATGTGTGAGTGTAATGAGATTATATGAACATAGAGAAAAATATGGAAGGATACATATGAGTTTCTTTGTATCAGTTATTTTAAGTGTGTGGTGAAGCTGATGTGGCTGGAAGGTAGAAGAGAGAGGGAGTCAGACAATAAAGGAAGGAAGGCAGGAAGGAAAGAAGGAAAATAGGAAGCCAGGCAGGGAGGCAGGCAGGCAGGCAGGCAGGAAAAGTAAATGATTATACAAGAATGATGCATGGTACAGTGATATTTATGCATTTATGTAAAATTAACACGTGTCAGTATATGTTTAAATCTATCAAAAAAGATGAAATTTAAAAATGACCATACAAACTCTGAAAAACATTCTCTGTATAGCAGTGGTCTTAAACTTTAGTGTGTATGATATTACTTGGGAAGCTTGTTAAAATGCTGACACCTCGGCCCCAATATCTAGCTGTCCAAGAGGATGAATGGAATGTCTTAATATCTCCCACTTTTGCCCTAGCGCTGATAATCTTGATTTCTGAACTAAGACTGGACACAGGGTTCCACACAGCTCGGCGGGCAAAACCAGCAGGGGTTTTTTCATTGTTTTTCAAAACTGAGATATTACATTCAGTATTCTGTATGTTGCTGAGATACAATATCTCTTGGAAATTCCTAGTGCAGTTCTGAGAATAGAAGGCACAGTTTAGGAGACATTACCTGTACGACCAGTGGAGGTGCAGGCAACTTTGCAGCCCCTACAGCTGGTTAATGTGGTTCAACACACACCTACTGGCCTTGAACTTACTGATCCATTCACTTACCCACTGTCCCCTATGACCCAATGCCATAGCATTCAGTGCTGCACCCTCTATTAAATACATTTTTCAGAGTGCCTTTCTAGTCATGAAGCCCAGCATCTGTATTTCCTTGACACGCAGATTTCATGTTTCTTCAGTGAGGTTGAGTGGTGTTTCTGGTATCTGTCACGATGAAGTGGGCGGGGAGATGGGACATCCTACATATGCAACCAGCCCGCCCCCTCTTATTATAAAATAGGGGTTTCCTGGCAGCACTATGCAGGATGTTCAACCTCCCCACCCATGTGTAGGTGAACTGCTATACCATGAAGTTCCAGCTTCTGTCCAAGGACTTGCCATTGATTGATGCTTCTCTGCGTAAATGATTTCATGAAGGCCCCTTCTGTTCCTAATGAACCGGCTGTAATGACTAACAACCTAAATGATCTAGAAATCTGGTAACTAAACTCATCCTTTACTCAAATTTAACCCCATTCCTCCAACAAGACCAACTTAAATAAAAGGAGAAAATCCTCCTGACACTAATATATGCCAAGATATGGACCGCGAACTCTCTCTAACTCCACTCCCATTTAGTCAACCCTGACTGCTTGCCTCTCTAAATAATATAAACAGAGGCTTCTTCGATTACAATAAGGGTAATTCTGTTGCTGCAAGCCCTAGACAGGCTGTATACACGTTTTTGCCAAAGCTATCTCAGTTGAAATTAGCTATGCCATATGTATCAGAAGTTATTTGCCAAAAACACAGGCCTAGACGCATCATACTGAGACTCAAATGTTCTGTGGTTATGTAGTATGACCACCATGATCTGAAATAAAGACACTTAATTAGACACTCCCTATAGAATCAAGAAGTGAAAGAGTCACAGGATTGGCTGGATTTTATTTTCTTTTACTATTTTATTTCTTTCAGAAGAACAAATTCTGTATTATCAACTTGTCCATCTCAAGCCACTTAGCCCTGAAAACTTTGCTACCTGTGAAGCTTTGTGAGCCTGCAGTTCTACCAGGAACTGACACTTGAGAGATTCAACATGATCTATAATTTCTTTTCAAGAATGCCCTAAATTTGCTCCCCTGTGATAATTCCACAATCCACCTTTCTTGAGCTTTCCATATAATTTGAGATTGAGCTAGTTCTTTTCAAGCTCACCTCAAATCTTTCCTTATGGGCACATAGTAACTATTTCCACTCCTCTTTTGATATTTTCTTCAGCATTGGATGGAAGATTCAGTCGTTTTATGGATGTGGGGTGGTAGGGAAGAGGGAATGATAAAGAAGAATTGATATTTTCCTGATGCTCTCTGCCTAACCGAGTAAACATTAATGAGGACTTCTGTTATTTGTACTATTTGGCACTACCCTTTCAGCAGTGAAGGAAGAGAAATGATGCAGACAAGGGAAAAAATGTGATTGTTACTTTAACTTTATGCCTCTAGATATCTAGTTTTGGTTCTGGTTTCATTTTATTACTTTAAGCATACCCTTAATCTGGTATTTTGTTTTAAAAAGAAAGAAAAACAAGTCTGTTGAGACTATGTCATGATGTAAAGTGACTTCTAGGTCAATAAAAGAAAATATATATTTTTAAAAAGTATCTACCATATTTTTACCCAAATACAGCACACCTTTTATGTTTACCAACTGCTCACGCCCCCTGCGAGACATTTTCTTAAGCACGCTATGCTAATTTTTTAACAGCAACACATAAAAAAAATTGGCATAGTGGTGCTTAAGAAAATACCTTATGGGGGGAGGGGGCAGTTGGCAAACAAAGGTAGAAGGCATACTTTATTTGTGTAAAAATACAGTAGTCTTCATAATTTATCTAATATTGACAATGTTAGCAGGATTAAAATTTGATAACTTTTTTAGGTACTTGAAGGATAAGTAACATGACCACTCCATCATTCCAATGTTCACTAAAGACCAAAGTAAAATGTAAAATTTTTTTTGAATAATGCTTTTTACAGTGATTCATTTAATCTCTAATAGCATAGTCATGAATGCTGAAATACAGATTTTGTTAAATATTAGCATTCAAAATAATGAATGACATTTCTGATCAAGTAATTCATGATTAGAAATTTTTAGACCAATGCTTCTAACTTCTTGGTGGCTACTGCTTCATTTACCATGGAATTTAACTATGGGTGGGATAAATTATTTTCTATAATACATTTTAAGTTAAAGACATAAGACACAAGACACAACTTATAAAGCCAATTTCTTTTATCTTAAATTTAAATATTGATATTTACCAAATAATCCAAGTCCATATTAATAACTTCAGATACTAGTGTCCACAACATAGTGTCAGGTATCAGGCAGATTTCATAAAGTATCATGTAGCAAGCATGTTTTTAGAACCATTAAAAGTAGCATTAAGTCAAAGAGACATCATCTACAGCCTTAGTCAGATCACCTTAATAACTGCAATTTGTGACCTTGTAACCTATACCCATCTATTTTCTCTAGCTCGTGATCCTCCTGACTGCTTGTAGTAATCATTCCAAGCTTGGAAAGGCTTCACAAAGTAACTCCAGATATTTGACCATGAATGTCCCATGATCTTACTTATTTTACATCATGGGTTGATCCAAAACTCATTCACTATTTTTTATGTGTGCAACTTGCAAATATCACCACAGCCTAAATATTACTAATGCATTATGCTTTTTTACTCTCTATTCAAACAGTTCACTATGCAGAATAATGACAACAATTTAAAAGTGAGTGTGAAATTTTAATTATCATAAAAGAGGAATTCTTCCTAAAGCTTCCAGAGGGAATTAGAAAGTATTATTGATATACAACTTCATAGTGGAAACCAAATGTTAAATGTGTGTGTGTGTGTGTGTGAGTATGTTTGTGAATGACAAACTTGTGGTTTATAAACAATTGGCATTTTTAAGATTTCCCTAACACTTTCTCAAATCTACTTAAAAAAAAAAAAAGAAATCAAACAACAATGACAATGTATTTAAGGAGATAATATTAAAATAATTCCTATATTCTATAACAGGAATTCAAACTGTATGCTGAGCAAATAATCTGAGAAGCTGGACTATATGAAGAAGAGTGGGACATCAGGATTGGATGAAGACTCATTAACAACCTGCAATATGCACATGACACAACCTTGCTTGCTGAAAGTGAAGAGGACTCGAAGCACTTACTGATGAAGATCAAAGACTATAGCCTTCAGTATGGATTGCACCTCAACATAAAACAAAAATCCTCACAACTGGACCAATAAGCAGCATCATGATAAATGGAGAAAAAATTGAAGTTGTGGAGGATTTCATTTTACTTGGATCCACAATCAATGCCTATGGAAGCAGCAATCAAGAAATCAAAGAATGCATTGCACTGGGCAAATCTGCTGCAAAAGACTTCTTTAAAGTGTTAAAAAGTAAAGATGTCACCTTGAGAACTATGGTGCACCTGCCCCAAGCCATGGTATTTTCAATCGCCTCATTTGCATGCGAAAGCTGGACAATGAATAAGGAAGACTGAAGAATAGATGCCTTTGAATTCTGGTGCTAGCAAAGAATATTGAATATACCATGGACTGCCAGACTGAACAAATCTGTCTTGCAAGAAGTGCAGCTAGAATTATCATTAGAAACAAGGATGGCGAGATTTTGTCTCTCATACTTTGGACATGTTATCAGGAGGGCCCAGTCCCTGGAGAAGGACATGATGCTTGGTAAAGTAGATGGTCAGTGAAAAAGAGGAAGACCCTCAACAAGACGGAGTGACACAGTGGCTGCAACAATGTGCTCCAGCATAACAAGGATTGTGAGGATGGCCCAGGACTAGGCAGTGTTTCATTCTTCGAACCGACTCAAAGGCACCTAACAACAACAACAACAGGAATGTCCTTTTCAGAGTAATACAGTACTCAACCTTTTAGCATGACTAGAAAAATACTGAAATGGGTTTTAGGAGAACTAGAGTATTCTATCAATTTATGGATTTATTCTTATCCTTTTTCCACAATAAGTTTGAGATGGCTTATCCATGTGACATTATGTATTTGATAAATATTAAGTCTTATGGTGATTAAAATATTTTGATCATCCTCAAAAGAAATCCCATACACATTAGCAGTCACTCCCCATTTACCTCTCCCTCGAGCTCCTGACAATCTTTAATCTACTTTCTATCTCTATGGATTGCTTATTCTGGATATTTCATGTAAATGGAATCATACAATATGTTGTCTTTTGTGACTGGCTTCTTTCATTTACTGTAATGTTTTCAAGGTTAGCCATGTTGTAGTCTGTCTTAGTAATTCATTCCTTTTCATGGCCAAATAATATTCCATTGTGTGAATATACCACATTTTATTTATCCATTTATCATTTGATGGACATTTGGGTTATTTCAGCTTTTTGGTTATTATGAGTAATGCTACTATAAACAAGTGTTTATGTGAAAACATATTTTCAGTTCTCTTGTGTATACACCCAGGAGTGGAATTGCTAGTTCATATGGAAACTCTACATTTAACTATTTCGGGAACTGCCAAATTGTTTTCCAAAGAACCTGAACCATTTTACATTTGCACCAGCAATGTATAAAAGCTTCAATTTCTCCATATCCTCTAGAATACTTACTATTGTCCCTATTTATAATTATAGCCATCCAAGTGGATATGAAGTGGTATCTCGTTGTGGTTTCATTTGTGTTACGGATTGTATTGTGTCCTCCCCAAAATATGTTTAAGTCCTATTCTCCCCAAAAGATATGTTGAAGTGTTGTTAAAGTTTTCTCTTTCCTTGTTGAGCTTCTGTCTAGTTGGCCTTTCTGTTGTGGAAAGGTGTAGAGTGAAGTTTCCAATTATTATTGTAGAACTCTCTATGTCTCCCTTCAAATCTGTCAATGTTGATTTCATGAATTTGGGGAGTTTGTTGTTAGGTGCATATGTATTGATATGTCTTTTGATAGACTGACTCTTTTATCATTACAAAATATCCTTCTTTATCTCTAGGAACAATTTTGGCCTTAAAGTATGTTTTGTCTGATAATAGCATAGTCACTCCAGGTCTCTTTTGATTACTGTTTGCATAGTCTATTTTTCCCATTATGTTACCTTCAACATTTGTCTTTCAATCTAAAGTGTCTTTCTTGTATACAGAATATAGTTAAAACATTATTTTTTAAATCCATTTTGCCAATTTCTACCTTTTAATTTGTGTTTTTAATCCTTTTTACATTTAATGTAATTACTAAAGGCAAGATTTTCCTCTGACATTTTGCTATTTGTTTTCTATATGTAACACGTCACTTTTGATCTTGTATTCCTATATTACTGCCTTCTTTTTTGTTAAATAAGTATTTTAGAGTGTACGATTTTGATTCGTCATTTTTTAAAAAAAATTTTGGGAGTATTTTTTAGTAATTTCCATAGTGATTATAACTTATAACAATCTAGTAGGAGTAATACTAATTTAATTTTCATAATATAAAAAACTTTCCTCCTGTATGGCTTTATCCCTCCATGCCCTTTTGTGCTATATTGGCATACAAATTACATCTTTATACATGACGTCATCATCAACACAGAAATATTATTATTTTATGCAGGTATCTTTTAAATCAGATAGGAGAAAATAAGAGTTGCAAAAATACATTTACTTACGTAGTTATTGGTACTCTTTATTTCTTCTTCAGATCAAGTTACTGTCTAATGTCCTTTTATTTTCACCCTGAAGGACTTCCTTCAGGAATTATAGAACGGTATGGTAGTGACATATTTCTTCAGTTTATGTTTATCTGGGAATATCTTAATTATGCTTTCCTTTTTGAAGGATAGTTTTGCTGGACATGGAATTCTCATTTGTCAGTCTTTTTCTTCCAGTCTTTGAACATGTCACCCCACACCCTTATGGCCCCATGGTTTCGTATGAGAAATCAGCTATTTATCTTATTGAGTATCCCTTGTACATGATGAAATGCTTCTCTCTTGTTCCTTTCAAGATTTTCTCTTGCTATTTGTCTTTTGAAAGTTTGATTATAAAGTGTCTAGATGTGAATCTCTTTGAGTTTATCCTACTTGGAGTTCCTTTAGCCTCTTGAGCGTATAGGTTCAAGTCTTTCATGAAATTTGTATAGTTTTAAGCCATTATTTCTTCAAATGTTCTTTCTGCCCATTTTTTTCTCTTCTCTCCCTCTAGGACTTCCATTTTATGTGTGTTGATATCCTTGATGGTGTCCAATCAGTCTCTGGGACTCTGCTCATTTTTATTCTTTTTTGTTTGTTTTTGTTTTTGTGCTTCAGATTGCATAAACCTCTATGAATCTTTCTTCAAGCTTACTAGTTCTTTCCTGCTTGCCCCAATCTGCTGCTGAACTTCTCCAATGATTTTTTCCATTTCAGTTATTGTACTTCCCAACTCCAGAATTTCCCTTTGGTTCCTTTTTGTAGTTTTTCTCTCTTTATTGATATTTTTTATTTGGTGAGACATCATCCTCATACTTTCCTTCAGTTTTTTAAAAGCATATTTAAAATAGACGATTTAAATTCTGGGCTTTATCCATGTCAATTTCTCTTCATTGCTTTTTTTTTTCCCCCTTTGTATAGGACATACTTTCTTGTTTCTTTGCATGTCTTTTAATTTTTTGTAGAAAACTGGCCATTGAAAATAATATTGAGGCAAGTCTAAGAATCAGATTCTCCTTGCCCTGCAGGATTTGTTTTTGTTGCTGTTAATTCTTTGGTTTATGAGTTTTCTGAACTACCTATGTTAAAGTCTATATTCTTTGAAATGTGGAGCCACTGAAGTCTCTGTGGTAAGCTAAGGACTGGGCAGAGATGTCCTTTAATGAATGGAACCAATAATTCTCCATGTCTTTGCCAAACACCTGTTGCCATTGAGTCAGTTCTGACTCACAGTGACCCTATAGGAGAGAGAAGAACTGCCCCATAGGGTTTCCAAGGAGTGGCTGGTGGATTCAAACTGCCAGCCTTTTGGTTAGCAGCCAAACACTTAACCACTGCGAAGGTTAAGAACTTGGCTGCTAACCAAAAGATCGGAAGTTCGAATCCACCAGCTGCTCCTTGGAAACACTATGGAGCAGTTCTACTCTATCTTATAGGGCTGCTATGAGTCAAAATTGACTTGGCAATGTTTTTTTTTTTTTGTCCAAAGGCTCTGTATTTGTGTTGGAGAAATCCTTCAACACTCAATCAGGCAATTGTCAGTTCTTCCTTAACCTTCATGTCCTGCTTGCACAGAGCCTCAAGGTTAGCCAAAGGTGACATCTTAGGGCTTTCTTAGGTCTTTCCTGAGTATGCACACAGCTCACCACATAAGTATGGTTTTCTAGATTCTCAGGAATATGTCAGTGTTTTTTTTAAGCCTCTATCCTACCAACATCTTTTCCTCCAGCTTTTTGTTTAGTCTATTTTTCCCCCCAACTGTTATCTACCACCTCATCTCACTCAGCTGTGATGTCAACACTGTCTTTAATGCTTTTGAATAATGCCCCTGAGAAAACTATTACAATTTGCAGAGTCCTAAGTCTTGTGAAATAAAGAGTTTTGTGAGTGGAGTCTTCTGGGTCACCACCAGACAGGACAAATAATGAAAATTCTTTGGAAATCGGAGACGTTGAAGGAGCTCCAACCCTACTCTGCCCCCTGTAGTGGCTTTGAGACTTCTGGTTTTCACTGAAATGGCAGGTTGTTGGTTTTCAAGGCTACCCTGGAGTCTGAGAGGATGAATCAGAAGGGAAGAAGTTAAAATGCCACAAAGCTCATTGTTCTTACCAAGATTCAGCCATTTAATTTCCAGAGTTCTGAAAAAGTTGATTCTGATGACTTTTGCAAGTTTTCTCATTGCTTTTATGAAGGAGAAAATTTTTGAGATCCTTTTCCCATCATTTTTTGCTGATGTCCACAATGTAATTTTTATTTATAATTTATCTTATTTTTGTTGTTGTTGTTGAGAATATACACAGCAAAACATACATCAATTTAATAATTTTTACATGTACAATTCAGTGACATTGATTACATTCTTCAAATTGTGCAACCATTCTCACCCTCCTTTATCGAGTTGTTCCTCCTCCATTAACATTAACTTACTGCTCCCTAGGTTTCCTATCTAATCTTTCGAGTTGCTATTGTCAATTTGATCCCATATAGACAGATCTTAGAAGAGTTCAAATCGTAAGGCAGACATTCTTCACTAATTAAACTAAACTACTGCTTGGTTTTGAGAAGACTTCAGGGGATATATTTGGTTTAAGGTTTAAAGATTATCTCAGGGCAACAGTTTCAGGGGTTCATACAGCCTCCATGGCTTCAGCAAGTGTGGAGTGCATGAGAATTTGAAATTCTGTTCTCCATTTCCCCTCTGTTATGGATTGAATAGTGTGCCCCAAAAATGTGTGTCAACTTGGCTAGGCCATGATTCCCAGTATTGTGTGGTTGTCCGCCATGTTGTAATCTGATATATTTATTCTATATGTTGTAAATCCTAACCTCTATGATGTTATTGAGGCAGGATGCAATCTACAGGGTTCGGTTGTATCTTGAGTCAATCTCTTTTGAGATATAAAAGAAAGAAGTGAGTAGAGAGGAGAGGGACCTCATACCACCAAGAAAGAAGTACTGGGATCGGAGCACATCATTTGATTGGAGCGCATCATTTGGACCCAGGGTCCCTGTGCTGAGAAGCTCCTAGACCAGGGGAAGATCGATGACAAGGACCTTCCCAAAGAACAGACAGAGAGAGAAAGCTTTCCCTGGGAACTGGTGCCCTGAATTCAGAGTTCTGGCTGCCTGGACTATGAGAGAATAAACTTGTGTTTGTTAAAGTCATCTGCTTGTGGTATTTCTGTTATAGTAGCACTAGATAACTAAGACACTCCCTTTTTATCAAGATTCTTCTATAGAATTTTTGCTCAAAATATTCAGTAATGGTAGCTGGGTACCATCTACTTCTGGTCTCATGGCAAAGGAGATAGCTGTTCATGGAGACAATTAGCCACACATTCTGTATCCACCTCCTATTCCTGATTTTCCTTCCTCTGTTGCTCCAAGCAAATAGAGAACAGTTGTCATGCCTTGGATGGCCACTTGCAAGATTTTAAGAGCCAGGCACTGAGCAAAGAACTAGGAGTCCGAAAACAGAAGCACTAAAAACGTTATTAGGCCAATTAACTAAGGTGTCCCATGAAACCATGACCCTAAACCTCCAAACCAAAGAACCAAATCCCATGAGGCTTTCGGTTGTACACAGTCAGTCTTAGTAGCTATTCTTTTTTTTTGTCATTGTTGTAAATATATCTATCACACAACTTTTGCCAATTCAACTTTGTACAGGTGATACATGCTACAATATGGATGGAGCTTGAAGGCATTATGCTAAGTGAAATAAGTCAATCACAAAAGGACAAATATTGTATGACCTCACTTATATAAAAAGACAAGAAAAGGCAAATGTATAGAGACCAGAGTTTATTAGTGGTTCCAGGGGCAGGAGAGAGAGGGAAAGGGTGAGGTTATTGCTTATGGAGCACTGAGTTTCAGTTTATGGTTATCACACAACTTTTGCCAATTCAACATTTTACAGGTGTACAACTCATTGATAGCAATTACATTAATCGTCTGTGCAACCCTAGCCTTAGTCAAAGCAATTTTTCCATCATTGTAAACTAAAACTCAGTACTCCATAAGCAGTATCTTCCCTTTTTCCCTACCTTCCCATCCCTGGTAACCACTAATAAACTTTGATGTCTATACATTTGCCTGTTCTTGTCTGTTTATGTAAGTGAGGTCATACTATATTTGTCCTTTTATAATTGACTTATTTCACTTAGCATAATGTCTTCCAGCTCCATCTATATTGTAGCATGTATCAAGGTTTCATTTCTCCCACCGGCTGAGTAGTATTTCATTGTATGCATGTACTACATTTTGTTCATCCATTCCTCTATTGATGGGCATTTAGGTTGTTTCCAACTTTTTGCTACTGTGAATAGTGCTGCAATGAACATTGTTGTACGAGTATCTGAGTCTCTGCTTTCAAGTCTTTTGGGTATACCTAGGGGTGGAATTGCTGGGTTATATGGTAGTTCCATTTTAGTTTTTGTGAGGAACCACTACACTGTTTTTTACAATGCCTATATCATTTTGCATTCCCACCAGCAATGGATAAGTGTTTTGGTTTTCCCACAACCTCGTCATCATTTGTTATTTTCTGGTTTTTTTTTTTATCTTAGCTATTCCAAGGAGCAGCTGGTGGATTCGAACTGCCTTCCTTTTGGTAAGCAGCCCAAAGCTTAACCACTGCGCACCAGGGCTCCTTCCAAACCAAAAAACTCGTTGCTGTGGAGTCAATTCCGACTCATAGCGACCCTATAGGACAGAGTATAACTGCCACATAGAGTTTCCAAGCAGTGCCTGGTGGATTCAAACCGCTGACCTTTTGGTTAGGAGCCGTAGCAGTTAACCACTATGCCACCAGTGTTTCCAGGATTCCTTAGCCATCCTAAAAATAACCAAACCAAATCCACTGCTATCAAGTCAATTCCAATTCATAGCAACCCTATAGGACAGAGTAGAACTACCCTGTAGGGTTTCCAAGGAGCAGCTGGTGGATTCAAACTGCCAACCTTTTGGTTAGCAGCTCAGCTCTTAACTGTGCCAGCAGGGCTCCATAGCCATCCTAGTATGAGTGAAATGGTTTTTCATTGTGGTTTTGATTTGCATCTCTCTGATGGCTAATGATGTTGAGCTTGTTTTCATGCGTTTGGTGGCCATTTGAATGTCCTCTGGTGAAATATTTATTCAAGTCCTTTGCCCAATTTTTGATTGGGTTATTTGTCTTTTTGTTGTTAAGTTGTTGATGTTTTATATATTTTTTTGGTTATTAGATTATTATTGGATATAGAAAAAATAACCACATGATCATCTCTATGGATGCAGAAAAAGCATTTGATAAAATCCAACACCCTTTCTTTTTTTAGTTTTTTTTTTTTGTTTATTGTTGTAGTTTAAATAAAGTTTACATTTCAAGTTAGTCTCCCATACAAAAATTTATACATACATTATTATGTGACCCTAATTGCTCTCCCTATACTGTGACAGCATACTCCTCCTTTCCACCCCTGATTCCCCATGTCCTTTCAACCAGCTCCTAACCCTCTCTGCCTTCCTATGTCACCTCTGGACAGAAGCTGTCCGTTTAGTCTCCTGTACCTACTTGAGCTAAAAGGCACACTCCTCATGAGTATCACTTTATGTCCCACAGTCTAGTCCAATCTCTGTCTGAAGAGTTGGCCTCGGAAGTTGTTTTAGTTCTGGGCTGATAGACAGTCCAGGGGCCATGCTTTCCGCAGTTCCTCCAGTCTCCTTCAGACCTTTAAGTCTGGTTTTCTTACTAGAATTTGAGTTCTGCACCCCACCTTTCTCCTGATCCATGCAGGACTCTCTGTTGTGTTCCCTGTCAGGGAGGTCATTGGTGGTAGCCGGGCACCATCTAGTTCTGGTCTCTGGCTGATGAAATCTCTGGTTTATGTGGCACTTTCTGCCAACACCTTTTCTTGATGAATACCCTCAAGAAGACTGGAATAGAAGGAAACCTCCTCAAATATGATTCAGGGCATGTATGGAAAACCAACAACCAACATTATGCTTAATGGAAAAAGATTGAGAACTTTACCCTTGAAATCACAAACAAGACAAAGGTGCCTGCTCTCACCACTTCTATTCAATACTATATTAGAAATTGTAGCCAGAGCAATAAGACAAGAGAAAGAAATAAAAAATATCTAGATTGGAAAAGAAGAAGTAAAAAATCTCTATTTGTGGATGACATGATCATATATACAGAAAATCCCAAAGAATCCACAAGAAAGCTTCTAGAGCTAATATAGGAGTTTAACAAAGTTGCAGGGTACAAGGTCAACAAACAAATATCAGTTGGGCTTCTGTACACCAGCGATGAGAAATTAGGGATACGATTCCATTTACAATAGCATGTAAGAGAATAAAATACCTAGGAATAAATTTAACCAGAGATGTGAAAGACGTATACAATGAAAATTATAAAACACTGCTGAAAGAGATTAAAGAAGACTTAAATAAATGGAAATATGTTCCGTAGTCATGGATTGGAAGACTTAATATTGTTAAGACTTTAATATTACCCAAAGTGATCGATAGAGTCAATGCAAACCTGATCGAAATTCCAACTGCCTTCTTTACAGAAATGGAAAAACCAATCCTCAAGTTTATACAGAATAGCAAGAGGTCCTGAATATCTAAAATAATATTGGAAGAGAAGAACAAGGTACGAGGACTCACACTTCCTGATTTTAAAACAGATACAGCTGCAGTAATCAAAGCAGTCTGGTACTGGTATAACAAAAGACAGATAAACCAATGGAATAGAATGGAGAGTCCAAAAATAAACCTACACATCTATGGTCAACTTATTTTTGAAAAAGGTGCTAAGTCCATTCAATGGGAAAAGAGGAGTGTCTTCAATAAATGGTGGTGGGAAAATCGGATTTCCACATGCAGAAAAATGTAAAAGGATTCATGCCTCACACCATACACAAAAACAAATTGAAAATGCATTAGAAACCTAAATGTGAAAAATGAACCATAAAATACTTAAAATACAGGAGCAAGGCTGTTGGGCCTAGCTTTTAACAATGGATAATCTAATCTAATAACAAAAGTACAAAGAGTAAATAAATGGGACCTCATAAAATTTAAAAACTTTTGTTCATCAAAAGACTTTACCAAAAAATTGAAAAGATAAGCTACCAGCTGGGAGAATATCTTCGGAAACACAATGTAATTTTTGTACTATAAACACATCTTAAAATCGTATAATTTCAGAGTCTAGAAATGCATTTGTGGCAAAATTGTGCACAAGGAAACCATATTACTAATATAGACAATGAAAATGATGCTTTTGAATAGAAGTATAAATGAGAACAGGGAAGTATCTTCTTCATATTCATTTTCCAATATTGAGGAGGTGTACTACACACTGTTATTCCAACTAAATTACTTATGTATTTTATAGTATTGTATTTTTTACTTACTAATAATTGTCTCAATATTTTGTTCCATTTTTTGTGTATCTTTTAACTTTGCTTATGTGTAATTTTTGATGCAATTATTTTGTCAGTCTATTTTAGATTGTTTTCATTGTCATAGTTAAAGTTACATGTTTATGTGTAGTTAAATATTTTAGTCTTTTCATTTGCGTAATCATCTATGGCTTCTTTATCTTAGATATTGGGTAAATTTCCTGTTCATTTTCTTCAGATATGTTTTCAATAGTAAATATTTTAACCTTTCTAGAGTTAATTTTTTGGTGTGGTATGAGATGAGAATGTAAATTTATGTAACATTTTTTCTTTTATCATTGATTTTGGGGCCTCTTTTATCACATACCAAATTATTGGAAGTATTACAACCTATTGCTGTACTTTTTTTTCTTTTCTGTTTATTTGTTTATTCTTGCATCAGCACATTATTATTATAATGACTATTAGTTTGGAATATGTTAAGAAATAGCCCTCTATTCCCATCTTTCAAAAGTGTTTATTTATTAGGAGTAGGACATTAAAATTTATCAAGTTATTTCCAGCTTCTATTAAGATCAGCTAGAGTTTGTCTTGTTTAACCTACTGCAATACCATATTAATATATAACATAATTTATTGAACCATCTTTAAATTTCTGAGATTAAAAAGAAACTAGCATTACTTCAGTATATTTTTCCAAGAAACTTTACATAGATTATCTCATTTACTCCTCACAACAATACTATAAAGTAGGTACACACTAAAAAGAAAAAGACCCTGAGTCTTGCTTATGTTAATTACCAAAGTGATGCAGTTAATATAGATCTAAGATATCAACTCACATCAGTATTACTCCAAATTCATGCTTTCACTCTATTTATTCAATTTGTACTGTATTTCATTTAGATTTTTTATACATTAGAGTGGACAGACAAACATGCAAACAAACATTTCTGTATAGTGAGTTAAATATTATGACAGAGGTAGTGCACATGATGTTCTGGAAGTACTGAGTATGATACACTTAAGCTCCCTGGGTTTATGAGATAAGGCTTCTCAGAGAAGTTTGGATAGAAAAAAAGTCAAGTTGACAGGAAGCAATAGATTTGGAGAAAATGTCAAGGAGATCAGCAATTATGTCATAAGACACTATTATTGTGAATGAGGGAGTTAAAGAGCTGGAAGGAAAGATTTTATGTACAGAGTAGGAAATTTATTGTATAGGTAGAGCAGCTCTTAAATTTTGACAAATTATAAGAGTAGCCATAAAAATCATGTGACTGAATTTGCAAGAAGATAGTTCTTTTTAAAACGTTTATTGCTACATGTGTTGGCATATACTCCAACTGTATAGTATACTGTGCTCTCTCAACTGCCAGTTTCTTAGGTTGATGGAAATCGTCTGTTCTCCTTCCTGTCTTATCAACTAGTTTGTTTTTATTTTTTTGGTCACTTTTTACCTATCCTGCCTGAGGAGCTAGTACTTAAGTTGAACTATAGTATTGTTTCCAATTCTACTCCCATCATTGTGAGTTTTAGAAGCATTTAAAAATTCCATTATGCATTCAACGCTCTTTCTTAATTCTTGGTAGGCGTTTAGATTTCTGTTTGGTTTTACAGGGCTTGTACTAAATTGTAAGAGCAGGCTCCAGCAGTTTTACATATTCTGATGCTTTAAGGAAATCCAAAAGGTATTATTTTAGTCGTGGCATGGGGTTGAAGTTTGCTGAATTGCCTGAGGTAGCAATATCACATTCTAATTATTATCCAAATACCTCTTTAGCTCCTCTAAAAATAATAAATTGATTTTGCGAGGAGATATAAAAAGAATGTATGGTCAAATAGATTGATATAAGGCAGTGTTGTCAAGTGGATGAAGACAGAAATGAAAGGAGCACAGAAAAGTGACTCTATTACTTAATATTCTTTTGAAATATATGCCAATGCTGAGTAAAACTTAATCTTAGTGAAGGTAAGTCACGTTTATAAAATAAACTACATTCTATTATATTATCTGTTCTGTGGAACTTGGTAGAGATTTTCTTTCAACTAATAACTTGAACAATATATGGCTCCAGTTTGGATCAAGGCAATTGAAACTTTATTATTATTTTGTCATTCAGTTAATAATTCCATAACATTATAGATGTTGATTACCTAATCTACTCTATTTTTTTAGTAGTACTCAAGTCATACTTTAACTTTCTACTAATGAATCATATAAAATGGTCTGCTGCCCTACAAATTCTCAACATTGGTCAGATGTATTCTAGGTATTGTTTTGGGTTCCACAAGTTCACTGGAGAGTACCTATAATGATATATGTTTTCTTCTTCAACCTCATCTCTAGCCATTCTTTCCCTTTCATTTTCCATGCCTTTATACACTTTGTCTCTTGTGCCTAGAATTACATCTGTAAAAATACCCCATTCTCCAGACCCCCTTCCAGGTCCACTAAGCAAACTCCTACCTATAATTTAAAACCCAGTTAAGAAGATTCATTTGGGAAGTCCTTCTAAAACTTCGCATACAGAGTTAATCACTTCTTCTTATATGTTTCCATATTGCCCTGGGTATATCTATATCATAGTATACATATTGTACTGTATTATTCTATTTATCCTGGTACACTGTGAACTTCTTGAGGTTATAGACTGCCTTAGTACTCTGTAGTGTATCACATAGGTCAGTTAGTAACAAAAATGTCAGTCCCTACCTGCCCTACGATGTCACAATTCACCTGATTATTGACATAATCAGCCCCACCCAGATTCTGGACCAATAAGAGACAGACCTCTTGGGATCTCCTCACAACCAACTCTTGGCCTCTGTGGCCAGGATGCTTACAGCTAATTTCACCACACAAGTTTCTGGTACTTAGCTTTTCCTTCATCCTCATTACAGGAAAAGATCTTCGGCTGACTAGAGACCTAACTTGTCATTCTGTCTAGAAACAAAATATCTACGTTCGATCTTTCATATCTCACCTCAGTTCTAGATTCCTCTACATGAAAATCTTCACCTGTGTTATTTCTCCTCTCAAGACTGAATATCAACAGTACCAGAAACTCCTGATGTGACATGATGAGCCAATGCCTTGGACCAACCATGTATTCCAAGATTGAACTGTAGTTTGAGACCTTAAACTTGTGAATTTGGATTGAAGTTTCTGAACAACTCTCCAAGATGGGGATAGCATTTTTTGCTCGACTATTTTATCCTTCCCTGGAAGAGATTTATGAAGGCATTAATGGCCCTCCTCCGAGAACTTCTCACCAACAATTTCCAAGGCCTTATTTCTTGACCCTGTTTATGACACTATTTAATCATCGAGGACGTAGTTTTAAATGCTCTCGTGCATTAATAAAGGAGATCGTGAAATATATTTTGAGTGTAAGTGAGTCTTTTTTCTAAATTTTCATTTGTGGGGTAGCATGAATATTACTTTTATAATGTAAATAATTTAATTAGATGAAACTGAAGACTCATTTTGCTTTCATAAAACTATAGTAAATTTCTACGATTAGTAAGTCATAAACTTAAATATTAAAGGATTTCTTGTTAGGCAAACACACACAATATTTGTTACACTACTTGATATTTTTATTTTCTTTTACAGAATATACACAATTTAGAACATTATTTCAATTTACAAACAGGTATTACTCAGGGGAATATTAGAAATTAGTATCAGCTACTTTAATTCACTACCAGGTTACCTGAGCTTAAAAAATGGTGTTTTAATCATTCTTTTAAACATAATCTGGATCTGTGAGTGCTACCAAGGAATGGTTATCATCATAGAATACGGCCTGATTTTCATAATATAGTTTTTAAAGTGTTTAATCTGTGTAAAGGTGGAGAAACAAAAGTGCGATAGCCAAGGAAGGAGTCACAGTGGTTGAGGACGGCTACAACTCTAGATAATGTTTTCTTTCTACTGTAAAAAAAATTAGAGTACGTAAAGATCTATTCACAGAGTAGTAAGAGACAGAAGAGAAGCTACCAAAAACCAAACCAAACCCGTTGCCATCGCGTCGATTATGTCTCATAGTGACGTTTTAAGACAGAGTAGAACTGCCCCATAGGGTTTCCAAGGAGTGTCTGGTGGATTTGAATTGCCTACCTTTTGGCTAGCAGCCGTAGCTTTTAACCACTATGCCACCAGGGTTTCCGAAGAGAAGGTAGGAGGACTAAAAATAACTGAAGAACTATGACTATACCCAATTTCCCCTTGAGGGAATGGGTGCCTGGTTCAGGAGGGAGCAGAGCAAGACTTAATTTGCAAATTACTGCTTACGTCTACTCAGACCTCTCTGGGACTACCTGAAAGACTGAAGTAAGATGGTCCATTCCATTTCATCTATCTCAGAACTACTCAGGCTGAAAAGCAGTAGGCATTGTTTATAAATAGTGTAAGCCTAAAAAAAAACTGGCATACACCAGAAGCAAATGATTACAGTTGAGACATACAATATATGGCCTAATTTCTAGGAGAAAAATATGGGAAGAATTTCCTTGGGAAATTAAGGCATTCAAAACCTCCCATGTATATGGGAGAATTTAGAAAGCCACGCATATGCCCAGTGCAATACATACGCTCAGAAAAGACCTGAGAAGACTGTAAGCTTTCAACTTGGGCTGGTCCCTAGGCTCAGGGCAAGCCTAGCTAAGTGTTGAAGGAAAGTCCCAGCACAGAGCCTATCTACAAGGAGTGGGAGAGGTATTTCTCTCTCACTCTCTTTTTTAACTTAAAATTTTTTTTTAGCTCTTGATGTTTAAGGAAATCTTTGTCGAAACACAAGCTGATCACAAGCTTAAAGAACAAAGATGTCAGTGATCACACAAAAGGAATACAATCTTTGCAAAAATAGCTTGAAAAAGTCACTAAACAAATTGACTATGACAGCTTTTAAGAAAAACAGCAAACCCTGAAGAAAGTAGAATCTGATTTCCAGAATTAGCAAATTATAATATCCAAATGTCCACTTTTCATCAAAATAAATAAATAAATAAATCACAAGGCATATAAATAAGCAGAAAGGATGACCCTAACAAAGGAAAAAAGATAAAGTGAAAAAAAAATATTCCTGAGGAAGTCCAGACAAAAATTTTAAAACAACTCTTAAATATGCTCCAAGAGCTAAAGGAAAACCAGGCTAAAGAACTAAGGAAATCAGGAAAATAATGTGTGATCAAAATGAGAGTATTAAAAAAGATATACCAGCACAATTGGAAGAATGTAATCAACGTCACTGAACTGTGCATGTAGAACTTTTTGAAATGGTGTATCTTTGGGTATGCGTATTTTCACTGAGGAAAAAAAGGTAGAGAAGGGAGAACATTGACATGTCGTGGGGTTGTTAACCAATGTCATAAAACAATATGTGTAGTGACTGTTTAATGAGAAACTATTTGTTCTGTAAACCTTCACATAAAGTACAATTAAAAAAATTAAAGAAAATATATAGCAATTATAAAAAGGAACCAAATAGAAATTCTGAGGCTGAAAAGTTCAAAAAATACAGTAACTGAAATAAAGAATTCACTAGAGTGTTCAACAGCTAGTTTAAGCAGGAGGAAGCAAGAATCAAAGGACATGAGAAAAAGAACTTGAAGTTATCCAGTCTGATGAACAGAAAGAAAAAAGAATGAAGAAAAGTGAACAATTCCTAAGCAATCTGTGGGACACCCTCAAGCAGACCAACATATATATTATGGGAGTCTGAGAAGGAAGAGAGTGAGAGAAAGAGTATTTTAAAAAAGTAATGGCCAAAACCTTCCCAAATTTGATGAAAAACATGAATCTATACATTCAAGAAGCTCAAGAAACCTCAAATAAGAAAAATTTGAAGAGATCCACACCAAGACACATTATAATCAATCTAGTGAAAGACAAAGACAATCTCCTGAAAACAAGAAAGAAGTGAAAAATCATGTACAAAATATGCTCAATAAGATTAACAGTTTACTTCTCATCAGAAATCATGGAGGACAGAAAGCACTGGGGTGAAGGGATTAAAGTGATGAAAGAAAAAAGTATATCAATCAAGAATTCTATAACCAGCAAAACTATCCCTCAAAAAAAATGAAACCAAAATTAAGATATTCCCAGATAAGCAAACTCTGAAAGAGTTGGCTACCGCTATACTTTCCCTTCAAGAAATAATAAAGGGAGCCTTTAAGTTAGAAACAAAAGTGCGAAAATAGTAACTTAAAGCCTTATAAAGAATGAAAGTTCATCAGTATAAGTAGCAACATGGAAAAATATAAAAATCAGTATTATTGTATCAGTAGTTTATAACTCCACTTTCTATTTTCTACATGATTTAAAGGCAAGAATATAAAAATAATCATATATTTATGTTACTGAGTACAAAGTGTATAAAGAAATAATATGTGACACAACAACCTAAAGGCAGGAAAGATAGAGTTCTATAAAAACATATTTTTTTGTATACTATTGAAGTTATGTTGGTATTAATTCAAACTAGACTGCTATAAATTTAGGATATCTAAATTAATCTCCATGGCAACCACAATGAAAATGTCTAAAAATTATACACAAAAGGAAATGAGGAGGCAATAAAAACGGTTCATAATGAAATATGAACTAAACATAAAAGGAGGCAGTAGTGGAGTAATTAAGGGCAAAAAAGTTATAAGATATATGGAAAGAATATAGAAAAATGGCAGATGTACATCATTTAAGCCATTTACATTTAAATTGCTTTAAATGTAAATGCTTTAAAATTTTCAATGAAAAGGTAGATGTTGGCAGAATGGATTTAATAAAAACATGATGCAACTATTTGCTGTCTACAAGTAACTCATATTTGATCCAAAGAGACAAATTCCTTGAAAGTGAAAGTATGGAAGCCGATATTCCATGCAAATAGTAACCAAAAGAGAGCTGGTTATCTATACTAATAGCAGACAAAATAGACTTTAAGTAAAAAATTGTTACAAGAGACAAAGAAGGACATTATATAATATTAAAAGGGTCAGCTCATCAAGAATATTTAATAATTATATATACACAAATAACACAGTCCCAAAATATAAGAAGAAAAAATGGATAGAAGTGAAGGGAAAAAAATACAGTTCTACAATAATAGTTGGAAATTTTAATGCACTACTTTCAATAATGGATAAAACATTTAGACAGAAGATCAATAAGAAAATAGAGAACTTGAACAACACTATAAATCAAGTAGACTTAATAGACATATATAGAACACTCCAGCCAATAACAGCAGAACACACATTATTCTCAGGAAAACTAGGAAATTCTCAGATATGTGGAACACACTATTAAACAACTAATGAGTCAAAAAAATAATTAACAAGATAAATTAGAAAATACATAGAAACAAATGAAAAGCACAACATACCAAAATTTATGGGATGCGGTACAGGCAGTGGTCAGAAGAAAATTTATAGCTGTAAATACCTACATTATAAAGGAAGAAATATCTTACACCTATAATCTAAATTTATACCTTGAGAAACTAGAAAAAGAAGAGCAAACTAAGCCCAAAGCTACCAGAAGAAAAAATAATAAATATTAAAGCAAGGATAAATGAAATATAGAATAGTAAAACAAGAGTGAAAATCAACAAAATCAAAGTTGGTTCTTTTAAAAGATCTATAAGGTTGGTAAAACTTTAGCTAGACAGACAAGGAAAAAAAGGAGAATATGCAAGAAACTAAAATCAGAAATGAATGTGGGGACATTACTACCAAAACATACAGAAATAAAAAGATAGAGAATACCGTGAAAAATTACATTTCAGCAAATTAGATAATCTAGATGAAATGGACACATTCCTAGAACACACCAACTACCTAAATTGACTTAAGAAGGACTAGAAAATCTCAACAGACCTTTAACAAGTGAAGGGATTGAATCAGTAAACAAAAACCTCCAAACAAAGAAAATTCTAGGACCAGATGGCCTCATTGGTAAATTTTACCAAACATTTAAAGAATTAACACCAATCCTTCTCAAACTCTTAAAAAAAAAAAAAGAACAGAAGAGAACATCTCCTAACTCATCCATCATGGCCAACATTACAGTGATACCAAAGCCAGATAAAGACACCACAAGGAAAGAAAACTAGAGGCCAAAATCACTTATGAATATAGATGCAAGAGTCCTTAACAAAATACTTGCAAATCAAATCCAACAGAAACTTAATGGAATTATACACCATGACCAAGTTGGATTTATCCCAGGAATGCAAGCGTAGTTCAACAGGAAATCAATCAATTTTATATTATTGATTTTAGAACATTAAAATGTAGGTATTTACATTACATTATAGAACAAAGGAAAAGAACCACATGATCATCTCAATTAATGCAGAAAGGCATTTCATTAAATCTAACACCTTTTAATGATAAGAACACTTTACAAAGTAGGAATAGAGAGAACGTCCTCAACATGATAAAGGGCATTTATGAAAAACCCACAACTAACATCATACTCAATGGTGAAAAAACAAAAGCTTCCCCAATAATGTCAGGAACAAGATAATGACTTGCTTTTACTGCTATTGAACTCTGTACGGAAAGCTCTAGCCAGAGCAATTAGTCAAGAAAAAGAAATGAAAGGCATCCAAATCAGAAAAGAAGAAGCAAAATGATCTCTATTCATAGATTATATGATTCTCTCTATAGAAAATCCCAAAGAATCCATAGAAAGGTACTAGAGCTAATAAATGAACGTCATCAATGTTGCAAGGTACAAGATCAACACACAAAAATAATTTGTTTCTATACACTAGCAATGAACAATGTGAAAAGGGAATTAAGAAAATGATTCCATCTACAATAGCATCTAAAAGAATAAAAATGCCTAGGAATAAATTTAAACAAGAATTTAAATATTTGTACACTGAAAACTATAAAACATTACTGAAAGAAATGAAAGATGATCTAACTAAACGGAAGACATTCTGTATTAATAGATTGGAAAACTTAATATTGCTATGATGTCAATTCTACCCAATATTATATACAGATACAAGTAATCTCTATCAAAATTCCAACAGCCTTTTTTGCATAAATTGTAAAGCCAATACTCAAATTCATACCGAAGTAAATTTATGCCAAATAGACAAGGCAATCTTGAAAAAGAACAAAGTAGGAGGACTCACACTTGCTGTTTTCATATCTTTGACTACAAAGCTAGATAATTAAGACAGTATGATATTGGTATAAGAATATAAACAAAGACCAATGAAAATAGATCTAAGAGTCCAGAAATAAATCTATACATTTATGGGTAATTGATTTTCAACAAGGGTGCAAAATCCACTCAATGAGGAAAGAATAGTCCTTTTAACAAATGGTACTGAGACAACTAGATCGCCACATTCAAAACAATGAAGTTAGACCCATACCTCATACCATATTAGAAAATTAACTCAAAATGAATCAATAACCTAAATATAAGGACTAACACCATAAAATTTTTAGAAACAACCCTAAGGGTAAAGCATCAAGACCTTGTTTTTGACAACTGATTCTTAGATATGACACCGAAAGCATGAGTAACAAAGGGAAAATTAGATAAATTGGACTTCATAAAAGTTATAAACTTTTGTGCATCAAAGGACTTTATCAAGAAAGTGAAGAGACAACACACAGAATAGAAGAAAACATTTGGCAACTACGTATCTAATAAAGGTTTAATATCCAGAATCTTTAAAGAATTCCTACAACTCAGGAAAAATAAACAATTTGATTAAAATATGAGTAAAGCCACTTTTAGGAATATATCTTAGAGAAATAAGAGCCATCACGTGAATAGACATATGCACTCCCACGTTCATTGCAGCATTGTTCACAATAGCAAAAAGATGGAAACAACCTAGATGCCCATCAATAGATGAATGGATAAACAAACTATGGTACATACACACAATGAAGTATTATGCAACCATAAAGAACAATGATGAATCTTCAAAGCATCTCATAACATGGATGAATCTGGAGGTCATTATGCTGAGTGAAACATGTCAATCACATAGGACAAATATTGTATGAGATGACTACCGTAAAAACTCATGAAAAGCTTTACACACAAAAAGAAATAATTTTTGACGGTTATGAGGGAGGGCAGGGTTGGGGAGGAAGCACTAAATAGACGATAGATAAGTGGTAACTTTGGTGAAGGGTAAAACAGTACACAATCCTGACGAAGCCAGCACAACTTGTACAAGGCAAGGTCATGGAAGCTCCATAGACACGTCCAAACTCCCTGAGTGACCGAATTACTGGGCTGAGGGCTGAGAGGACCATGGTCTTGGGGAACATCTAGCTCAATTGGCATAATATAGTTTATAAAGAAAATGTTCTACATTCTACCTTGGTGAGTAGCGTCTGGGGTCTTAAAAGCCTGTGAGCAGCCATCTAAGACACACCACTAGTCTCACCCCTTCGGGAGCAAGGCAGAATGAAGAAAACCAAAGATACAAGGGAAAGATTAGTCCAAAAGAGTAATGGACCACCACTACCACAACCTCCACCAGACTGAGTCCAGTACAACTAGATGGTGCCCAGCTACCACCACCAACTGCTCTGATATGGATCATAATAGAGGGTCTCGGACATAGCTGCAGAAAATTGTAGAACAAAATTCTAACTCGCAGAAGAAGACCAGACTTACTGGCCTGACAGAGACTGGAGAAACCCCGAGAATATGGCCCCTGACACCCTTTTAGCTCAGTAATGAAGTCACTCCTGAGGTTCACCCTTCAGCCAAAGATTAGAGAGGCCCATAAAAATAAAAAACACGACTAAAGAGGCACATCAGCCCAGGGGCAAGGAGTAGAAGGCAGGAGAGGACAAGAAAGCTGGTAGTAGGGAACCCAAGGTCGAGAAGTGAGAGTGTTGACATATCCTGGGGTTGTTAACCAATGTCATAAAACAATATGTGTACTAACTGTTTAATCAGAAACTATTTGATCTGTAAACCTTTATCTAAAGTACAATAAAAAAATTTTTTTTTAAATGCGTAAAGCATTTGTATAGACATGTCTCCAAAGAAGACCTACAAATGACCATTAAACACATTAAACGATGCTCAACATCAGTAGTTATTAAGGAAGTGTAAATCAAAATTACAATGAGATATCACTTCACATCTACTAGGATGGAGATAATAAAATGGAAATAGCAAGTGTTTGTGAGAATACAGAGAAATTGGAACTGTCATCCTTTGCTGGTGGGAAGATAAAATCGTGTTCCTGTGGGGAAAAACAGTCTGTCAATTCTTTAAATGGTGAAACACTGAGGTAGCTTATGACTCAGCAATTCCACTCCTAGGTGTATAGCCCAAAATATCAAAATCAAGTACTCAAAAAGATACTTGTACAGCATTATTCACAACAGCCAAACGTTGGAGACAACCCACATGCCCACCAACAGATGAATAAACAAAATGTGGTACATATATACAATGGAATATTATTCAGCCATAAAAATTATTGAAGTCATGATACATGCCACAACATGGATGAAACCTTATGGTAAGTGAAATAAGGCAGATACAAAAGGACAAATAATATTGTTGAGAGAGGTGCAAGGTTGCAATAATGAGTTTACTATGGAATTATATCACAAGAAAAGGGCCTGAGTCCTGGTCAAGGAATCAGCTACTTGAAGGGATGACTGGCAGCAATACCATGGAAGAAGAGAGATACCAAGTTTTAACTTGAAAATGAAGCTGCATATAGAGCTTAAAAACAGGCTAATCATATAACAAAGTTTGAAAATCATGCAGACTGGAAACAAAGGAAAAAAAGACAAAAAAAAAGGGGGGGAAGTTGGGGTGATACGGAATAAAATAGAGTAATATGGTAGCCCTGGGACACACACATGAACATAACAAGAAAACGCCTCATTTAACCCACTTGTACCTTTGGTGTATTCCTGTTCCTGTCCTTCCTGTTTCCTTCAGATTAATGAACCATTTGGCCATATGCATCACTCTCAACCTTTCTATTTTGTTCCCTGGACGCTGATCAGCTTCTTTTTCCTTTGGCATGGCTTTTTCACAGTTAAGCCCTCCTTCATACACTCTGAAGAGAAAGGGCTAAAAGTGTGGGAAAAGCTAGTGGCCTGGACTTTGTATTTGGGTGTCATTGGTAGGTGGTAACTGAATAAATGAAAGTGGATGTATTGGCCTAGGGAAAGAACACAGGAGAAGACATTAGACCAAGGACTAGGATAGCTTTTTGAATTATTTTCTACCTGAAATTAATGTTACACAAGTCCCTGGAAATACCAGTTGATGGCATTAAAAGGACCAATAGCATAGGACTCTATGGGGCAAAAGACTTGATTACTTGCTGTGATCCTCAAGGTTGTGTGTCAACTTGGCTGGGCCACGATTCTCAGTGGTTTGGCAGTTAAGATGTAGTTTGGCAGTCATATGATGATGTGATCACCTCCATGATGAGACTTGATATAATGTGATCACCTTCATGATGAGATCTGCTGTGAGTAGCCTATCAGTTGAAATGCAGTTTCCTTGAGGGTGTGGCCTGTATCCAATATAGGTGGACTTTCTGGCAAGGCTTGCAAGCTTTCACTCGCTTTCAATCCTGCAGCTGGCCCCTGTTCGTCTGACCTCTGGTTCTTGGGACTTGAGCTAGCAGCTTACTTGCGGTCTTGCCGGGCAGTCTTGGGATTTGCTGGTGTTCACAGCCTGTGAGCAAGAGCCCTGCTGTCTGACTTGAGGATCTTGGATTCACCAGACCCTGTGGCTGTGCAAATCAGGAGAAGCCTCCAGCCTGACCCACCGACTTGGGACGTTCCAGCCTCTACAACTGTATCAGCCATTTCCTTCATATAAATCTCTATATTTATCTATAAGCTTTACTGGTTTTACTTCTCTAGAGAACACAGCCTAAGACACTTGTCATTTAAGATCATTTAAAATTGATTAGCATTTTAGAATCTTCTTGTATAAGCAATCATTTTAGTAGTTAAGAATTTTCTGCTTTTCTCCTAAAAAGTAGATTATAGAAGCTTACTACAGAATCAATATCCTGAAGCTGAAGGGTTTTTGAATTTTATTTATTCCTTTTGATCACTTTAAAGTCTTTTGACTATTGCAAAATTTTGCAAAAACAGAAAACAGCTATATATGATTTTAACATTACAGTGTTTTGGAAGGAACTATTTCTCAATGATTTTCAGGAAATGGAAGCATACTATTCATAGATTGAGAACCCTATTGTTGAGCATCATTTAATTACTGGTTCAACACTGTATAGTCTCTACTCTACTATGGTATAATGGAAAGAACCTGGAGTTTGAAATTAGACAAACCTGAGTTTGAATCACTTCCATGAAGCCTTTCCTGAAACTCTTCCTCCTCCCTCATTAACTACTTTCCTCCTGTATTGACAAAAAAACCAGGAATAGATCTGTCTTTGCAATTATCCCACACTGGATTAGAATTGGAAACCCTGGTGGTGCAGTGGTTATGAGCTATGTCTGCTAACCAAAAGGCTGGCAGTTCAAATCCACCAGGTGCTCCTTGGAAGCTCTATGAGGCAGTTCTACTCTGTCCTATAGTGTTGCTATGAGTCAGGATTGACTTGATGGCAACAGGTTTGGCTTTTTTGGTTTGTATTAGAATTATCAGCTGCTGAATCAGTTTCCCCCACTACAACTCCTTTAGGTAAATAAACATGTTTATTTACCTTTATGTTTCCAGCACCCAACACAGAAAGTATAGGCCTGTAGACTTTATGTCAAGTGGCTTGATTTATCTTTTTCTTAAAGGAAGAAAGAAAAGAAAGTGATACTAAAATTTTTTCAAATATGTGAATAAAAAGAACCTAAGCACAGTGTGTTAGTAAAATAAAACCAGAAGATATAAAGCTAAAGGCAACCTGAATAAAAGTCAATGAAGAAAGCAGAGGCCTTCATGTTGAAATGATCTGTCACCACAGGAGACATAATAAATTAGATTTGGATAGGTTTACTGAAGAGCTGCTAGCAATCAATTTGGCTCTTTGGAAATACTGAAGCATATTTCTGATAAAAAGTTAAGTTGGGAAACTGTATCTGTTTTTAGTTAGTTTATATTCCCGATGTGTCAAGAAACAGTAGAGAAAATGGATGCAAAAGATCCTGACCTCAGTCTATAATTTCTCATCACTGTGTCTAATAATGGAGCACTGGTGGTGTAGTGGTTAAGAGTTCAGCTGTTAATCAAAAGGTCAGCAGTTCAAAATCACCAGCCACTCCATGAAAACCCTATGAGGTCATTTTGAGTCAGAATTGACTCGACAGCAACAGGTTTGGTTTTATGTCTAACAATATCATTAGCTCAGACTTTGAAGCTAGTTTCCATAGAGAGAATCCACTTTGCTCAAGTAAAAGAGTTAGAAAAGAAAGCTCATTATCTTGTATTTAAATGAAACTTCATGCAACTAGAATTACATATGAATATACCATATAAATGTGAAATATTCACTAGACAGCTCCTAAAATTCTATTGCAAAATCCCGGTTGCTATTTCTGAAGTTACAATGCCTCACTTGAAATAATTTATAAGGCAGTTATCTCAGGAATATCATACAAGAAGTTTCACAAATGGACTTTTTTGGAGGAGTGAAAATTCTCTGTTGCCCCCACATCTCATTGCGCTACTGCTTTCATCAAAAATCAGACTGTATTTTTTGTAATTTATTTTTATTATTTTTTATTATTGTACTTTAGATGAAGGTTTACAGAAAAAACTAGATTCTCATTAAACAACTAGTACACATACTGTTTTGTGACATTTGTTACCAACCCCACAACATGTCAACACTCTCCCTTCTCGACCTTGGGTTCCCTATTACCAGCTTTCCTGTCCCCTCCTGCCTTTTAGTCCTGGCCCCTGGGCTGGTGTGCCCTTTAGTACTGTTTTGTTTTATGGGCCTGTCTAATCTTTGGCTGAAGGGTGAACCTCAGGAGTGACTTCATTACTGAGCTAAAAGGATATAGGAGGGCCATACTCTCAGGGTTTTTCCAGTTTCCGTCAGGCCAGTAAGTCTGGTCTTTTTCTGAGTTAGAATTTTGTTCTACATTTTTTCTCCAGCTCTCTCCAGGACCCTCTATTGTGATCCCTGTCAGAGCAGTCAGTGGTGGTAGCCGGGCACCATCTAGTTGTGTTGGACTCAGTCTGGTGGAGACTGTGGAAGTTGTGGCCCATTAGTCCTTTGGACTAACATTTCCCTTGTGTCTTTGGTTTTCTTCATTCTCCCTTGCTCCAGATGGGGTGAGACCAGTGGAGTGTCTTAGATGGCCATTCACAAGCTTTTAAGACCTCAGACGTTACTCACCAAAGTAGAATGTAGAACATTTTCTTCATAAATTATCTTATGCCAGTTGAGCTAGATGTTCCCCAAGACCATGATCCCCACAGCACTCAGCCCAGTAATTCGGTCCCCTAAGGAGTTTGGATGTGTCTATGGAGCTTCCATGACCTTGTCTATTTTTGTAATTTAGAAAATTATATCCAAATTTAGGGAAGCTTCAGCAGTATCTTAAACTTAAAATCATTCAGTTGAATAAATTCATACTATATATATTCAACCAGACTTTCCAGGCAAGGGAATTCTTTGCATGGTAAGGTCTTGTCAAAGTGGTTTTAGCTGTCCCTGAATGCTCAACTTCCATCTTGAAGTCAATGTTTAAACTGCTAGGACCTAACTCATAAAATTAGAATATAGAAGTGTAGTGTGCCTTGCTAGCAGGAAGGCAGATAAGGCACACCAATGACCCAACAGTAATGCAAGGAAGCTACTCCTGATTGGTGCTTATTTTACCTCCTATAGATACCACATCTATCTATAGCAACAAATCTATCTTGCATTCTTTTCTGTCTTAAATTCTATGTATATTAGTGCTTGCTTTTTCTTAGATGTGCTGATGATGAACTTTGGAAATAATGTGTACAATTCTGAGTGAGAATATCTGCCATGATCTAGACAGGGGTTTTCAAATGCCAATTGGTTATGACCTAGGCAAAATAGAAAAGCCAGAGGAAAGATAATAACATGGGAAAGCACCCCTGAAGAGAAAAATTCCTAAATTAATTCATGGTAGCTGCGTTAAGGAGTCCCTGCATGGGGCAAATTGTTAAACGATCAACTACTAGCTGAAAGCTGGCAGTTTGAAGCCACCCAGAGGCACCTCGGAAGAGAGGCCTGGAGATTTGCTTCTGAAAGCTCGCAGCTTTGAAAACCCTACGAAGCAGTTTTACTGTGCACACATGGGGGTCACTATGAGTCAGAATCGACTCGATGGCAACTAACAACAACAAAACTTAGTTAAAATGCAGGTTGGCTTCTCTCACCTTTCTAATATAGTCTGCCCACCTGTTGCCCTTGAGTCGATTCTGACTCACAGAGACCCTATAGGACAGAGTAGAACTGCCACACAGGGTTTCCAAGGAGCGGCTGGTGGATTCAAACTGCCAACCTTTTTGTTAGCAGCCAAGCTCTTAACCACTGTGCCACCAGGGCTCCTAGTGCTCTTTATTATGTCATACGGGCTTCCTAAGTTCTTTCTCTGCTTTATATATGTTACCTAATGTCCTCCTGGAGCCCTGGTGGCATAGTGGTTAAGAGCTTGGCTGCTAACGAAAAGATCTGCAGTTCAGATCCACCTGCCCCTCCTTGGAAACCCTATGGAGCAGTTCTACTCTGTCCTACAGGGTCTCTATGAGTTGGAATCGACTTGATGTCAAGGGGTTTGGTTTTGTGAGTAATGTCCTCCCTGCCTGATAGGAAGCCTTGAGTCCCTTTGTGACTAATATGTGCTGACACACAGGCTCAAAGGAGACAACTGAATCATTTCTTGCTATGAGATGTGTGTTGCTTTGGTGATAAGAGGGCTAAATAAACTGCTATAAAAAGTCACTCCCTTTAGGATGGGCCAGTATGTAATAAGTGCTCACTGAAACTTTGGATTGATTTCAAAGTTAGATTGGTCTCTGACTTCATCATGAAGGCCATAACTATGCTGTAAAAGTCCTGTTTGTTGTTGTTGGGTGCCATCCAGTTAATTTTGACTCATAGCAAACCTATAGGGTTTTCAAGGCTGTAATCTTTTTTTTTAATTTTTTTTATTGTACTTTAGATGAAGGTTTATAGAACAAATAGCTTCTCATTAAACAATTAATACACATATTGTTTTATGACATTGGTTAACAACCCCACGACATGCCAACACTCTCCCTTCTCGAACTTGGAAGACCTTTTTTTTTTTTTTTTTGTGAAACTATACATAGCCAAAGTTACACCATTTCAAAAGTTTCTACGTGTACAATTTAGTGACATCGATTACATTCTTCTAGTTGTGCTGCTATTCACACTATCCTTTTCCAAATTATTCCATCACCATTATCTTCAACTCACTGCCCCCTAGGCTTCACATCAAACCTTTTGAGTTGCTGTAGTCAATTTGATCTCACATAGATAATTCCTTTTTTTTTTTTGTACCTTAGATGAAGGTTTACAGAACAAATAGTTTCTCATTAAACAGTTAGTACACATATTGCCCTATGACAATGGTTAACAACCCCATGACATGTTAACACTGTCCCTTCTCAACCTTGGGTTCCCTATCACCAGCGCTCCTGACCCCTCCTGCCTTCTAGTCCTTGTCCCTGGGCTGCTGTGCCTCATTAGTCTCATTTTGTTTTATGAGACCGTCCAATCCCCGGCTGAACGGTGAACTTTGGGAGTGACTTCACCACTGAGCTAAAAGGGTGTCCAGGGGCCATACTCTCAGGGTTTCTCCAGTCTGTCAGGCCAGTAAATCTGGTCTTTTTTTTTTGTGAGTTAGAATTTTTTCTACATCTTTTTCCAGCTCTGTCCAGGACCCTCGATTGTGATCCCGGTCAGAGCAGTCAGTGGTGGTGGCTGGGCACCATCTAGCTGTACTGGACTCAGTCTGGTGGAGGCCGTGGTAGCTGTGGTCCATTAGTCCTATGGACTAATCTCTTCCTTGTATCTTGTTCTCCTCATTCTCCCTTGCTCCCGAAGGAGTGAAACCAGTGGAGTATCTTAGATGGCTGCTCACAGGCTTTTAAGACCCCAGACGCTACTCACAAGGTAGAACGTAGAACATTGTCTTTATAAACTGTGTTATGCCAGTTGCGCTAGATGTTCCCTGAGATCATGGTCCCCACAGCCCTCCACTCACAAGGCTGTAATCTTTATAGAAGCAGATTGCCACTGGGTGCGTTTGAACCGCCAACTTTTGAGTTAGCAGCCTAACACTTAACCATTGTGCCACCAGGGCTCCTGACCTTATGTATAACAGAACAAAATATTGCCCAGTCCTGCATCATCCTCATAATCATTGGTATTTTTAAAAACATTGTAGCAGCCACTGTGTCAATCCATCTCAAGGAGGGTTTTCTTATTCTTGATGACCTACTTTACCAAACATGATATCCTTTTCTAGTAATTGGTCTTTCCTGATAACCTGTCCAAAGCAAAAAGTTCTGCTAGTAACATCTATTTTTACTACATATTGCAATAATACACGGAACACTTTAAGTTTATTACGAACTACTGACGTCTGGGATGCATATTTGTTCTTTGGCATGAAGTATGAGAAAAATAAGAACAGCCAAGAAAAAAAAAATATATATATATATATATGAGTAGCCAAAAAATACCAAAGAATTAAATGGTAATGCTTACATTTCCCAACAATTTGAAATGTGGCCAGGGTCAATCTGATATCATGAGCTACCACCAGGGCTTAAAAAATTCTCCAGCTAGGATAGTGACTTCAGAAGGCTTGGGGCAATGTGTAGAAGATGAGTATGTATTAAAGATGAGTGCCTCCAAATCTTCCTCCACTTGAATCCAATCTTCACAATCCTATAAAACTTATTATATTAAACTTTAAAAAAATTATATCACTCAGAGTTTCAAAAACTTTTAGTGGGAAAAAGTGATATTCTGTTGTCTATACAATAAATTCCAAATTTATTTTAATTTCAGTTGAAAATCAAGGTACTTTATAACTTGACAGTATCTACCTTTTCTAGTTTTGTCTAATACTGATACACCCTGCATTTTTACCATACAGGGCTAATTTATCTGATCATATCATGCATGGTAGATCCTAAATGAATATTATTTGAATGAATAAATGAATGAATGGTGAATGAGGCTTCTGAGCTGATATATTCCTCTCAGAAGTTTGTGTATGTGTCTACTTTAGCATGTATAAGATATTATCATAGTGGAATATATATATACATATATATATATCATATGCAGAGCCCTGGTGGCATAGTGGTTAAGAGCTTGGCTGCTAACCGAAAGGTCGACAGTTCAAATCCACCAGCCGCTCCTTGGAAACCCTTTGGGGCAGTTCTACTCTGTCCTATAGGGTTGCTATGAGTTGGAACTGACTCAACGGCACATAACAACAACAACATATAACATATACAAATATACCTCCCCTACTAGGGTGTGATTCCTGGAAAGCGCTGACCTGGGTCTATTCATCTTTGTTTTCTAGAACCTAGTAATTCCTTAATTCAAAGTAAATGTCCTACCTAGCACTAACTTTTGAATGATTGCATCTACTACTAAATTCAAGTCTATGATACTTATTTCTTTTCATTTTACAAATTATGTATAGCCTATTTTTTAGATATTAAAAAGTGTTTTTTTTTCCTGCCTATTGTAGCAGGAAAGAACATGTACTAAAATTTTTCAAATATCCCTCAAAAAAGTATCTGTGTAATTAAAATAAACTTTTTTTTCCCCATAGAGGGGTTACTGAGAGAGACAACTGAGCTTATGTCTCATGCCAACCATTTGTAATTCACATGTAGTGGTATAAATTATGCTAACAAAAGGTCAAGGGGTTCATAATATTACCTATAGTTATTTTATCATTCTGAGTGGCATTCATTGTTAGTAACTCTCACAAAAACTGTGTTTATCTATAGAATATCATCTTGATGGAGAAACTATCACACTGAAAATAAAGTTAACAGTTTTCTATCCTTTGAAATTCACTAATGGCAACTCTGAGCTTCAAGAAACTATCATTTGAGTTTGATATTATCTCAATGTGAACACTAGTCTTTCACCACCTCTCCCTTATCTTACCTCACATTACACTTATTGTTTATTTGTCACTCGTTCTAAGTGATTGTGTTTTTTCTCTTTTTGTAAACATCAAGGGTAGGGATTATATCGTATCTGTATGTCACCTGTGCCTAAACCAGTTGCAGTCAAGTCAATTTCGACTCATAGTGACCCTATAGGACAGAGAAGAACTGCCCCGCCTAGGCACCTAAAATATTTGAAGGAGAGAAGGATGAGGATAGTCTCTCTCTCTCTTTTTCCCCCTCTTTCTCATTTTTCTTATGGTGAAGATGTAGTAATAAACTGGTATGGTCAGAGATTAAGTACATTTTAGACTGGATAGATAATAGTAAAGTTTAGAAAGACGAGATTATTTCAAATATAATTGAATCAATGCTACATAGTATAGAAGATGTGAGCAATGCTATCCTTTTATGGACTGTTTAATTTTATCGAAATAACTTTGTCAAACATTCTATTCAATAATTAACTAGTTAATTCTCGTATCAAAAAAACAAAACAAAACAAAACCCATTGTCGTTGAGTCGATTCCAACTCATAGCAGCCCTAAAGGACAGAGCAGAACTGCCCCATAGGGTTTCCAAGGAGCACATGGTGGATTCGAACTGCCAGCCTTTTGGTTAGCAGCCATAGTTCTTAACCACTATGCCACCAAGGTTTCCGTTAACTCTTGTAGGAGATGTTTATTACTGTTTTAGGAGTCAAATAATTAGAAACCGTAGTAGATTTGTATAGAATAAAATTTTTTTCCAGTGTTAAGATAATGCATTGTCTTTACTAAAACCCAAAATGGCATATTATGTTTAAACAGAGTTTTATGTGACAACTGACACCATAGCCCATTTAACTTTGTGTGGAAAACATGATGGGTTTTCAATTATAATCTAAAGAACGTAAGCTCTATTTGAGATTTTTCTTTTTCTAGACAACATACTAAAACATACAACATACAAGGCAACAGTTGAATCCCTTAAGTTATGAATCTTTCCATTCAGATCCTCATTTTAAAAAATATTACATAAAAAAATTACATACAGCTGAAGGGTTTAGACATTGAGGCCCATGTCAGCATACACTCATGCTCCTTGCTCTCATACTACTTAGCTCTGTGTCATTAGACAAATTGTCTCACTTCAGTGAGCCTCAGTCTCCAAATCTGTAAAAGGAAGGAGCTGAGCTATTTAATTTTTAAAGTCTCTTCTGGTTCTCAGACTTGGGTATAAATTGGTAATAGTCTTGCTAATTATCCTAGGAATGTATAGAGATGCCTAAACTATTCTTACAGGCTCACTGAATTTATATTAACAGGGCAATGTTAATAATTTGTTCAGAAAATACTAATCCACAGCAAGAGATCTATTTGAAATCCAAATGGAGGAAGCAAATCTTCTTACCAAAATTTGGCTAAGCATTTAAAATATGGGGTTTCTAAAGACCCCTATTTCAGCATATGCATACCATAAGCATCTGGTTTAGGCAACTAGTATGAGGTTGATTTTACTATTGTGTCCCAAAGGGACATTGTGTTTTCCCTGTCCCCTTGCTCTAATTGCTGACTGTTCAGTCCCATAGCCCAGGAATTACGCTTTTTCATAATATAGCTCTGGCCTATAGCCAGGTGCTATATTTACGAGGATAGACCTCATTCCCGTGTGACTAGTTGTACTTCAGTCACACACTGTCTGCCTTGGCAAAAATTCTTTTGCTTGATTGAATACTCTGCCAAATTCCCAAGTGAGAACATTTATGGAACAATGTGCTCTTTCAAAGCCACTAACCCTATTTAGCCTGATAGCACAACGATTAATTCATTCTTTAATTAATTTAAGACGAAGTAAAATCCAGGGGTCATTTTTGTGCTTCTGGATGTTTAGTTTATATAATCCATAGCTTAGGTTAGAAACCCAAGACACAATGTTGCCTTATCAGTGAAACTGAACTCTTGACAATCATAAAATCATATATTAAGAAACTTGCTGAAAGTAATATATGTGGAGTCAGACATATGTGGCTCCAAAGCCTATGTTCCTTCAATTACCTATGCTGTTTCTAGCAGTCTTAACTGTCCAACAATTTCTAGTCCTGAGTTTCTATGAATTTATTTATTTTTATTTGTTCTGTGTTGTTTTAATCAGACTTTACAGACATACTTCATCTACAAATCCATGAAGGTTTCTGTGATTTTCCTATATCTAGCATTTAGAATTTTAAAAGTGGCAACAATTAGCAAATCAGAGCTTTAACCTTCATTGTATCTCCCATATGTTTGCAGCTACTTACCGTTAACCAAAATTCTCCCATTATAAATAAACACCTTAAGATCTTGGCAGGAATATATCCAATTTGATTTCTATAAGCTAGGAAGTATCTCAAGAAAAAAACTCAAGGGAAAAACAATAACAACAACGAAGAAAATCATTAGCTCTGAGGCATTGTGATCTTACAATTCTGACATCTAGTGTTCTTCTTAGCTGAGAAATGGGAGCTCTCTGTCAGCATAGCAATCATGAGAAAGATACCTCCATTGTGGACCATAGATTGCTGATTCTTGGTAAGTTGTTCCATTTGATGCGAGGCCAGAATAGCCTCTTACATTTCAAAGAAGTGGCTAAACTATACAATAAATCGAAGAAGAGGGCACACTCTCAGAATATTACCTCATTGTATTCTGCTCCTTAAAAGTGACAGCCATAAATTAGAAAAAACAAACACGACAGGTGTTTATTATTGTTTGCCCCTTACACAAGCAAGAAAGAACACGTATAGGAATAGGGTGCAGGCGTTTTGGTTATGGAATTTTGGTACTTAATATAGTAGTGCTCTTGCTATTTTCATGTTGCTTTCTGATTTAGGGAAGAAGGCATACAGCATAGGTTGCAATTGTCACATACACAAACCAAAAGCTAAAATCATTGATCATGATCAAGTGATAAATTACCTTGTCCCAGCATTATTAACAAAACACTGTATATGTGTTTTGTATCATGTTTCTCTACACGTGTGATGATTTCTACTTTTCAAAATACTTTCATGTCTATCTCACTTACACTTTACAACATCATGGAAAACTGGGAAAGGTGTTTTATGCCAACTTTTTAGACAAACTTCCTTTCTTCCAGACTTTACTAAAATGTCACCTCAGAGAGGTCTTCCTGGCACACGTATATGACATGCATATATACACACACACAGTGATATTTCCTATTCCTTCCTTGCTTTATTGTACTTCATAGCACTTATTACCCTATCGTTTACTTTATAGTTTACTCATTTATGAATATAAGCTTCATGTATTTTATTTACTACTTTAGCCACTATAATTAGAAGAGATACCTGACATAAATTATGTGCTTAACATGTATTGGTTGAATGAATGGATGGATGGATGGATAGATGGATAAATGAATAAAGAAAGAAACCAATGCCTAGGGAGTTGTTTACTGATTTGCCTGTTTTTGTACATCATTCAGTAATAGAACTAGCCCTAGAACCCAAATCTGACTTTAAATCTTGTACTCTCTTTATCTCCCACTGAAGCAGAATAGGAGTGAGGTAATACAGATAATGCACGCAATGAAAAGATCATTCTTTGCAACTATTTTATTTTTATTTACATAGGAACTTTTCCTATCAAAAGTTAATTGTTTTAAGTCCAAGGGACAGTGAGAAGCCACTGAAGCATAGCTTCCATAATTGGAGATACAGGGATTAGGTCAGTTAACCATCAGCATATTCCTAAGACCCTCACAATCCATGTGTGTTTGTGAATTTTTTTTGTAAGCATGCATTCCCACACTTATGAATATGCCCATATATGAATATTCATGAGCATGTTCAGATTAATGTACTGGGACATGATAAATGTGTTTGACCACTTATTTTTTCTGCCAATCTCATGATCACGTCTGTACTGTGATAGAATTATTGTTCATGAGTTTGGTTGATGTTGTAGTGCTGTTCATTGGCCTGGTCAGAAAGTCACATCTGTTCTGAATTTAACAGTATCTTGGTAATTTCTCTTTATTGTTACTGCTAGAAAATAATAGTAAACATTTACTTTGCTCATATTGAAAATTCTCAACATTACAATTGTAAAGGAGAAATTTATGAAGCTCCCTTGACCAAAGTAAAAATGACTAAATTAACCTAGGCCCCTGCTACATTTAGCAAAATTAGATTGGACCTTTTATAATGGCTGACCTTTGGGCTCTTTATATTGCCAGCAACCAGGTAGTTAAGGAGATATTTTCTTTGCAGTCAAGCCAGGATGTGGAAGGAATGCACCCTAAGGAGGGGGTCTTGATGCAAATTCATTTGTGTAAGATGGCCTCAAGAAATATTCCCTCCATGATAAGGATGTAGAAACAATGTCTCAGGAAAAAGACTTTGGCACTAACCTGTTATCTGACCCTCCCAGGCAACTAGAAAGGTTTTGCTTTTCTAAGGAAGGGGTCTTGGTGCCAATGCTTACGGCAAGCCCCAGTATCAGGCATCCACAAGAAACGTTTTACATCAAGAAAGATGTTTTTACAATCCATTCTGGAAAATATATATTGTAAGCATTTTATGACTATGATTATAATCTCTGTGCCTGCAGGAACTTCTGCAATTAACCACTGTAACAAATCCTTGTAGCCCACTTATACACATGTATCCAATGGAAGCTCCTTCCCCACTTCGTTTAACCCTCCCTTTTGTGATGTCAATTGAAGACTAGCCAATCAATGAGTTTTTGTTGTAACTTCCTATTTTAGCCCTATATCCGTCCTTGCTTGAGAGGAGGGTAAGCACTGTCATATTCTAAATGAATGAAAGAAAATAGGTTTTTGCTTTTTACTCTGTATTGCTAATATATACATATCGGTTTGAGTGCTTATTTATCAACATAACTTCCAAAATAAATTTTTAGAAGTAGAAGGAATTATCTATGCATCCATCCATTCATCCATCATCTACTCTATTAAAATGAATTCCCATAAAATGGAAAACTATTTTTGCTGTAATGAGGTGGGTTGACTCAAAAATATTGCCTAACCTTAGTGTTTCATTGGTCGGGATTTGGACATCTTTTGACTATGGGAAACAAATCATCGTAATGGTATTTTTGGACCTCATTTCCTTCACATTAATTCAGTGCTGATGGAGATTCATGCAACTAACCATATCCATATGATAGGAAACAACTGCATTTCAAACTCATTACTAAGACAACATAAGCGGGAGATTATAAGGCTCTTGAAGTTCACAGTCACATTCAGAGCCAGTAGGGATTTTTTAAATACCACAAGACTTTTGATTATCCTGAAAAACAGCAGTGCAAACTTTGTCCTTAGATATCTTGAAGAAAGGGATAGACTTCTAACTACAAGTAATATATATACATTTAGGTTCTAACAAAGAAATTCAGTAATGTCTCTTGTAGACTACCTAATCACTTATCGTTTATTTCAGAATAAGCAAACCAATTTATTTTATGCAAATTGCAGCCAAAATGTAAGCACTTAAATGTACAAAAATAATCCAGTATTATTCAAAAGACACTTTAAGGCCCTGCGGATAAACATGAAAACTTGATAGGAAATGAAACAAAATCCTCAGAATACTAAACATATTATTTTACAACAATAGTAGGTAATAGTTATATGGTGCTTACTACATGCCAAGCACTCTTCTATGTGCTGTATTTATTACATTGCTTAGTCCTTATATCAAATGAGGTAGGTACCATTATCATCCCCATTTTCAAGATGAGGTATCTGGAGTGTATCTGAGCCACTGCATAAGAGAAGAGGTTATGCCTTTCTTCCTTATCAATATTGCCCTTGATTGTGGGTGTGAAGGCAATAGTTTCCTAAGAAGAGTTGCAGAGCCTCTATGCTTTGTAATTTCTAAACTCAGAGTTCACTTTTCAAGTTTTCAGAGGTCTTTGGTTTTTTTTTTTTTTTTTTTTACCTTAACACTTAAGAGCACTTCTAATTACTGGTAATTGTTTTCTCTATCTTTCTGAGAAATGGCCGGGAATAGGTTCGCCTCCCTTCAGTAATCAGCTAAAAAAGAATTAGTGACAATTTCAAGGGCTTTAATTTCCAGTGAGATGCTGAGACACTGGGAGGGTCTGACTCAACATTTCATAGGGTGTATGCCTGCAGTTAATAAGAAACATTGGAATATTTTGTTCCTTGTAAGTGTAAAGCATGATAAAACGTGAATTGTAAATCTCATATGGAGACAAAATAACAACTACACTAAAATACTTGGCATTGTGTAGCACAGTTTAGTTCGAATCCCCAATAGTACTTCATTTTAATTACCACAAATAGAGAACTGTTTTGAAATCTTTCCCACAAAACTCTCTCTGGGCCAAAAGTCTGAAGCAAATAATTTCCTTTCTTGAGAAGGGGTCACTTAGGAAGAGAACTGCAATTTTTCTAATGGTTCTTCTAAGAATAGACAATGGCATGTGTACTTTGAGAATACCTACAGTAATAAAATCATTTCCTCCTCCAAACGTAAGTTAAAGTGGGAAAGTGAAAACTTGAATTTAATGTGTAATAGCAATATTTTTAAAGAAATGTCCCTGAATATATCCAAATTATTTCATCTGAATTGGGAAGTTAATACTGATGAAGGGCAAAAACATCCTTAAAATCCAAAATCAATGCGGTTAAAGATCTATAGCTGATCTGGAGGTAGAGCAGAGATGGAGGGAGAGGAGTGGGAACTACTTAGTTTTCTCTCAGCTTAATTAATACTATTGGGTGAAAATGTTGATTCTTATAATGAATTGAAACTCTGAACTTTAACAGAATTTTCTGATCCTCCAAATCCTTGTATAAACTCAAAATGTATAGTAAAAGGAGCTTGTCTCATTATTCCAGGGAACGTTTTCGGGCTTTCTAATTTAGCTTTGATGTGTTTATTTCTACCTGAAAATAAAACCCTGGCTTTGAACTATTAGAAAAAGGTACATCATTTAGACCAAATTGCAGGGCCATTTTATACCTTTTATTTTTCACATTATTTAATTTAATCCAATCCTTTTATATTCAAGAAGAGGACTCTCAAGCATTTGTAAACTTTTAATTTATTTATTCCATATCCACCAAATAGGTATTACTGACCTGTGAAAAAATATTGATCAAACATGCAATCAAAATGCATTGATAATTACTGATGATTGGAATGCAAAAGTTGGAAACAAAGAAGAAGGATCAGTAGTTGGAATATATGGCTTTGGTGATAGAAATGGTGCTGGAGATTGCATGATAGAATTTTGCAAGACCAATGACCTATTCATTGGAAATACTTTTTTTCGACAACATAAATGGAGACTATACACACTGGATGGAATACACAAGAATCGAATCAACTACATCTGTGGAAAGAGACAATGGAGAAGTTAATATCATTGGTCAGAAAAAGGGCCAGGGGCCATCTGCAGAACAGATCATCGATTGCTCATATGCAAGTTCAAGTTGAAGTTGCAGAAATTTAAAACAAGTCCACAAGAGCCAAAATACAACCTTGAGTATATTCCACTTGAATTTAGAGACCAGCTCAAGAATAGATCTGACGCATTGAACCAAAGACTGGATGAGTTGTGCGATGACATCAAGAAGATCATACATGAACAAAGTAAAAGGTCATTAAAAAGGCAGGAAAGAAAGAAAAGACCAAAATGGATGTCATAAGAGACTCTGAAACTTGTCATTGAACATAGAGTAGCTAAAGCAAACGGAAGAAAAGGTGACTTAAAAGAGCTGAACAGAAGATTTCAAAGGGCGGCTTAAGAAGACAAAGTAAAGTATTAGAATGAAATGTGCAAAGACCTGGAGTTAGAAAGCCAAAAGGGAAAAATATGTTTGGGATTTCTCAAACTGAAAGAAATGAGGAAAAAACTCAAGCCTCGAGTTGCAATATTGAAGGATTCTATGGGCAAAATGTTGTATGATGCAGGTTGAGATGGAAGGAATACACAGAGTCACTGTACCAGAAAGAATTGGTCAGCACTCAATCATTTCAAGAGGTAGCATATGATCAAGAAGGAAGAAATTCAAGCTGCACTGAAGACAATTAGCAAAAAACAAGGCTCTAGGAACTGAAGGAATACCAGTTGAGATGCTTCAACTAACAGATGCAATGCTGCAAGCGCTCACTCATCTATGCCAAGAAATTTGGAAGACAGCTGCCTGGCCAACTGACTGCAAGAGATCCATACTTGAGCCAAAGCCAAACAAAGGTAAACCAACAGAATGTGAAAATTATCGAACAATATCATTAGTATCACACACAAGTAAAATTTTGCTGAAGATCATTCAAAAGATGTTGCAGCAATACATCGATAGGGAACTGCCCAAAATTAAAGCCAGATTCAGAAAAGGGTGTGGAAAGACGGATATCATTGCTGGTGTCAGATGGGTCCTGGCTGAAAGCAGAGAATACCAGAAAGATGTTTACCTGTGTTTTATTGACTATGCAAAGGCATTCGACTGTGTGGATCATAACAAATTATGGATAACATTGCGAAGAATAGGAATTCCAAACCAAAAAAACACCCGTTGCCATTGTGTTGATTCCCACTCATGGCGACCATGTAAGACAGAGTAGAACTGCCCCATAGGGTTTCCAAGGAGCGGCTTGCGGATTTGAACGGCTGACCATTTAGTTAGCAGCTGAACGCTTTAACAACTGCTCCACCAGGGCCCCATAGTAATTCCTGAACACTTAATTGTGCTCCTGTGGAACCTGTACATAGACGAAGAGGCAGTCATTCAAACAGGACAAGGGGGATATTGTATGGTTTAAAATCAGGAAAGGTGTGTGTCAGGGTTATATTCTTTCACCATATTGATTCATACCCATAGTGACCCCTTATGACAGAGTAGTACGGCCCTATAGGGTTTCCAAGGTAGTAAATCTCTCCAGAAGCCAATTGTCACATTTTTCTCCCTCAGAGTGGCTGGTGGGTTTGAATCGCCTACTTTTCAGTTAGCAACCAAGCATTTAACCACTGCACCACCAGGGTTCCTGTTGTTAGATGCCATCGAGTCGGGGCCGACTCATAGCAGCCCTATAGGACAGAGTAGAACTGCCCTGTAGTGTTTCCAAGGAGTTGCTGGTGGATTTGAACTGCCAACCTTTTGGTTAGCAGCCGAGCTCTTAACCACTATGCTACCAGGGCTCCTACCTTGGTTCCTATCAGTATTAAAAAGGAATGAAGGCAGTATCATTCTCAATTTCACGAGACTAGTATAAGCTTGACACTGATGAGAAAAAATATATTAGAAAATCTCAATCACCAACATGGATGCAAAAAATCCTAACAAAAGTTAGTAAAATGAAGAAATCTATATATCGAGAGTAAAAGACATCAAGACCAATTTAGGCTTATCTAAAAAAGATTAGATAGATCTAGATGTATCTCTCTCTCTCTCTCTGATCTTTTTTAGCTAACTCCATTGGCTAAGACCATCAGGATAATATTGAATAGAAGTGGTCATTGACAGCATTCTTGTCTGGTTACCAATCCAAAAGGGAAAGCTTTCAATATTACCCCATTAATTGTAATATTTGCTATATAGGTTTTCAAGATGCCCTTTATCAGATTAATGAAGTTACCTTTCATTTCTAATTCACTAAAATAGTTAACCATCAGAGGATGTTGGATTTTACCAAATGCTTTTCTTCATCTATACCTTCATCATTTGTTTTTTCTTCTTTTTATATTTTATTGTACTTCAGGTGAAAGCTTACAGAACAAATAGTTTCTCATGAAACAGTAGTACACATGTTATTTTATGACATTGGTTAACAACCCCACAACATATTAACCCTCTAAATTCTCAACATTTTTTTTTTT
>NW_004444004.1:8833261-8892844 GCF_000243295.1 Trichechus manatus latirostris | reverse complement strand
AGGAGCCACTGGGATGGGTTGTTTGTGGCACTCACTACAGCCACCAGAGTGGGTCAGTAATCAGTGCAGGGCAGGTTCCAGTAGGCCGTGCCTGCACTGCTTGGTGGTGTGATGTCAAGCGCACGGTGCAGGTAGGCAGGATGCAGCGGGGAGATGGTTATGTGTGGAGCGGCTGTTTTGTCTCCTGCTGGACGCTCCGTGAGGCTGCTTTCTCGTATCCCGTTTGCTGGTCTCCGATAGGAGTCCAAGATGGTGGATCCGCGCTGCTTTAGCTGGTAGGGGACCGCTGCATGAATCTCTCCTCGCTCTCCGTTCTCTGTCAGTTTTCTCACTCCATTTGGTGCTTGGCTGAGTTCTTTATCTCTTCATTTAGGGTTTCAGGATTGTTGTTTTCTCTGTTCGGCTTAGTTTTTCGGATCTTTGCTGTGGAGGGACGGCTTGGTGCTTCTGCCTAGAGCGCCATTTTTAGCAGTCTGCCCTTTCCATTTTACCTTGCCTCCACATCGATATTTTAGTTATATCCATGCCAGTTGAAGACTGAAGATTCCAGTTATTAAATTCAAAGTGGACGTGTGAAGGTCAATTCACCAACATGCCAGAGGTTGACTCCATCATCTTGGCTCCCTTAGTTTGCTGAGGTCACCCAGACAATCAGTCATTTGTTTTTTTTCTCTAATCTGTTAAAGTTATGAAATATATTAATTGAGCTTGTAATAGTAAACCAACTTCGAATTCCTAGGATAAGCCTAAATTGGTCTTGTATTTTTTTCTCGATATATAGCTTTCTTCACTTTACTATTTTTGGTCAGTATTTTTTGCATCTATGTTGATGATTGAGATTTTCTTATATAAAAATATTAAATCTGAGAAATGACTGATCATTTATCTGACACAGAAAAGTAGACTGGAAGGAACATAGGTTTTTAGGTTGAATCTAAACTCCCCCAGTTGTACAACCTGAGTCTAGGTTTCCTCATCTACAAAATATGAATAATAACACCTACCTGAAGTGATTGTGTGAGGTTTAATTATAATATTTGAGTACAGTGCCTGGAAAATACCTGGGCCACAATATATCATAGCTATTACTATTATTAGCCTTATTATTGTTATTTATATGGTTTTTGTAGCATATAATAATTTTCTAAAGGCCATAGCTCTGATCTAATAGGCGCTGAATAAAAAAAAAAAAGCAATAGGCAAGAAAGTAAGGCAAGTCAAGTTTATTTTTATTATCCTAGTACTTTTCCTGCCTATATACTTTTATTTTTCCTTTCTATTGACTATCACTTTAGTGTAGTGTTAAATTAACTATTTTTGTTGCAACGAATCCTAATCAATGTCTTCAAAAACAAACACAAAATAACTGCGAAGGCACACAAAAACCGTTGCCGCCCAGTAGATTCTGACCCAAATCGACCCTGTTGAGCAGAGTAGAACTGCCCCATAGAGTTTCCAAGGAGCGGCTAGTGACTTTGAACTTCCAACCTTTTGGTTAGTAGCCAAGCTCTTAACCACTGAGCCATCATTATTTATTTATCTGCCCGATATTTTTGAATATATTTTTCCATTTGAAATTAAATATATGAAAGTTAGCTTCAACTATTAGTTCAACAGCACATATTCAGTTTGCTCCTCTGTACTTGTTCCTAAAAAGGAAATCTAGAAATGTTCTTCCTCCTTATAAATATGATGGATGTTTAAGTCAAGAGAGTAAGAGATGGGGTTAAAATAAAAGAGAAATGAATAAGTGCTTAATAAATATTAATTACCTTTCCTTTAATTCCCTTGAAGATTCTTTCTACAGAATTTTGAGGAGAAAAATGTGTTTTTTTTTTTTTAGCTAGTGTAATTATCTTGGGTTCCAAGAATGCTCTTGATGTAGAATAAAGAAAGATCTTGCTCTAGAGAAGATAGCCTAGTCTGTCTTTCCCACATGTATTCTGATACTAACTCAGAATACTTCCTTTCTCCTTCATTCTGAATAGGGTTGAAAGCCACAGGTCCTGTGATCCTACAATTACATAGGAAACAGCAATATAGAATCTACAACGGTTTAGGCTAATTTGAAATTGTACATACTTCCATGTAAGACCCCCAAATATCCCTTAACATGTCATTAAAGAATAAAATAAAAACAATAAGCTGTAAATTAAAGTTCTTCTCTACTCTGTATATTATGAAACTTTTCTCAGTGAGAAAAACTACATTGAAAAACAAATCTCACTCAGTGCTGGAGATGGTTTTGTTGATGCTCTTATTTAGATAGAAGTGATAGCATCACATCATGGAAAAACATAATTTATTAAGTGTTTTGGGGCTTAAGTGTTATGTAAACATGGGTGAACAGGTTGCCTTTGCTATATTTTGAATGCAAAAAAATTAGAGTTCAAAACTTAGATTATTTATATGTTTTATTTGGAGCACAAAACAAATTTCAGCAGTGGAAGTATTTAGAAATTTGACTAAGGAGGAAGAGAAAAAAACTAACTTTTAGCTATTACTCCAAAGACCCTGATACTATGCAGTTCAAACACTAAATTAGGAGTATATACAGATAAATGTGAACAATTAAGATTCGTAGTTGTAAGAGATTTGATCTAGTGTATGAAAGACAGCTTTCAAGATTGAATTACTGCCCTTTTAGATAAAGGCTGGAGGCCTGGTGGCGCAGTGGTTGAGAGTTATGGCTGCTAACCAAAAGGTCTACCGTTCAAAGCCACCAGCCACTCCTTGGAAACCCTATGGGGCAGTTCTACTCTGTCCTATAGGGTCACTATGAGTCAGAATTGACTCAACGGCAATGGGGTTTTTTTTTTTTAAGTCTATCCGTTCTAAGCAAATTTTCTTTTATATTTACTTAGATGGCAACAAAAGAAAAAATGTCTTCTGAACTATTAAATAATATATAATTAATGGGTAGGATTTTCATCTAGGGACTCTTGTTGGGACGAATCAAACTGATTATAAAGATCATTGGCACATATAAGCACATATGAAATGTAACACTGTTGTATGAAATAGTAATTCTTGATTTTTATCTCCTGATCATTCACAAAGGCTCTGTACTTCTATCTTTATAATGATCATTTCAGACTCCTCTCCTAGTAATTTGTTCAAAGCGACATAACTAGGAAGCTTAATCACAGAATCTTGAAAGATAGAAGAAAACCTAGAAATAATCTAGTTCAGTCTTCTACCTAAGGCACACATTCCTTGTATAAACTACAGTGATAAGGAAGTTCCTCTCATTGAAAGGAAGAGTTTTTCATTGGTAAAGCTCATTTGATTGAACTCTAATCTGCTTCTCTCTGTATCTTTTACCATTTACCTTGATTATGCCTTCTGAAACCATATTAGTATAAAAATCTTTCAATTATTTGAAGATATATCATGACTTAATTCCATTTTCTAATCACATGGCAGCAGAGTCAATGAAAATCTGGGCCTGGAACCTGTCTTGCTGTTGTTAGGTGCCGTTGAATCGATTCCGACTCATAGTGACCCTGTGTACAACAGAATGAAACACTGCCTGGTCCTGTGCCATCCTCAAGATCATTGTTATGCTTGAGCCCATTGTTGCAGCCACTGTGTCAATCCTCTCCTAAACAGGTTATTACTAGAGTCTGAAATGCACTGAAATGAAATTACTTTGGGCAAAGCTATGGCTCTATAACAGTTTTTATCACCAAGGACCATGTACAGCACTAGTAAGTGTACAATAATTGTTAGCTATTATCATTATGGTAGGGCTTGGAGAAATTACTCCTGGATATACAAGAGACTATTTTCTTAGTTATGTTCATCCGTACCTCTGGAGCCATATCAAGACAGAAAGCATTAATCAATATTTTGTTTTAAAGTCCTCAGGAACATAGCATGTTCCACATTTCCATGAATTATTGTTAGAAATATAAGTCTGGCTAGCTGGGGAAATGGGGCCTGGAACTGAGCAAGTGTTCCTTAGGTGTTATGTAGTAGAGAAAACTCATACTGTATTTAAAAGTAGAACGAAGTTTATTAATGGTTCAAGACAGTTCGAACCGGGAATTGCTCGGCCCATGAACATGAAACCATGAAATTCAAGGCATGTTAGTCACACGAACTTTTTTTTATAGGGTTTAGACAAAGAATAAGGCTACAATATTCTGGTTGGTTTCCAGGTTATCAGAGAAGTTAGAGGTGGGACAATTCAAAGCGGAGACTCATACATGATTGGATTAAAGGCTATGTATGGGAGTCGAGGATTGGTTACAATACATAATTGCAGAAGGATGTGCTTATGGCTGGGTCAGCAGACCTGTCACAGAGAAATGACAGGATAGGGCCTGTTTCTGTAGTCACACCACAGACAAGTTTGCTAGATAGTGATTAACTATCATGAGACATAGGTTTCCTGAGATGGTATAGTGCAGGCATTTCTTAAGAATATTGCACACAAATAAAATTACGTTGTTTTAACATGGTGAACAAGATAAGTTGAAAATAACTTGCTTGTGGCAACATATTTCTTGAGAATATCATGCATAAGGGGGTTTCAGATAATCATTTATGCCCCAATCCCCTCTGGGAACAGGTCTGCAGGAAGAGTGTGGCCCTGACCACAGACAGAAACATTTCCCTAGTTACAGAGTTAATTCTTTAGATACAGCCATAGATAGGGGCTAAAGCTACTTTCTCATAGCAGAAGCAGGAATGGAGTCTAGTCTCAGATCCTAAATCAGCCATTTTACTTATACCAAGAGCCTCATTTTAAATGCACTTGATCAGTTAGTTGTTATTATTTAGCTTGTATAGTGCTGCATATCTGCCTTGGTGAAATAACCTTTGCAAGCAGAACTTTATAAAATTATTTTGTAAATTTATTAGAGATTTAAACCAATAATTCATCTGTAAAAGTTATATATTTCTCAGGAAGAAAGAAGAGACAGAAAGTACAAAGAATGACTAGAGTTAGCACACTCTAGAGATAAGAACAAGAATCAGGACTTCTGGACTGTATTTTTCCATATATGTCATTGTAATTTTCTATAAGTGTACTGGGTGCCAGTCTTCCCTTTCACACTTAGAGTTGAAACTTACCTGGTAAAGAATCTTACCTCAAGTGTAAAGAGCCTGCAGTGAAATGATTAACTATAATGGTAGAGGGAAAGAGGATATTGGGAAAAGAGACTTTAGCCAAAAAGTGAAGATTCACAGTTTTAGTCTAGATGTTTGGGTTTGGGAAATCCCAAATATTTATCCTCATGAATTGATGCCCTCATTTACTCATTCAACAAGATGCCAAATACTGGAATAAATGCTAGGTAAAAATACAAGACTGATAGGGTCACTGCTTAGCTTTCTAGTAGGAAGTTTTTGTGTGGATACCTGAAGACAGGATTTAGGCAATGGTAAGTCTCTAACCAACCGAATCAACCCACTGCTGTCGAATCGATTCCGGCTCATAGTGACCCTATAGGACAGAGTACAACTGCCACATAGGGGTTCCAAGGAGCAGCTGGTGGATTCAAACTGCCGACCTTTTGGTTAGCAGCCACAGCTCTTAACCACTACACCACCAGGGCCTCTAGACTAGCCCTATGGAGCGAGTAATCTTTTGGAAGAGAATAATGGATTAAAAAAAAGAATAGAAAAAGTTGTTTTCTAGAGGGATTTTGTGAAGGGGACAGGGACAAGCATTGCTTTTCAATGTTTAGATGATAAAGTATGCCACAGTCATAGATGGACATTTTGCTAATTTTTGCATGGACCATAGCTAAGTACAATGAAGACTGGAGGAAATGTAGCATCATGAGGTATCTTGAGGGTGTGTAGGTTTGGCAGCACCAGCTGACAGCACCCTGGGCAGATAAGCAGCATTCTCATGGAAGGTGCTGGTGGAGAAATGGCAGAGCATCAACAGAGACCACAATGCCTGGTGGAAGATTGTGGATGCCCAACAGACATGGCGGTACTCAGCAGATGCCCAGCGAATGATGATGCATGTTCAGTGGCAGATGATGTTTGTCCAGTGGGAGATAATGAATGCCCAATGGGAGATGATGGATGACAAGCAGATACAGTGAATGCTGACAGGTAGTAGTGGGTACTTGGTGGATACATACGTGCTTGATGAAAGCCCATTTTCTGCAGTGCCTGACGCTAGTTGACTTGTTCATGATCGCATGTGAGGCAATCCCGGGGGACTCCCAAAAGTACTTCGAGGAAAGGGGTGGCCTTTTCTAGGGGATTAGAGGATATATGTAGGCACGTGGGAATAATAAACCAGTGAATTTAGGGTATCAATATCAAGGTAATCATCTCATTTGTGCCCACAAGCTTTGAGGCCTGGGAAAATCTAGGTTATAAAATGTTTATTAAGTTGTCACAAACTTAAATGCTTTTACGGACCAGGTAGATGAGTAAAACTGCTAGATATAAGACAATGGGGAGTGATAGAAAGCATATCAAAGCTGGAAACCCACACTCAGTTAAAAGGAATTCAAATTACAAAGTTCAAAGATCACTGGCTAGGCCAAAATAAAACTCACCTGCAGGCAGAAGTCAGCCAATTTCATGACCACTAGTTCATGACCTCTGGTTTATGTGAATGCTAAGAATCAATGTCCTAGAGCTTAATACATCTTTTACCCAGGAATGTGGTACCTCTTTTACACAAATAAGAGAACTGTTTCACATTGAAAATGAACTCAAAATATACAAACCTTGAGAGATATTTAATATATATGAGAAGATTATTTCCTATTATTTGTTAACCAACCAAATACATCAGGGGTATTCTATTTATCCATATTATTCCAATGAACTATAGCTTTTCCAGAACATTTAGGACAACTTGGACTCCACTGAATTAGCATTGGTGGAACCCCTGAGAATCCCCAGAGATGACAGTGGAAAACTGGAGGATGGAGCTATACTTTCTAGATATATTCCCAAGCCCTTTCTCTCAATTGTATTTCTGGAGCTGGATTTGAAAATAACTATCCTGTACTAAAAGGCACAAATCTATAGCAAAAGAGAGTTAGGGTTTAAGGAATTCTTTAAAAGATATGAAGACAAAACTATAAAATGGAGGAAGGCCTAGCTTATAAACACATATTCCATTGTAATGGAATAATAAAATTCCAAAGACAATTCACCATGATGAATATGTATGACATGTAGTAATTCTGTAGAAGGTGAGGTGATTAATTTAGCAGTTCCATATTTCTCATGTAGTTATTCTTGGACAGGATGTTTTAAATAACATGTAACATGAAGCCATTGTTAAGAACTAGGGCTTTGGAGTTTATTAGGCTTGTGCTTAATATTAGTTTTGCCACTGATTAGTTTCAAAGCCTTGGGCACATTACTTAAAGTCTCTGAACATTAGTTTCTTCATATTTACAATATGAAATAATAATAAACAGATCAGAGGTATTATTTTTGTGAGGATAAAATTAGTGAATACATACAAACCTTTTTTGTAGAATGCCTGGCAAATATTATGTTTTCAATTAATGCTGTTTGTTATAAATGTGAAGATTAAACGCAATGATGTGTAGACTTGTGCCTTATATGGTAACTAGTCAACAGGTTTAATCCTCTCCACTTCAAATCCTCACATCCTTCCAAATTCCCATTATCAAACTTAGGAGGTTAATTTGCTTTTTAGCACTGACAATCCTATGATACATTATGGTACACTAGCCTTTTTATAACTTTTATAGGAATTGTAGCTATCAGACCTATTTCTGCTCAACAGATTTCTTTATTCCAGTGAACAGAAAACCAAGTCGAATACACTTATCTTTTTCAAAAGATCCAAATTGAGTAGGTAATTATTACAACTAGTCCTAATTTAGAAAGACAAGCAAAATTATAAGAAATTTTTTAAATCTTAAAAATTTATTTGGTTGGTATTCATTTGCTTTAGTACATTAAAAAATGGCTGAATATGAAGCATATAGTTTTCAGTTTCTGAAAGTTTTTCCTTTAAAGAAAAAAAAAAGACTACTAAAAGACGTAACACATTTCCTAACCAAATAACCTAGTATCTACTTTTGTACGCAGATGGTTGATAATCCATGGATTGCACGCTAGTGGTGATGGGGAAAACCTCCAAGTCCCCTGGATGCCTACTTTGGTTGTGAACTTTCAAATGAGTTATCAATATGTTGTGTCTGAAAAGAGACCGTGGTTAGCAGAATGAGGACTTGGAATAGTATAGTTGCACTGAGGTAAATTTAATAATATATGTGGAAGCATTGTGAATGCTCAATGGTAGATATTGTGTGATAATATCTGGATGGAGAATCAGAAGTCCAAGAATGAGCTCCCTGGATGTGGATAAATTAATTCAATGGCTTTAAAAAAGAAATTCTCTTTATCTGGTTTCCCCAAATATTGGCAGGGGGAAAATTACCCAAGAAAAAGGGTGTAGAAATTTGGCTGGAGGACGCTCCTGTTAGTGGACATCTGTTTCAAAACCCTACAGAAATATATAATAATAATACTAATAATAAAATGAAGAATTGCAGTTTAATCATGCAAAGCTATCTAGATTGGCAGACATGATTTCAATAGTTACATTTTTCATTTTGCTTATTGCTTTTTGCTTATTACCTAGAAGAGTGTTTTTCCCAGTCATTCCCAACTCCTTCTTACTCCAAGATATGTACCTTGTGAATAATTGTCAGATCCCAAAATGAGAATGCCACCCAGATCTTTGCTTCTGTTCTGCCTCTATCTCCTCAACTAGATTGTGGATTCCAGAAGACAGGGGTCATATTTATTGTCTTTTCCTGCTGTATTCCCAGTCTCTAGCATGACACCAAATGCATAGTGAGTAGTCAAAACTGATGAAGGAATAAATGATGTTGAATTGATTCTCACAGAATGCTAGTAAATGGCAATGGGGTAGGTTGAGAAGAGTCATGGGTGGGGAATAAAATGGTGATTTTTAAGGCTCAGTGAACTCTGCTGAGTAGTTGTTACTCCATAAAGAGCAAGAGAGAAGGATCAGACCCTAGAGCATGCAAGGTGGCAAACAGCAGGGCTCTATTTCACTCAACAATGAGACTGTACAAAGCACTAAAAGTCCAGAAACAACCCAAGGAGTTGAGATTGATACATTGGGAACCATTAGTTTGAGAGGTCCTGTGTAAAGTTAAGTATGACTTAGAGATTTGCAAACTTAGTAAAGTAAATCAAAGGAAAGGGTTAGATTAAATTTGCCAGATCTGTATTTAGGTTAAGTTTTAAACCAATTGTTCTTCATTTAATATTTTAAAGGATACACTTTATATGCTGAATCAGTTAAATTTTAAACATATAATTTTAATATGTATATGTACATATATTTCTTAATTTTAAATAAATATGGAGTAGACTGAACCTAAACATTAGAATGTATTACTAGCAGGGAGACTACCAAGTTAGAAGGAATAAATGAAGACTTAGCAAACCAGGCACCCTGACCTTCACTCTGGACACTCCAGTGTGTAAATATACTCACAATAGCAGGCTACCAACAAATCAAAAAGAAGTTACTGATAATAGGGATGGCTTACGTAGAAAACATATTTATTTTTCAAGAGGAGAAAAGGATAGGAAACAAGTCAGCTAACCTGAAAGGCCTAACATACAACCAGATAAGCCCTAGAAATACGGAACTAGGGGAAACTTAATTTGAATTGTAGGCACTAGGAAATTATGACTCATTTCTTCAAGTTTGGAAATATCTGCAAACCTGGTTGTAATTTTATGAAAAAAAAAATTGTTAACACAAGAAGGTGGAAGAAAATTTTTACTATTACGTGGATGCTAAAAATTATTAATCTGGATTTTTCCATATAGTTTTATTTACCTAAGGTCAAAGTATCTGTGACAGGCAAAAGAAGGCAAATAGTTCAAATAGAAGATTCAGTATTTATTGTGAACTCCTTTATGAAATTTTTAATCTGAGTAATAAGTAAGGATATCTGTTTCCAAGTGTAATATTTGCCTATGTCTCCATATTTATTTTGATTTGCATGTGTTCTTTTTTTCTCTATTGGTAGTTACTTGTGACCCAGGCATTAATTTGACCTGGTAATAATGTAGTGTTTCTGCTGTTTGTTTAGGAATAGTTCTATATGATAGAGAAAGGTTTATATATTTGATAATCTCAGAATAACCATCCATTCTGGAAAGATACAATAGGAATTTAAAAGCATTTTAATAACAAAACACTTTTCCTTAAGTTGAATATTTATATTATCTTCTTTTTTCCTTCTGAGATGAGTGAACAGGGATTTTTATAAACTGAAATATATAGGAATATCATATTATCTTTATCACTAAACAGAATAAATACGATAATATTCAATTCTGTATATTGCTTAGAATAAGGTGATATAATTTCACTATGTATGAGTTTGATTATTATTATTAATACTTTATGTAGCAAATTTATGTGCAGGAAAAGAGACATAGGATCATACGCGCTGGGAAGTTATTATTCTTTTAAGTGTGTGTGTGTGTGTGTGTGTGTGTGTGTGTGTGTGTGTGTGTTCTAAGGTTTTCTTCCTCCGTAGTTTACAGCAGTGGGAACATGCATCTACCTCTTTATAGGAATCCTGGCAGGGGATAAGGCGGGGGACTAGTTTTCTAATACGTTTTTATAGAAATATTTATGAATTATTTTCTGTTAAATAATAAAATGATGCTTATAAATTGAAATAGTGGAATATAATATTGTTAGTAAAATTACAACTCGGTACATTTATACTATTTGCTACCTATATAATGGTGATTTTAAGCACGTGAGGAGAAAGAAATTTCTGTTGGTGAATATAAATATTGAGAGATTTTGCTTTTTGTTAGATAGCTCTTTTGAGTGCCATCACCATGGAATGTCGAGTTGGGTTTGCTGGCAGAGTATCTTATCCACCTGAATCATTTGGTATTTGTGCATTTGCAGGAGAATTTACAGTGGAAAAGTAAAGACTTGATCTTATACATTTTTGTGTTATCCTACTTTTTACTTTTTATTATTTTTGAAGATTATGAAGCTGTGGCTAGAAAAAAAAATTATAATTGTATTGAAAATACCTGAGACTTGATTGAAATACAGATTTAGGCCTGACAGTGCTCTAAAAATCTAACTTCCTCTGAAATATTATTTAGAGAAAATAGGATTTTCAGTTAGATATTTAATTGAAATCTGTAATAATTCATAATAGAATGATGTCAAGGACAATTTAATCATTTTTTAATTGTTCATTAACTTTGTGGTAAAAAATCATTCTCACTGAAGTATGTAATTTCTAAAATAATACCAATTTTGTATATAGATACCCACTTTCTTCAACCTACGTATATATTTACATTTTATATATGTATATATATACACATATATATATAATTAAGGAGCCCTGGTGGCTTAGTGCCAGTCTACTTCTGAAAAGATTTACAGCCTTGGAAACCCTATGAGGTAGTTTTACCCTGTCCTATAGGGTCACTATGAATCGGAATCAACTCAATGGCAATGGGTATATATGTTATTCCTTTCTAGAGTGATCAAGGCCCCATTACCTTTCAAAACTATAGTATAATATCACAATTAGGATATTGACACTGATACAGTCAAATTACAGAACATTTGCATCACTGCATGAATTACTCCTTTTGTCCTTATATAATCACTCTCACCTCCCATCCTTTCAGCCACATCCCTAAACTCCGCCAGCCATTAATCTGTTCTTCATTTATATAATTCTGTCATTTAATGTATGTTACATAAATGGAAGCATATAATACATGACATTTTGGCATTGGTATTTTTCACTCAGCATAAATCTCTGGAGATTCATCCAGGTTCTTGCATGAATCAATAGTTCATTCCTTTTTATTGCTGAATAGTATTCCAAGGTGTGAATGTACCACAGCTTGTTAACCATTCACACATTGAAGGATTGTTGTTTACGGTTTGAGGCTATTATGAATAAAGCTGCTATGAACATTTATGTACATATTTTTTTTTTAATTAAGTCTTCCTTTCTTTTGGGTAAATACCTAGGAGCGCAATCGCTAGGTTGTATGGTAATTACATGTTTAGGTTTTAAGAAGCTGCCAGACTGTTTTCCAAAGTGATTGTAACATTTTACATTCCCTTCAGCAATGTATGAGTGATCCAGTTTCTTGGAATCCTTGTCAGCGTTTGGTGTTGTCACCATTTTTTATTTAGCCATTCTGATAGGTGTGTAGTGATATCTCATTGTGGTTTTAATTTGCATTTCCCTAATAGCTAATGATGTTGAAAGTCTTTTCATGTGCTTATGCGACATCTGTGGGTCCTTTTCAGTGAAATGTCTGTTTTTTCCCCATTACCTAATTGGATTACTTCTTTTTTTTTTTTAACTGAGTTTTGAGAGTTCTTTATATACTGTAAATACTAGCTGCAGTAGAATGAAAAATGGCCCTTCAAAAGATATCCAAAACCTAATCTATAGAACCTGTGAATATTATCTTAAACGGCCAAAAAGGGGAGATCTTTGCAGTTGTAATTAAGTTAAGGATTTTGAGACAGGAAGATCATCCTGGACTATCTGGGTGGGTCCTAAATGCCATCACATGTATCCTTATAAGAGAGAAGAAGAATGAGATTTCAGAAAGAAGAGGAAAACACAATGTGACCACAAAGGATGAGACTGGAGTGATGTGGCTGCAAGCCAAGGAATGCTGGCAACTACCAGAAGCTCAGAGAAGCAAGGAATGGATTGTCCAGAGCCAATGGATGGAACAAGACCTTGTTGAAACCTTGATTTTAGTGCTGTGAGACCTATTTTGGACTTCTGGCCTCCAGAACTGTGAGATAGTAAATTTCTGTTGTTTTAAGCAGCCAAGTTTGTAGTAATTTGTTATAGCAGTCATATGAACCTTTGTCAGATATGTGGTTTGCAAATATTTCTCCCACTCTGTAGATTATGTTTTTATGCTCTTAACGGAGTCTCTTGCAGAGCAAAAGCTTTTAATTTTGATGAAGTCCAGTCTATCATATTTTTCCTTTTATGTATCACCCTTTTGGTGTCAAATCTAATTCTGCCTAGCCCTACATGCTGAAGTTTTTCTCCTTTTTTTTTTCTAAAAGTTTTTATAGTTTTACATTTTGCATTTAAGTCTGTGGTCTACTTTGAATTAATTTTTATATACAGTGTGAAGTTTAGATCAAGATTCTTTTTTTTTTTTTCCTATGAAAATCCAATCGTTTTGGCACCATTTGTTGAAAAGGCTCTTCTTCCTCCATTGAATTGCTTTTGCACCTTTGTCAAAAATCAGTTGGGCATATTTGTGAGGGTTTCTTTCTGGTTTCTTTATTCTGTTCTATTGATCCATATGTTTATTCCTCCACCAATAGGGCGATGTCTTGATTATTACAGCTATATCCAAAAACCAAACCAAACCCATTGCTGTCCAGTCAATTCTGACTCATAGCAACCCTATAGGACAGAGTACAATTGCCCAGTAGGCTTTCCAAGGAGGAGCTGGTGATTCAAACTGCCAACCTTTTGATTAGCAGACATAGCTCTTAACCACTGCGTCACCAGGGCTCCATTACAGCTATATAGTAAGACTTAATATCAGGTAGAAGGTTCCTAGGAGGTGCAAATGGTTTGCACTGGGCTAGTAACCGAAAGGTTGGTGGTTTGAACCCGCCCCATGGCACCATAGAAGAAAAGACCTGGCAATCTGCTTCCATGAAGATTACAGACAAAAAACCCTATGGAGCTCAGTTCTACTCTGTAACACATGGAGTCACCATAAGTCAGAATCGACTTGATGGTATAAGACAACAACATCAGGCAGAGGTACTCCTCCCACTTTAATCTTCTTTTTCAAGATTGTTTTAGCAATTCAAGGGTCTGTTCAAGGGTCTGTGCCTTTCCATATAAATTTTAGAATAAACTTGTTTATGTCTAAAAAAATCTTGCTGGAATTTTGACAGGAATTGCGTTAAACCTATAGATCAATTTCAGGAGAATTGATCTGTACTATGTTGAGTCTTCCAGTCCATGAACACAGTATGTGCCTCTATTAATTTAAGTCTTTGATTTACTTCATCAGCATTTTGTAGTTTTTAGGATACAAATTTGGTACATGTTTTATTACATTTACACCTGAGTACAGTGTTTTCTTTAGAGCAATAATAAATGATATTGTATTTTAAATTTTGGTTTCCACATGCTCATTGTTAGTATAAAAATGTGTTTGATTCTATGGGTTGGTCTTTTATTCTGTGACCTTGCCAGTCTTAGTACCAGGAGGTTGTTTGTATATTCTTTAGGATTTTCTACATAGATAATCATGTCATCTGCAAATGAGGGTAGTTTTATTTCTTCCTTTCTGATCCATATGTCCATATGTATTTATGTATTTGCCTTATTGCAGTGGCTAGAATTTTCAGTACCATGTTGAGTAAGAGTGGTGACAGCAGCTATCCTTGCTTTTGTTCCTGATCTTAGGGAGAAAGCATTCAGTCTTCCACCTGGGTTCCACTGTCCACCCTGTCATTGGGTATGAGTCTCCTCGATAAATCCTTGTTGGGCTTCTCTTTTCTGGTTTTTTTTTTTTTTTTGGCTAGAGAAAGTTGGCTTTTCTTGTTTTTGTTTGTTTGTTTGTCTGTGTCTATTGGTGGCCCTGAGTTGCAGGCCTCTCAATCACCTAGTCCAGGATATTATGGGAGATAAAAAGAAAACTCAAGTAACTCACTTCATTGTCAAGGTTCAATTCCTTATTTCTGCAGCCAGTCCACATTCTTTGCACGTTTCAAAGTACTTTTATGATCATCTGCTGAATTATTTATATAGTATTTATCTGTATTTAAAGGGGAGGAGCATGAAAAGTGCATCTTCACCATGCATTTTTTAATAGTTATCGAATATTACATATATAAGTTTTTAAAAAATAAGATGAGCCTCTATACACCAGTAATGAACAAGCTGAAAAGGAATTCCATTTACAATAGCATCTAAAAGAATAAAATACCTAGGAATAAACTTGATAGGGACATGAGATACTTGTACACTGAAAAGTACAGAACATTGCTGAAAGAAATTAAAACCTGAACAGCTGGAAAGATACTCCGTGTTCAGAGATTGGAAGACTTAATATTGTTGAGATGTCAATACTTTCCAAAGAAATATTTTAACCTTGAGATGAGATAGCCTTTAAATTTTTGTTTTTAGTACTTTCTAGTTTTACTGCATTGTTATCAGAAAGTGCATTTTAATTATTTCTACTTTATGGAAGTTTCTACTAGTCTATTTGTGACCTAATATATGATTAATTTTTGTGAATGCCCCATGTACAGTTGAGAAGAAGGTATATTCTTTATTATAGGTGTTTAAAGTTCAATACACATCCCATAAAATCTATATCCTTTCTTTTTTTTTTTGTCAAATCTTTTTCATACTGAATGTGGTTTGTTAAACTATTACTAGAATGTATCCATGAATGTGTCCTTGCATCTTTTTTATTTTATAAAAGTAGTTGCTGTGTTATTTATTAGATATATAGATATTTGTAACTGCTATATCTTTGTTGTTAAGTGTGGCTTTTATCATTAACAAACATCTTTCTTTTCCATTCTTACTGCTTTCTTTCACTTAAAATTTATGTTGTCAGCTATCAAGATCATGGAGCACTAGTGGCGCCCTGGTTAAGAGCTCAGCTGCTAACCAAAAGGTCAGCAGTTGGAATCCACCAGCTGCTCCTTGAAACTCTATGGGACAGTTCTACTCTGTTCTATAGGGTTGCTACGAGTTGGAATCCACTCGACGGCAACGGGCTTGGTTTTGGGTTTGGATCAAGATCATAACTTCTACTTTCTTACTATCTCCATTTGCTTGATACACTTTTACCCATCCTTTTATTTTTAGCCTTTTCAAATCACTGTGTTTTAAGGGTTCTTCTTATATATTAGCATGTAGTTGGATCTTTGTTTCTAAGCCTAATTAGAAATCTTTTACTTTTAATCAGTTAGTTGGACCCAAATTTCTTGATATTACTGATAAATTTGGTTTAAATTCTGTCATATTATATTATGGGATAATGTTAGATGAGCTATGTTCTATTGTGTTTCTTCCTCTAGTTAGTTTTTTGGGGGAGGGAGACATCTTCTATTTGTTACACTTCTTTTGGTAGTTAGAAAGGTTTATATTTTCGTTCTAGGGGAGAAAACATATATAGCAATTTTTGTCAAATAATGAAAATATTTGTATCATATTTAATGCACTTAGACCCCTGTTGTCTCATTAAGCCTATTACTGTTTCCCTTTTTTTTTTTTTTAGTGGTATTATTTAACCCCAATCTCTTGCCTTTAGAAAATTTAATGAGATTTTTCTCTTTTCCTCTTCCCCTTTCCATTTAGCTTCTCTTTTCAGTTTTTAGTTGTATTGTTTCTATTTGGTTAGAATATGTAACACTTAATATTTACTATGTAACACATAATATAGAATTGTCTGCCCTTTCTTCCACCCTTATTTTTGTCCTAGCTGTAAATCTAAGTACAGGTAGTCCTCGAATTAAGACAGGGTTCCATTCTGACAACTCCGTCGTAAGTTGGTTCTGACATAAGTAGAATACTTCATTTTCTTTTTATAGTTTTCATTATTATTGCCTCTTATTATCAGTATCTTTATAAATCTGATCTTTGTTTGTCTTTGATGGTTTGCTTGAGAATGATAACATCAGCAATTTATGCTCTGCAACATTTATGTAGTGTATATTACTAACGAAAAGATGTACAAAAAAAAGGACAGTCATAAGTGTGATTCATCATAACTCGAATATGTCATAAGTCGGAGACTACCTGTATATTAAATGCTTATCATCAGTCTTTTTGATTAAGTTTTCCAGTCAGCTCTTTGTTAATGAATCCCATTCACTCAGATTTCCTAAGAAGGGCTTGTGGGTACAGAATTTTCTAGGTTTTAGAAAATTAAAGCTTTTAATAACTTTGATGGATAATATGTCTGGATATAAAATCGTTGTTTAAAACCGTCTTTATTCGAGTGTTTTTTTATATTTAACATATAATTTACATACAGTAAAATTCACCATTTTAGAACTGTAAAGTATATAGTTCTTCAAGTTTTGACAAACATATATCTGTGTAACCACCACCACAATCAACATAAAGAACAATTCCATAATACAAAAAAAAAAAAAAGATACTCACTTGGAATCACCCGCTTACCCTAAGTCCCTGGAAACCATTGATCTGTTTTCTGTGCCCATAGATTGCCTTTGAAAGAATTTTCTATAAATTGCTTAGTTTTTTGAAAATGTTGCTCCACTGTTGCTTTGCTTTTTTATTTTTGTGAAGTGTGAAATCAGTCTAATTCTCTTGCACTTGTAAATTATTTCTTCTTTTTGCCTGGAATTCCTGAGGATTTTTTCGTTATATTTAAAACCTAATGTCTCCTATATATTTCGGAGTTGATCATTACAGTTCATTTTCTTCCCCCCCGGTATAGATTGGCCCTATCAATATGTTGATTTAGACTTTCTTTTACTTGTGGAAAACTGTATTGGATTATAATTTTAAATATTAACGCTGTTCTATTATTTTTTAGATTTTGATTTCAAGGCATTTTTCTCATAGCTTCAAATGCTTGTTTTGGGATATTTAATTTCTTTGGAAGTGTTGTGTTATAGGTTAATTCTGCTTGATCATTCTTTTTTTTCAGTGAGAATTTTCATCAATTGCCTGGTTTTGATCCTCTTGTTTAGTTTTCTTTTTATAGTTGTTTGGTATATATGAAGATTGCTTGCATCTCTGAATTTCTATGGTTATGGCCAACGGTTTTAGAGATGGTTTCCAAAATTCTTGGGCCCTGGTGGTGCAGTGGTTAGAAGTTTGGCTGCTAACCAAAAGGCCGGCAGTATGAATCCACCAGCCTCTCCTTGGAAACCCTATGGGGCAGTTCTGCTCTGTCCTGTAGGGTCACTATGAGTTGGAATTGACTCGAAGGCAATGGTTTCCAAAATTCTAAGTTCAAGAGCGCCCTCTTCTGTCAGTGTAAGGCATTATGGTTTCTTTAGTACAGGGTTTTGGGGGGATGTTGAGGGCAGTAGTGGGAGGAGTGATGTCCTTAGATTTTGTCTTTTTTTTTTAATCTTGTAAAATGATAAATTCTCCCCTTCTGCCTCTTCTTCCCCTTACTGCATTTTTCAAATGTCATCTTTCCCTTCCTTTTTATCTTCTGCCTCCAGAGAGTTGCTTCCAAGACAGTCTTCTAGAGTCTTTCGCACACTTTTAAGTCCCTTCCCAGTCTAAGAGAGCTTCTTTTCAGTAATTTCATTCTTGGGGTGAATTTTCTTTCTGATGGTGATTTTAGATGATCTTAGGCTTGTAACCAACTCTCCTCTTTTCTTTCTCATGCAGATTTTCGTGGACTTGCCTTTATCTACATAACAGCATGTGATGGGAGCCTAACAGACAGCTCATTGTGATTTCCTATTGATATTCTACTTACAGGTAATTGGAAATTTGGATGGTCTCCATATTTGGTGGTGATATTGTCTAGTTTTATTTGTTATTCTTGTTTCCTTTATTGTTCAGGGAGGTAATGGATGTGTTAGGAGATTTGGATTTATGCTGATACCATTATTTGGCCACCCACATTTTTTTTTAAGGGAGAAAATAACAAAATGAAACCTATACCACGAGACAAAGTATAACATCTAAATCATAGTTTCACTTTATTTCAGTAACCTTTACTCACATAATTTTGGAGCTGTAAAGTGACAAAATACTCACTGAGCGGGTAAGATACTGATACTTTGAGGTTAATGCATCACTAAAACTCAGTGAATAGAAGAATATTTTCTGAGAACGCTGTTTATAAAACGTCTCTCAAGATATATTTAGTACAGTATAATTAATTTTTAAGTCCCGTAAGAGATTGTTTTCTAGATGCATTGATCCTTTTTAGGATTTGAGAACTTGATACACTCTCAATATTATTCCATCGAGTGTAATTCCATTATACACTCCAGGAAAAAGGGAATCTGTTTTCATTCCTTTGTGAGATGAGCATATCAGCAATTAAATTTAAACTGGGCTCTCCAACTTCATAGCAAAGATACTTGCAGTTTGGTATAAGTGATTTTGATTGTTAGGCATAAATATTTACTAGAAAAAAAACTTAGGTTAGAATGAATACAACAAAGAGATGGCAGAAAACCGAAAGAAAAATTAAAAATCTCTCATGTATATATCCTCTTTAATCAATATATTGAAAGTTTCAGTTTCTGACTTTTTATAGTGATGATATGAACTTGCACTTATATACTTAGTAATTAATTTTGTTATCCCGTCTCCTTGTTAAAACATGAATGATAGAGTGCATGGGGAAGAATAATAACTGTTACTGAGTGTTTATTATGTACCAAGCACTTAGTTTGGAAAAACTAAAAAGGATTACTTAACAAATATTTATTAAAAATCATGAGCCTATTTTGTCCTCCTTATATTTGATATGGTACCAGGTATGTGTACTTCCCAGAACTCAGCTGTGAGGGATGTTTCTCCCACTATCCCCTCCTGTATATTCCAAGGCAACTTTCAGCCATTATTTGCAAATGACATTGGGCAATAGAGCATCTATGTAAGATGTTAATATTTTACGAATTATGTGTTTTGCTTTTTGAAGAGTCTGTTACTGATTTATTTAACAAACATATCCAGTTCTTTTTGTCATACAATTTGCTTTTTTCTTCATTTTCTAAATGCTACAGATAAAATAATTAACTTTATGAGTGTTTACTATGATACCTGACACAAATTCAGATAGAAAAACAAGTAGAATTGTACTTACCATAAAGGATTGCAAGCAGAGACAGTGGCATGACAAGTAGTCCCACCAACATATCAGCGATGGCTAGGGACATTAAGAAGTAATTGGTGGCATTGTGCAGTTTCTTTTCCAAGCTTACTGCCATGATAACGAGGATGTTGCCACCTATTGTCATGATTATTATTACGACAATTGAAAGTGCTGGCCAGTTTTGTACCCCGTCTGGGAATTTGAAGCGTCCACCATCGGAGGTATTAAAAATGTCAGTTACTAGAGCTGAAACTGGGCTCACAGAAATATCGCATTGCCAAACCAATAGGCCAATTAGGTGCACACTGAAAATTAAGGAGAAAAAAGGAAAAAAAAGTCAGATATATATATTATACTGCTTATATATAGTATATTACTTTTAGAAAACAATTGCTTCTCCTTCAACATTCATCATCATTGTCATCATTTCTACTCTCTCAGTTAAATCCCAGTATTTCATTTTTTATCCAGAGAATATTAATTTTTATTGAGTGCTTATTATGAGACAGGCACTTTGCTTACTAACTTATGTGTATGTATATATATATTTATACTCATTATGAAGATGGGAAGACTGAGGATTAGAGAGTTTAACATTCTCAAGGCAACACAGTCAGTAAGTGGCAAGGCCAGGGTCCATGCTCACGTGACCCTGATTCCAAAACCTGTGTTTTAAACTTTTATTCTGTACAAACAATTATAAACCACAATATTATTTGATATTCTGTAATGCTCTATTCTTTACAATTTTTAAATATTAATTTCTTCTAGATATAGTCTGAGACAGCTGACAACAGAATGAAAGGAGATTTTCTTTTAAGTACCCAGCACCCTGACAAGAAAACTGGAAGTTGCCTTCTTTTCATCGAAAGCTAAGGAGTAAATTGCCGTCAGGCAAATATCAGGCAAAATTTTGGAAAAGGCACAGCTGGATTTTGGCACCAATACACATTTATTTCTTTTTAGAGCTCTCCCTACATTCTCACATTTACAGAGTGACTTTAATGTCTTATGCTATAAACTTTCCTTCTGCCTGCCACTCTCTCCATTTCTAACCTGTGTTTTCTGGCCTTGTTGTAGGCTACTTAACAATTTGTGGTTCGGTTTCATACCTATGAGTTTCTGGCTTTTCCTATGTTAGGAACTCAATCCCTTAAGTCATTTACAATGTACATTTGTCATGATAGTACTCAGATAGATGCTACTACCGTTCTTAGGTGCTGTCGAGTCGGTTCTGACTCATAGCAACCCTATCCCAACGGAACGAAACACCGCCCGGTCCTTTGTGACAGGCTAATGCAAGAGAGATTGACGTGGTTGTCTTGCACATCCCAAAATAATTTCTCCTGATGGTGATATGAAATTTATTTAGGTTAAATTCTTAGTGTCCTCTTAAAGTCTATGCTACTAACATGTCTAATAAAACAAACACATTTATTTTCCTTAAGAAAACAGACAATACAGACAAGCATGTTCAGTATTTCCTGTTGAAAAGCAAGAGATATTTATTATCTGTGACTGGCTGCTTTATGTGTATTCTGTGTGCTGTAATAGTTATTTAATGAATATTAAGTGAAACATGAGGATACATTTCTTATATGTAATAGGAAAATTTCCTTTGCTGGTAAAGTATAAACTAAATCATCATTCTATGCAAAACAGTTGAAATAAATTTCTTTCTGGAATCAGTGAGATGAAGCATATAACATTACAACATCTCAAATCTCCATGTAAATGTTTTTATCTCATTATCTTATCCACCTGTTCTTTGAACTGAAAATATTACCTCTATGCAGAGAAAATATGTTGATGATCTGATTAACGCATTGTTTATTGCCAATCATCAGAGAAATTTAGAATAGTAAAATTAGATTATTATTATTAGCTTAATCAAATCACATCTATTCTACAACTAGAACACTTAGTCTGATAACAATCATTGGCATTTTTTAAACTTAAGTCAAAATATTGTAATAATTTTCCAGTGTATTTATTAATTATTTTTCTTGGTTTCTCTTAATAGCTTATTAATATGCTTTTGTCTTTAAAGACATTGATGAAATCATGAAAATATTTTAACTTTCTCATTCCACAAGGAACAGAAAAGTAATAATTTAGTCTTTGGCTTAAAATACTTCTTAAGTCAAAGTTATCTGATAGTCTAAGCAACATGGAGGGGAGAAAACGTATATAGTAATTTTTGTCAAATAATGAAAAATAATCAGTAAAATCTTTAAAATTCTGGCTGTACTATTTACTTGAAATGTAAAACAATAAGCTAAAATAATACATGATTCAATAATTCTGTATAATAGTTAATCTGTGCTTAATGTGAGTGGTATTTATTCAAATAAAGGACCAAATAATTAGAAATAAGCTATTTGCTCTTGGCTTTGATGATTCTGTCACTGCATTTGTAGGATTTGTCATGTGGCCAATCTCTTGGCTGTATGACCTCAAGGATTATTTGACCAGTCATTTAACCTCTCAGAACATCAATTTCCTCACCTGCACAATGAGAATGATCTCTATTACATGCTTATTATGACAATTAATTTACGTAATATATGTAAGGCCCTTATTTATTTTTATTTATATATTTAATATATGGAGCCTTGGTGGCTCAGTGGTTAAGGGCTACAGCTGCTAACCAAAAGGTCAGCAATTCGAATCCACCAGCCACTGCCTGGAAACCCTATGGGGCAGTTCTACTCTGTCTCATAGGGACGCTATGAGTTGAAGTCGACTCAACGGCAACTGGTTTGGTTTTTTGCTTTAGTAATGAAGTAGGAACATTTGTCCTAGTTCTTCTTTTCCCTTATTTATAAATAAATTCCCCCCCAAAAAAAACGCTGTCAACGAGTCAGTTCCGACTCATAGCAATCCTATAAGACATAGTAGAACTGCCCCATGGGGTTTCCAAGGATGTAAATCTTTTAGGAAGCAGACTGCCACATCATTCTCCTCTGGAGCGGCTGGTGGGCTCAAACCATTGATCTTTTGGTTAGCAGCCCAGTGCTTTAACCACTCCGCCACCAGGGCTACTCTTTATAAATAAAGTTCCAATAAATTGGAGCTTATCCTCTTTCTGCATTCAAACCTGGACAAAATAAGTTTATGATATCTATACCCCAGCTCATGTATTTCAGAATTTGCCAAGAATTTAAGACTCAACTTATCTGAAGAAGAGATCTATTTATGGAGAACAACTGTGGCAGACACTAATTTTAAATTCAGGATCTTTCTATTCTGGTTGATGAAAAGCTTATCTTTCTTCTACGTCCTTTTTTTTTTTCAGGTTTAAATTAGTTTATGATCATCTCGTGTAATCCCATAATGTTTTATGCTCACGGTAATATGCTGCATCTTCAATTGTTTGTCGCAGAATCACAAATAATTTATCTTTAAACCTAGAGAATAAGGTCCTAGGAGAATATGCAATCCCACTTCAGATTTTCTAAGTAAATTGCAAAATTGTCTAAATCCTTTCATGTTCCTCTAAAAACCGTAGAGGAGTGCAGAATAAAATTGTACATAATAGAAAAAAATACGTGCAAAACTTTCTAATTATAAATTTCATAGTTTTAATATCAGAGTCTGGGTAGAAAAACATTTAAAGTCGTCATCTTGTCTATATCTACCATCCAGAAATTACTTTTCTTTTTAATTAAAGAGTCCATGAGACAAACACTAGATCACTGAAGAGGCCTTTAGAATCTCAATACATCTGATGTGAATTTATAAAATAAAGTCATGGTGCTAGTGTAGATCCTGAAAGAGTATTTACTACAGTTTCCTGGTTTCAATTCAATTCCATTTAACCAAGTTTTATTGAATATCTTTTATGGGCAAAGTTTTATGATTTTCATTGAGGTTCAATCCCATTTCCTGCCATTTTGTAATCAAGAATTGGCTCTACTATAATTAAATGTAATTTTTAATACTTAAGTGCTCAGAGAAATAGCTAACATCCTTTTTAAAAAGAAGAATCATGCTCCTAAAGCTTATATTAATTGCTATTAAGTCCACAGGAGTCTCATAAAATATGTACACAGAAATCACAATTTCTCTCTGAATAATGCAAATAATTTATTCATTGCCATTAAATTTTTAATGAAAAATGTAATTTAAAATTCTCAGTAGGTAAACAAAATGAAACTTGGTTTATAAGTCTGAGTACATTTTAAAGCTGTTGAGGTTTTGCAGGACATATGACAATGGGCATTATTAGAAGAGATCAAATGGTCCCCAGTTTCTTCCAATTGAATGGAAAAAATTGTGTATGGATTCCTTAGTTTCGTATCAGAACAATGTGGTGCTTTTAAAGTGGCCCTATATTTTGGCGTATGGGCCAATGGCTATGTGCTGAGTACAGGCTAATGAATTAAGACATTTGTCCTTTTAGTTTCTCATACCTGACTCTTTTTCTTTTACCTTATTTATTGCTCCCCTTCACCATTCCCCTTCCCTGTTGTCCTCTCTAGTTCTATTGTAATCACGCCTTGATGAGACTATAATCACTATAATGACATCCAAGATGTTTTATAGTGATGCACATTGTAGAACCCAATGTTGATGCACTATCTACTCTACTCTGTAAAGGTTTCTGAGGATAAGCTTTTTTACAGGAATCAGAAAGGAGTTTATATATAGTAGCAATGAAATTCAGGACTTCTCAAGTGCAGTGATCAGAGAGTTTACACAGTCCTGGATCTCTTTTTCCATGCCCCATTCCCCAAAGAGTAGGTTGGGAAGAAACCTAATCCAACACCTTATGATGTTAAAAAGAAGATATACTTGGATTCGATCGATTTAGAATTGCTCACTACTTGAATCCCATTCCTTACCTACCCACTTTTTGTTGCATTCTTTTAATGAATCCATCATTGTAACAGAATATGACACCAAGGCTTGAAATTCAGTATCAAGACCTCCGAGGATGACATTGTTTTCTTCTTTCTAGCTACATCTCTCCCTATCCCTACTCCCTACCTTCTGTCCCATATTTCTTCAACCTCAACTATTCTTCATGAAACCAAAGGCTCACCATAAAGACATTTCATTCTCTTGGCTGCTCAGTTCATGCAGGATGGAAAAGGAAAAATCCTTTCTTTCTCCTTTTGACATTTTACCCGTGGAGAAAGCAACCATGAGCTATGTGCTCATTTGAACTGAGCGCATTATCACCATATTGCTTGGTTGAATACATGAACTAGTGTGTTTAAAGTTAAAATTGATGTGTGTGTTTTCTTTATTTATTGTTTTTGAATAGGAAACACCTATAATAGTCTTTGGGATGTGCGCCGTTTATGTAGATTGAGGCAAATATAGCTGAATGATCATATACAGGGGCATAGCAAGGGTAACAAGTGCCCAGGGGCAATCTCTGAATTGCATCCCCTCCCCCATTTCAAGATGAATAAATGTTGATAGCAGTGACTTGTAAGCAAAAACACCTTCCCCCCTATCGTCCGGCTACCTCAGTCAGGCGCCTTTCAGGTTTGTGGTGCCTGGGAATGTCACTCGGGGCCTTGTCCGACACCCCCTTGGACTTGCACCTCTCTGTCCCCCCCCCATTGCTACCCCTCTGGTCATATAAAAGCATTTTTAACATTTTTGATCTACCTAACATAAAAATAATCTTTTTATTAAAAGGATAAGTAATAAACACATCCTTACAGGAACGAATGCACTGCGTTCTTCAGATTCACCATGATTTCTTCAGACTTAAGAAACCACAGTTTAAAATTGAGAGAAGCAAATTAAGAGATTGCATTTATCATTTTGTCCTTTCTGGGGAGAGAAAAAAAAAAGAAAGGAAAAAGAAAATTAATAGTTAAAAGTTCACGTAACTTGCATAACAACAAATTAAACTTAAATGTATTTATTTGGTATTAAGAAACAATCAATACCTAACTGAGCAAACAGGTAAGAATGTTATATTGAATAAGTGATTTAAGAAAATGTCAAAAAGAAGATTTTCCATTTATTTACCAATGTACAATCATCACAGGTTTTCTAAAATTTCTAGTGTAATCTTTATTTATATGGGACTTCTACTTTATCTCCCCTTGGTGGAGTCCACATAGCTTCAAATCAGTGCTTTAAGAAAGAAATGACGAATACAGGTTTCTCAATTTGCAAACCACGGTGGAAAGTTTGTGTTGAAATAATTTAGTAGCGTGGCTAAAGTAAAAAGTTTCATCTTATGGAGACATGGAAAACTAAACCTTGAAGCATTTTTATAAAGTGAACATATTTTGCACAACATACTAGCTTTTCTTTTCAAATTGAAGCAATCTGTATTTAAATAGATAGCGTAATTAATACTTTTTCATTAACCAGCAATATTCTCCAGAGGGCAGCAACAGGTATACACCAAAATAAATTAATTGATCAAACTTACTGCATTCAAATATAGCAATCACCCTTCGTATTAACCAGTTAGCAGTTAGTCGTCAACAGGTAGTATGTTACAGTCAAGGCATATGGAATAATGCTGAAAATCGCAAACAAATAATCAATTACAAATCTTTAGATTTTTGTGGTTTAAAAAGTGACCACGTATCTTCTAGAAAAGAAACATGAGAAATCTCAAAAGGTTTATCAAAGTAGTTCAGATTGTATATATTTTTTATTTCTATTGGCTATTTTTCAAGGAGTTGTTTGTTGTATCACAAAACCCCATTAAATAGTTACATAGTAGATTCTTCACCATTTAGCACTCACTATATTCAGCATGTTAAAATATTGACCAAAAGTAGACTAGGTACAAATTTGCTGAGAATTTCTGCTCTCTCCTTGTGAAAATGACATCTTTACAGAGTGGAACATGTCAGTGTTAATCTTTACATTGACATTGAAGACATACTTGTATGAAATCTGGTTACTAACAAAGATATCCTTTGATTTTTCTGCCTAGAGATTTCTAGCTGGGAATACAGTGGGTAAACCTCTCTAATTTACCATCTTGCCTTTTCTGTATCGTCTATTTATAGGTTTGATTATGCTTTTTTCATAAACCAAATATCTCACTGTGGTCTTTTCTGGGATCAAAAGGCTATTATATGAGTTAGGATCATGAAGCTGTTAAATTCACATGCACTGATTTGTCAATGAGAAAAAAAATAGGGTTTATTTTGGGGGGAAGGGAGGATAAGGTGTTGAATAGCTTGAGAACATGGACTAACATTGAAAGATTTTTTAAATCTAATTTGTAAATATTTTTTGAGGAATATGATAACAAAAACCTCCTGATAATCTTTCTTTAGTGTTTCTAGCACCTTCAAGAAATTTGGAAACAAAATTTCACTAAAACAACTTACACCTCCCTATTTCCCATCTCATTTTACAGCATTATTCTTCTAGTCACTCAACCTACAAATTAAATCTTTTTCCCCCTTCTTTATCCCTTAACCCTCATTTGTCAGTTCTGTCAGTGCAACACCCAGTAAAATCTCTGTCAAAATCATCCCCTTATAGTACTGCATAAAATGTGACCACCAGCATATAGGAACTCAAAATATTGTGCGGGAGGGAGAGAGATGCATTCACCAAAAGATTAGTCAGGCCATTTCTGTCCCATAAAATCTTGCCAGACAAAATATAAATCCCTTTTCTGGGGGATGTGGAAATAAGAGACAGAAAAGTTGGTAAAGGGAGACAAAAACTTCCTCGCCCGCTCCTTACCAGTTGCCATCGAGTCAATTCTGACTCATGGTGACCCCATGTATTGTAGAATAGAACTGCAGTCCATAGGGTTTTCATGGCTGTGACTCTTTGGAAGCATGTTGCCAGGCCTTTCTTCCAAGGCAACTCTGAGTGGGTTTGCACCTCCAACCTTTTGGTTAGTAGCTGAGCACTTAACCGTTTGTGCTTAATTTTTTGCAGGGGCTTAAAAATAGACCTTGGAAGGCAAGAGACTGGATCATTTGATCACTCATAACTTTTCAGCTCTAAGAGCTCTGTGAATTCATAATTGTAAAACAAATTGAGACTGTACAATTGAAGATAGAAGGTTTGAATTTATTTAACTTCATGGAATAAATTTCTAAATGAGTTTAACGCACATGAAGATCTTGTGTTGACTAGTGGAAGAGAAATCTTTAATTGCATTGTGTTATTCAATTGTACGGTCCTAATTTGTTATGAGTGATCAAATAATCCAGTCTCTTGCCTTCTGAGGTCTATTTTTAAGCCACTTCAAAAACTTTGAGAACTGACCTCCAGGAGCAGCAATTTCATAACTTTCCAATGTTTAGCAATCTGCTGTATCAAAAAATGTTCTTTTATATTAGGCAAAAAGCCTCAAGCTAATAGATTTCAGTGGAAATGATGAGTTCTTTATTAACTCAGGAGCCCTGGTGGTTCAGTGGTTAAGCGCTCAGCTGCTAACCGAAAGGTCAGCAGTTTGAACCCATCAGCCGCTCTGCAGGAGAAATGGCAGTCTGCTTCCTTAAAGATATACAGCCTTGGAAACCCGTGGGGTAGTTCTACTCTGTCCTGTAGGATCGCTGTGAGTTGGAATTGACTTGCCGGCAACTGGTATGGTTTTGGTTTTATTAAGTAAAGTGGCTATACCACAGAGTAAGGCCATACTAGCAACTTGCTTACTGTATTTTTCCTTGGCTTGACCCAGAGTGCAGTGCTTCACACACAAAACTGGAAACTTTTCCATAGCGTTCCAGAGAGGACTCTAACAGTTCTGAATATGCAATTATATATGTATATATAATTATACACGTTATATATGATTATACAGTTTCTCCTCCAAATCCAGACACTTCTGTGGCTCTGGGGGTCTCCTGGGAATCTCATCAGATCAGCTAGTAAGCTGATTTGAATGAAGATCTATTGGTAATACTGTCATTTCCTGCACCCCTCCCTCTACCCCTACCTCCAGCACTCCCAAGATAATGTAAGTAGTTGTTTAAACAAATTTAACTGTTCCTCCTGTACTTGGAATTTAAATGAAACATGAAATATTTTCACCTTATTTGCATTTGACTAAGTGCTTCTGCTTGAGTTTTACATATTTCATGCGCATGATTACCGTTAAATTTAGTGAGAATTAACAAGAAAGTTAACTCCTAAAATCCTACAGTGTAATAGTACATCCTAAATTTTTCACAGTTGTTAGTTGTTGTTGTTAGGTGCCTTCAAGTCAGTTCCAACTCATAGCAACCCCATGTACAACAAAATGAAACACTGCCCGGTCCTGCACCATCCTCACAATCGTTGTTATGTTTGAGCCCATTGTTGCAGCCACTGTCAGTCCATCTCATTGAGGGTCTTCCTCTCTTTCTCTCACCTTCTACCAAGCATGATCCCTCATGATAACATGCCTAAAGTCCGTGGAGCTTCCAAGGAGCGTCCTGGCTGTACTTTTTCCAAGACAGATTTGCTTGTTCTTCTGGCAGTCCATGATATATTCAATATTCTTCACCAACACCATAATTCAAAGGTGTTAATTCTTCTTCGGTCTCCCTTATTCATTGTCTAGCTTTCGAATGCATATGAGGCGATTGAAAATACTATGGCTTGGGTCAGACGCACCTTAGTCTTCAAGGTGACATCTTTGCTTTTCAACACTTTAAAGAGGTCTTTTGCAGAAGATTTGCCCAATGCAATGTGTCTTTTGATTTCTTGACTGCTGCTTCCATGGGTATTCATTGTGGATCCATTTCACAGCTGGAGCTATTCTGTTTACCTAAAATAATACTTCAGAAACAAAACATCTTCCAAGTTGTGTAGTTACCACAAATCACTCCATAATACTAGTAACAGACATTGAGAGAATCTTAGTGGACAGAGTGCCAAGCAATTTTCTCCACAGGTGGTGGCAGAACTATCCCTGAATTGTCTCAGCATAAGTATCCATGTAACAGAATAAACTGAAGGCTTTTAAACAGCAGAAGCTAACGGAGCAAGCCATACGCTAAATCTCTGTGTTGGAGATCAACTCCAGCTGATTTGCTGGATTGAAAACTCTTTGTAAAACAGTTTTTCATGTATCCAAATATTTACTGAACGCCTAGTATGTGATAGGTACTATGTTGGCAGCTGGACATGTCTTGGTAAACAAAATAGACAAGGCCCCTTCTCTCTTGGAGCTTATATTCTTGTAGGAGAAACAGACAATAAACATTTAAACAAATAAAATCACTTCAGATAGTGATAATTTCTATGAATACAATGAAACATCATAATGATATAGAGTGACTTGGAGGAAACACTTTAGATGTTTAGATGAACGTATACATGTAGCCATATCATTCCGCGTCCTCTTCTGAATCCAGCTTGAATTTCTGGCAGTTACCTGTCAATTTACTGCTGCAACTACTTTTGAATGATCTTCAGCAAAATTTTACTTGCATGTGATACTAATGATATTGTTTGATAATTTCTGCATTCGGTTGGATCACCTTTCTTGGGAATAAGCATAAATATGGATCTCTTCCAGTCGGTTGGCCAGGTAGCTGTCTTCCAAATTTCTTGGCAGAGACAAGTGAGTGCTTCCAGAGCTGCATCCGTTTGTTGACACATCTCAATCGGTATTCTGTTACTTCCTGGAGCCTTGTTTATGGCCAATGCCTTCAGGGCAGCATGGACTTCTTCCTTCGGGACCATCGGTTCCTGATCATATGCTACCTCCTGAAATGGTTGAATGTCTACCAATTCTTTTTGGTATAATGACTCTGTGTATCCCTTCCATCTTCTTTTGATGCTTCCTGCGTCGTTTAATATTCTCCCCATAGAATCCTTCACTGTTGCAACTCGAGGCTTGAATTTTTTCTTCCGTTTTTTCAGCTTGAGGAATGCCGAGCGTGTTCTTCCCTTTTGGTTTTCTAACTCCAGGTCTTTGCATATGTCATTATACTACTTTACTTTGTCTTCTCGAGCTGCCCTTTGAAATCTTCTGTTCACCTCTTTTACGTCATCATTTCTTCCGTTTGCTTCAGCTACTCAACATTCAAAAGCAAGTTTCAGAGTCTCTTCTGACATCTGTTTTGGTCTTTTCTTTCTTTCCTGTCTTTTTAATAACCTCTTGCTGTCTTCATGGATGATGTTCTTGATGTCATTCCACAACTTGTCTGGTCTTTGGTCATTAGTGTTCATTCAATGGATTAAATCTATTCTTGAGACAGACTCTAAATTCAGGTGGGATATATTCAAGGTCATACTTTGGCTCTCATGGACTTTTTTTAAATTTTCTTCAGCTTCAGCTTGAACTTGCATATGAGCAATTGATATGAGCATTTGAAAGCTGGACAGTGAATAAGGAAGACCGAAGAAGAATTGGTGCCTTTGAACTGTGGTGTTGGAGAAGAATATTGAAAATACCATGGACTGCCAGAAGAATGAACAAATCTGTCTTGGAAGAAGTACAGCAAAAATGCTCCTTAGAAGCAAGGATGGAGAGACTACATCTCACATACTTTGGACATGTTATCAGGAGGGATCAGTACCTGGAAAAGGACATCATGCTTCATAAATTAGAGGGTCAGAGAAGAAGAGGAAGACCCTCAATGAGATGGATTGCCACAGTGGCTGCAACAATGGGCTCAAGCATAACAATGATTGTGAGGATAGCGCAGGACTGGGCAGTGTTTCATTCTGTTGTACATGGGGTCGCTATGAGTTGGAACCGACTCGATGGCACCTAACAACAACAACAACAACATAGGATAGATATTTGAAACTATTATAATAATAATATCAGCCAGCATTTGCTAGCTATTCTCAATTACAATTTAAAAAATACAGTTCCTTTTTACTGCCGAATTAAGCACACAACAAGCATCACTAATGGCACCAGTTCAAAATGTCTTCGAGATTTCTCTGTCAGTTTGATTTTAATTTTGGAAGCTAGGAAAACAAACAGAAAAAAACTCTTCTTTATCTTTTGCTAAGATTCTTAAAATTCATGTTAGCTGCAAACTAAAATGCTTTCCTGTTTAGTATTTACAATGCTGACTCCTCACCCACAGGCCGTTCCCACTTATCATTTCATTAAGTTAAGAGATCACAAACATTGGCTACACAGCCAGTACTTCTGGTTGTAGAAGGTTCCAGTTGAGTCATGAAAAGCGAAAAGTTCAATCAGTTGCCCAGATGTATTTATTGCCAAATAACGGGGTACTTGGATACATCTGGACAGCCGAATGAACTCCTAACTCCTCATCTCTTCCTTTCATAGCTTCAGAATCTCCTACCTATATAAGGGGAAGAGAAACAAACAAAACCATGCCGGAGTTGGAAGGTCAGTCTGTTCCTGGCTCTGCTTTCCCATTAGAAAATTAAGCAACTTTTGCTATTGCTTTGTAAATTATTACTATAAACTGTAATAAGTCGTTGAGTTTCAGCAATAGCTATAGATAACATATTAATAATGTGAAATTAAAATATACAACAAATACAGAAAATGAGTCAAAATCAAAATTACAGGGTTATATAACATTGCACAAGACCGGGCAACATTTCCTTCTGTTATACATAAGGTCACTATGAGTTTGAGGTCACTATGAGTTTGAACAAACTAAAAACAACAGCAGCATAATTCATTCCAGTATCCTCCAGTACCCCAAATGTAAAATATGTGTGGTATAGTGTAAAGAACTCTGGGCTGGGAGGTAGGAGACTTGGGTTATAGTTCTCATTCAACCATTTTCTGGATGACTTGAGATAAGTCACTGAACCTCTTTGGGCCTCAGTTTTTTTCAACCATAACATGAGGGGATTGTGATAGAGGTGCTCTATCCTTTCTGGCTCTGAAATGCTGTGATTCAGGAATTATCCCTTTTCAGCTTATCATTTAAGTAATCTTTGCTATTTTACAAATAAGGTGCTTCTAAGTAGCTAAGTTTGGTTACAATTAGATTTTACTTGTTGTTATTGCCAATTAAATGTAAAGCATGATATTCATGTGTGAAAGCCTTTTGATTTGAAAGGAATGTGAAAGTGATTTTTTAATTTGAGTATTCTCATAATGGAGTCTCTAGATGGTGCAAATGGTTAAGGCACTCAGTTGTTACCAAAAGGTTGAAGGTTCAAAACCACTCAGAGGCACCTCAGAAGAAAGCCTTGGTGATCTACTTCTGAAAAATCAGTCATTGAAAACCCTGTGGTTTGCAGTTCTACTCTGATACACATGGGGTCACCATGAGTTGGAATCAACTGATAGGCAACTGTTTTGTTTTTTTTTTAATTGATCTGCAGGTATTCTGTTTCACCTCTTCTATTTACCTCGTTAAATGAATCCTAAATACATGTCTAATTCTTAAAGATCTAGAAGAGTAAACAGACTCATAAAAAAAAAACCAAAACAAAAGCATTTCACTGAGATTTTATAATTTTTTTTTAGTTTTATTGTGCTTTAGGTGAAAGTTTATATCACAAATTAGTTTCTCATTCAAAAATTCATACACGATTTTTTTGTGACACTGGTAGCATTCCCCACATTGTGTCAGCACTCTCCCCCTTTCCACCTCGGGTTCCCCATGTCCATTCTTCCAGTTTTCCTGTCCCTTCCTGCCTTCTTGTCTTGCCTTTGCGCAGGAGTTGCCCATTTGGTCTCGTATACTTGATTGAACTAAGAAGCACGATCATCACGTGTGTTACTGTTTGTTTTATAGGCCTGTCTAATCTTCGGCTGAAAAGTGGGCTTCTGGAGTGGCTTCTGTTCTGAGTTAGCAGGGTGTCCAGGGGCCATAGTCTCGGGGGTTTCTCCAGACTCTGTCAGACCAGTAAGTCTGATCTTTTTTTGTGAATTTGAATTTTGTTCTACATTTGTCTCCCGCTCTTTCCGGGACCCTCTATTGTGATTCCTGTTAGAGCAGTCAGTGGTGGTAGTTGGGCACGATCTAGTTCTTCTGGGCTCAGGTTGGTGGATACTGTGGTTTCTGTGGTCCTCTGGTCCTTTGGGCTAATATTTTCCTGTGTCTTTGGTTTTCTTCATTCTCCTTTGCTCCAAATGGCATGGGACCAATAAATGTATCTTAGAGGGCCGCTTACAAGCTTTTAAGACTCCAGACACTACTCACCAAAGTAGAATGTAGAACATTTTCTTTATGAACTATGTTATGTCAATCTATCTAAATGTCTCCTAAGACCATGATCCCCAGCCGTAAGCCCCAGCAACTCGGTCCCTCAAGGTGATTGGATGTGTCTAGGAAGCTTCTATGACTTTGCCTGGGTCAAGTTGTTCTGACTTCCCCTATATTGTGTGTTGTCTTTCCTTTCACCAAAATTAACACTTGTCTACTATGTAGTTAGTGATTTCGTGTCCCCATCCCTCCCCTCCTTTTCTATTCTATCCCTTGTAACTATTTTCTGTATGTAAACCTTGTCTTGAATTTTTATAATAGTGGTCTCATACAGTATTTGTCCTTTTGTGATTAATTTATTTCACTCAGCATAATGCTCTCCAAATTCATCCATGTTGTGGGATGTTCTGAGGGATCATCCTTGTTCTTTATTGTTGCATGGGATTCCATTGTGGATATGCAACCTTAATTTGTTTACCCATTCATCTGTTGATGGATACTTAGGTGGTTTCCATCATTTTGCTGTTGTGAATAATGCTGCAATGAACATGGGTGTGCATATGAGAGTTTATAATTTTTAAAAATCTTATGCCTGGAATACTTTTAAGAAAAGGGAAGTGTAAGAGATAATGGCCAGTTTTGTGGCTATCTAAAGCTTGACTTCCACTTCAGTGGTTAAATGTAACCTATTTACTGCTTGGTTGACTCTTCTACCAGCAGCACTGCCCTTTCCATTTGTTTATGGGGGAAAAATAAAAACTAATTCAGTTTGACAACTTTGAAAAAAACTCTGCTTTTTTACACCAATTCCATGAACTTTATATTAAATGAATGTCAATAGTAATTATTTAAAGAGGTAGATCTTCCTATTTTATAACTCCTCTTAATCTGATTAGTGGTAAAATATTAGACGACAAATAACTTATAGTAGGTTTTCACTTTTAAAAATTTCTAACAAGATGTGTGAAAAAGTCTGTTAATTATCCTCCCAGAGTACCTCCTGTACCACTCTTTGTTTTGAAAATTTTATTATGCTTTAGGTGATGTACCACTCAATTTGCCAAATCAAATCTGTCAGGAAGTTCAAACTAACATAAATTCTCAAATCCAAATCCTTTTTGCTCATGATTTGAAACCGTGTGTGTGTGCGTGCCCATGCGCACGTGCTTGCACACCCGTGAGTGCATGTGAGTGCTAGGGTTGGAGGAGAGAAAGAAACGCGTTACAAGTAAACAATTTTTATTATTACTATCCTCCAAAGCACCACAATTTTATAAGTTGAAATAATTTCATGATGATACGAAGACCCTTTGAGTGACTGAATCTTTTCATTAGTGTTTTTTTAAGCAAGAGAAATAACATAATATTAAAATCTACAAATTATTGATAACTAAAATTTGGGGAAAACTATGCCATTTGTGAACTAACTGATGCTTCATAACAGCAACGTCTGTTTCTACATCGCAATGAAAGAAGTTTTTCCATATATATTAAAAAAGAAAAACCCAAACCCGTTGCCGTTAATTCCGACTCATAGTGACCCTATAGCACAGAGTAGAACTGCCCTGTATGGTTTCCAAGGAGTGGTTGGTGCATTTGAACTGCCGACCTTTTGGTGAGCAGCCAAACTCTTAACCCCTGAGCCACCACGGCTCCTTTCTATATATATAGGCAATCACAATTGTTCCACTCATTTGAACAGAGGCAAAGAGTTTTTCATTATCTAAGACTCATACTATAATTTAGAATACTATAAGCAATTTTGCTAAAATATTGATATGTTGCTTTCTATTTTCATCAAAAGTTAAAGTAACTTTAAAAAGAACAAAATAAAAACTCATTTCTTGGTAATTGAGAACATTTGAATATGGAATGGGGCATTAGATTATATGAAAGAATTATTCTTAATATTGTTGGGTGTGGTAATTGATTGCGTCATGGTTATGTAAGAAGGTACCCAAAATGTTGGCAATGCCTAATGAAGTTAAGCAAAATATCTTAAAATCATTCAACAGAGAGAGAGGGAGAAAGATAAAGGGATAGACGAATCAAATGTGGCAAAATCTTAAGAATTATTGAATCTGAGTGATGGACATATGGAGGATCACTGTACTATTGTCTCCACTATTGTGCCCATGTGAAATTTTTAAAAAAGAAATCATAACTTCAAATTAGATGTGCTTCGAAGTTATATAGCATGCAAAATATTAAGTTTTGTCAGAGATGGTGGATCTCATTATTTTACACCCAATCCAGTGTTTATTTTTCAACACCTTATGGTGCCACCAGTCCATTTGTTAAAAACAAAAAAGCACTATTTTAGCCATCTCCTAAAATGATGAAGATGATACTCTTTCCCTAGTAAAAAAAGGATCTTTCTAGATAATATAAAATTATACGTGCATCTTTCCTCTTTGATGGTTTTCTCCCCAGTGGAAGCTATGATAACGTATTTCGAAAGAAATGATCCTTGGGTGAACCACACTTCCAATAACAATCTATTAAAGTCTTTTTATGAGTACCAGCCTCTCCACTTAGAAGCAGCTTACAACAACTTGAGTTTTCTCGTTTAAGATCTTGAGGGAGGTGTAATAACGGTGATTCACTACGTATAGGGCATAGTTCTAAATTGGCAAAGATCTTAAAAATCTTGCAAGACACTATGTGATTATTTAGAGAAAGGCAAGGTACCAATGACTGACTTTAAATAAGATTTTCTGACAGCTACACATACAATATGCATATTATATTATTTAAATTTGTTCTGAATTTCTCTGTTGTTGTTAGCTGCCATTGAGTCAGCCCCTGACTCGTGGCAACCCCATGTGTCACAGAGTAGAACTGCTCCATAGAATCTTCTTAGTTGTATCTTTACAGAAGCAGTTCACCAGGCCTTTCTTCTGAGAAGCCCTTAGGTGAGTTTGAACCGCCAACCTTTGGGTTAGCAGCCGATCGCAAACTGCTTGCACAGCCCGGGCTCCTGTGTATTTCTCTAGCAGCTGTAAATTCAAAATTGGTTCCATAACGCATCATTGGGCATAGTTTTCAATATCAGTGACTAAATATATTGAAAATTGTCATTAATTAAATATTTTGGTTTCTCATTATAAAAGTGTTTTAGCTTAAGAAATTTATAAAAGAATAATGTGTTCAGTGCAAATCACTGAGGTATGTATGAAGTGACACCTTTGCCTCACATGTGATTTTGTAGACTTCTAAATTATATAGCAAAATAGGTAATGAGAGTATTTTATTCTTTTCTCTCATTTCAGGACTAGATATTTCATGGTATCACAGAAATGATATTTATATAATGCTTTATTTTTCCAAACAGGATATAATGCTGACTACATTATGCATATGTTTAACAAAAATGTGTTATATGCATCAACAGAAACATTTGTTCTTCTTTAAGTAGTAAATCATAGACAGCACTGCTACTTCTATTATTACATTTTAAAGGGTGCCAGAAGGAGCTATATTTTATTATTTTGTAAATAACATTTTGTAGGTTAAAGTTTGAGGGCCCTGTTTTTAGAACTGCAGGTATAGTTCTTATAAAACAAAATCCACAGACTTTTAATAAATACCTACTATGTGCCAGGCACTGTGATAATTTGTTTCATCTCATTCAAGTTCCACCACTCATTTTACAGAAAAAGAAATTGTGAGGTGCAAAGAGGTTAAGCAATTTGTCTTAGCAAGTGACTGGGCAAGATTCTAAAATAATATTTTGAGGATTAAAACAATCAAACCTCAGCACATTTAGGATGACAGTATAAGCAAAGAGTTTATGTAGTCAACAGGGCGTTGTTCATTTAGTCACCACATTTATTCAATGCCTACTTTGTGCCTGGAAATGTTCTAGATAGTTGGGATACATCTGTGAATAAAGCAGAAAAAAGCCCCTACCCAAGTAGAGCTTACATTCTTATTCTTTTCATTCATTATCAATTTTTGTTAACTGAGAGTTTATTCTAAAATATCTTGGTATGATTTCTAAATGTTTTCCAAATTTTACTCATCTGTTCTATGGGTAAGGGAATGAAAGTTATGCAAGCTACTTTTGGCAAATTACTTCAATCCTAAAAGTTACTGCCTAACATTTTTTATTTTATATTCACTACTCTTTTCCATTCAAACTTTATTTTTTCCCACCATCTGTTGGTATCTGGTTTCTGAAAAGAAAATCAGTTGTTACTACTTTTCTTGTTATTGTAAGAAAGATTTCTTGAGTTATCAAATTTTATTTTAAATTACTAAAATATTTTGGTTCAAATTAAAACCATGTGTATTCAGAAGCAAATAAAAATCAAAGATAGAAGAGATGGCAATGTAGTGTCCCGATAGCCAATCACATTGCTTTACAAATATATATAGATTACGACTGAGGTTTGAAAAATTCTACAGATTTCACAAAACGCCTGCGACGCAGGGGAAGGCAGAAATCTTCCTTAAATGGTCGTGGCAACTAACTAGCCCGAAACTAGAAAGTTACATTCATGAAACAAGTACCGAGCTCATGCCACTATTTGTGGAAACATTCATCAGCCTTTCATATAACTTTTGGCTTGATACCTTGCATTCTGGCAGTAGAAAAGCTGTTAGTATTGGACTTTATAAAGTTCATGCCACTGAATCTGTCATTCTGCTATGCCCTGGAAAATGTTACTAAGTCACAGTCTGTCACCTTAAAGTAAGTAGGGAGAAGAATAAAGAATTTTCTTTTTTTTTTTTGTCTCTTTTTATTGTACTTTAGAAGAAGGTTTACAGAACAAATAGTTTCTCATTTAACAGTTAGTACACATATTGTTTTATGACGTTGGTTAACAACCCCACGACATGTCAACACTGTCCCTTCTCAACCTTGGGTTCCCTATTACCAGCTTTCCTGTCCTCTCCTGACTTCTAGTCCTTGTCCATGGGCTGTTGCATCCCATTAGTCTTGTTTCGTTTTATGGGGCTGTCTAATCTTTGGCTGAAGGGTGAACCTCGGGAGTGACTTCATTACTGGGCTAAAAGGGTGTCCAGGGGCCATACTCTCGGGGTTTCTCCAGTCTCTGTCAGGCCAGTAAGTGTGATTTTTTTTGTGTGAGTTAGAATTTTGTTCTACATTTTTCTCCAGCTCTGTCTGGGACCCTCTGTTGTGATCCCAGTCAGAGCAGTCAGTGGTGGTAGCTGGGCACCATCTAGTTGTACTGGACTCAGTCTGGTGGAAGCCGTGGTACTTGTGGTCCATTAGTCCTCTGGACTAATCTTTCCCTTGTATCTTGTTTTTAAAGAATATTCTTGATTGAGTAATTTCTATAGAAAATGCTCAACAACAAAACAAATACAAAAAATAGGGTTCCTAAGAATACTTTCTATTTACTAATTTGTTATTATACGGCAGGCACTGTGGGAAATATTTTACATAATTTTTATCATTTAATCTTTACTACAAGCATATAAGAAAAATTCTATTTGCTGAATTTTTCACATTAAATAAAACAAAATACCTGCGACTGAAATGTTAAATTACTTATACAAAATAATACAGCTAGTAAGTGGTAGAGCAGGATTCCATTTCTGATTTATTTCACTCCAATGTCTACTCTGTTTTCAGTCTGTATGGCCAAAGACCATGATGAGTCTTTGATTCTTCTAAGAATTGGACTTTGTCTCTGTCAGTCTCTGTTTCATAAGTATATTCCCAGGAAAGTTATTGAAAGGGCAGTTGAAGACCATCCACCTTCCTTTTATGATCCAGGAAGAATCTAAGGATTTTGATCCAGAAGAGATACATGACTTGTCCAATGTTCCACTGTTATTTTTTGTCCGTGCCAAGACTGGCAGCCAGGTCTCCTATTCCCTTTCCAGTCCTTTGATTCTAAGCCTTACCAAGAGCAGAGAGCCCATAAGAATCAGAGATGAGTAAAGTCACACAAGTTTATGCATAACTTTTAGTACAATCATCTCTTATCTTCTCTTTAAGTGAAAGAAAATGAAGGACATGTCATAGACTACAAAATTAAATGCAGTAGAAAGCTACCTTAGAATACATTCCTGAACAAATGGCAGGAAAAAAGAAAAGAACAAAGAAGGAGAGGAGAAAAGAAGGAAGGAGGGCGGAAGGAAGGGAAAGAAAATTCATGTCCTCAAATCTGTATTAATTCCTAGATGTCTGGAAGCCCCACATGGTTATGTAATGCATGCTGTTCCAGGGACTAACTCTGGCAGGAATATGCTGGCAGGGCTATTCTCAAACATAAGTTGTTTATGCAAAAACTTTGTTAAATATCACAGTTGCTTTCTCGATCCTTTGAGTTACCCACAACAATAGCAGCCGAACAAAGTGATTTTTAAATGCAATTAACATTCCATGACTAGAGTTAAATTTTAAAGAAAGCTATTTTGTTTTACTACATCTTTTTGTGTTTTCTATCTATCCAAATGTCTGCAATATCTTGAGTAGGAATTCCTTTCGGAAATTCCTATCACGTTAGCGTTTTCTAAGCAGATCTATAGCAAATGTTTCATTTAGCTAAACATGATACTTAACAGACACTCAAAAATTAATTGTTGAGTTTCTTTGAGTTGAAGTTTTAAAATAAATAATTCTTAGAATTTTTTTTTGTAATTTGAATTAGGATGATTGGCTGGAAGTCATTGACAGTTTACATGTTCTCTCTCTATGCAATAGTAATTGAAATGTTTTTTGTTTTGTTTGTTTTTAATAAGCTAGAAACAAATAGCCTTGACAAATCTTAAAATCTTGCTATTGTAGCAATATTGATTAAATCTAATGTATTACTATCTAATATTTTTATTTTACAGAATTGCATAAAATTTTACAAAAATGATATGTAAACCTATTTTGTAGATCATGGGTTTTTTTGTGCTCATTGTTTTGAAAAGTAAAATGTCTCATTTTTACTTCTAAGTTCAGCAAATTCATTACACACAGATGTGATAAAATGAGCGTGTCCAATCCATCTAAAGATCTTATATTGATTCAAAGCCCATTATCAAAACATCTTCGAAGCTTATTATTTCAGTGGGGGATTTGTTATTTCAAATAAAATAACAATACTAAAAAAGCCAGTGAATTAGGGAGGGTGTATTATGGCGATCAAACTTAAAAACACGATAGAATACTTTTTTATTGATACCTTCACATTTATTTATAGTGATTTAGAGTAACATGCCAGTCCTGTTTATGCTTAGGCATAATTCATAATCCATTTCAACGAATAATTCATTCCAATACGTAGGTTCTTATAAAAGAAAAAGAATATAAATGAGTACAAAAAAATCGCCTGGCAATAATAACTGCTACAAAGAAATGAAGAGATACATTTATATTCATATTATGTATTTCTTGCCAAGAAATTCATAATTGAATCATAAGAAATGCAATAAAGCAATATCTGTGGCAGCAACCTTTGATGTTAATAAGCGGACTGGCAGTCATATGAAATCAGATGGATCACTGAAAATACAGTTGCAAGGAAACATACTGGCTAGCAGCTTAATATTTCTTCTCTTCCACCATGCGAATTATAGGTATGAAAAGATGTTTTTAAATGAGCATTTTCATTCGAAAGTATTGGAGGTAGACTTTGAAAGTATACCTATGTGTGATTGCCTCCCATTGCATTGACAGTAAACTGAATGACAAAGGTGATTCACTTTAGTCTTGGTGGCCTCTGAGAAAAAGTTCACATGTACCTAAATATTAGCACCCATAAAATTCCCATTGCCGTCGACTTGATTCCAATGCATACACAACCCTATAGGACAGAGCAGAACTGCCCCACAGGGTTTCTAAGGCTGTAATCTTTATGGAAGCAGACTGCCACATCTTTCTCCCACAGAATGGCTGGTGGCTTCAAACCACTGAACTTTTGGTTAACAGCCAAGCGCTTAACCACTGTCCCACCAGGGCTTCTTAATGTTAGCATGGTCTCTACCAAAAAACATTTGATGAGGAAACAAAGAAAAGAATGATCTCCTTACTCATAATAATCATTTATTAAATAAACCTTAATTGAGGGACTTCTATGGATCAGGCACTGCTAGGTGCTGGTGATAGAGTGATATGCAAAATAGACTTGATCCCTGTGTATGTGAAGAATAAAGTCTAGTGTGTGTAACAAACCTTATATAAATAACCAGAGGAATTCCATGGAGTTAGAGATTGTGATCATCGCTAAGGAGGGAAAGGACACAGTGCTATGAATTTGATTTAGATTGGATGGTCAAAGACAGCTTCTTTATAGTTAAGTGGGACTTGAAGTATTTGTTATGCCAATTTCTCATCAGGCTACAGAGTTATTGGAAAACAACTGTATCTCAGTCCCAAGTCTAGCACACCCAAGCCACTTATAGTGCTAGTGCCGTGTGATGGGTAGACTAAAAAAGTCATAGCTTAAAAGCAAAACAAAACAAAAGAACTATTATAAATGTTCCTAAAAGAAAATTGTCAGCATTAAAAAGTGGAAACTACACTACATTATTAATGTTTACTTTATTGTTGAGAAATTTCAAGAATATATAGACTGTCTCAGGTAGAATTCAAATACTAAATAGACTCTCTTCCGTGGGCACCTTTCATTTTGGGCAATACACATTTTAGAGCTGCCATCTAGTAACTACCACAATAACTACTACAAATGATCATTTATACTGGCCAGCACTAGGATGATGTTTACAGAGTAAAATGCTCCTACGTAGATGCAGCATTCTATGTGAAACCCTGGTGGTGTAGTGGTTAAGAGCTACCGCTGCTAACCAAACGGTTGGACAGTTCGAATCTACCAGGTGCTCCTTGGAAACACTATGGGGCAGTTCTACTCTGTCCTATAGGGTCACTATGATTTGGAATCTACTCGATGGCAATGGTTTTTTTTTTTTTTATGTGAGTACAAATTGAATTCCTGAGCCTCTTTCTTCACAGTAGAAGTAATTCTATGTGCACATGGGAAAGATGCTAATATAAATAGGAGAATAGGATAAGTTACTATTAAAAATAAGTGATAACTCACTTCCAGTGTTTTCATGTCCCAGTTTTGGTAGCTCAAATTTACAAATGGGCTTCCAAAAAGCGAAAAAAATGTGACTATCTTCCCCATTAGGCTTGGACGTACATGTAGCAGATCAAATTAAACTTTTTCTTTTTATGAATAGATTAGAAGAGAAAATATCAGCATTTAATACACACAGAAATGGGAAATACTCTTTTGTAAAATGTTTATTTCAGATGCAAGTGTGTGTGTATGCTAGGTTGTGCAGGCCACACCCCAGGGAAACTCCCTTTACATTGGATCAGAGATGTGACCTGAGTAAGGGTGTTACCTCCCACCTTAATCCTCTGTAACATAATCTAATCTTGTCCCATTAACCACAGGCAGAGATTAGGATTTACAACACATAGGAAAATTACATCAATCACAAAATGGAGGACTACCACACAATACTGGAAATCATGGCCTAACCAAGTTGACATATATTTTGGGGGGACAAAGGGAAGTTGAGGACCTCAGCACAGGCAGCAGAGCACGTCCTTTGGACCCGGGGTCCCTGCGCCTGAGAAGCTCCTCAACCAAGAGAAGATTGATGAGAAGGACCTTTCTCCAGAGCCGACAGAGAGAGAAAGTCTTCCCCTGGAGCTGACGCCCTGAATTTGGGCTTCTAACCTACTAGACTGTGAGAGAATAAATTTCTCTTTGTTGAAGCCATCCACTTGCGGTATTTCTGTTACAGCAGCACTAAATAACCAAGACAGAGGATTAAGGATAATTGTGAGAGATCAGGAGACTTAAGGGAGTGAAGATGATGGCATAAGGAAAAATAGTCTGAGCAAAATGACTACTAAGGAGCAGAGGTGAGGAACAGAAGGACTACAGGATACAGCAGGTGAGTGTTTGTCCTTTTTGTTAGGTCAACTTATTTCTTCCCTATCAGACAGAATGGGTGTGAAGGAGACTTTTACATTTTAATTTGTTTTTTTCTAGTATTCTCTGAGGAGTCCCTGAGTGGTGAAAATGGTTAAGTACATGGCTACAAACCGAAAGATTGGTGGTTTGAACCACCCAGAGGCACCTTGGAAGAAAGGTCTGGCGATCTCCTTCCAAAAGGTCACAGCCATGAAAACCCTATGGAGTGCAGTTCTACTCTGACATACATGGGGTCGCCACGAATTGGAACTGACTCGACGGCAACTGGTTGGTTCTTGGTAGTAGTCTCCAAAATATAAATGGGAGAATTAAGCTCAAAATTTTCTAAAGGTATGTTCTGAAGAATAAAGAAACTTGGGAAAGACTGAGAAGTTGCACACCGCCACAATCCATCTTAATAGAAAAGCTTTATTGGATTTGAACAAATATGAATATAAATTGAATTAAATTTATGCCAGAAAATCGAAAGACACTTTATGTGGATTGATGCAGATTAATGAATCAAGCAATTGAGTCAATACATTGTTAGACTGGTGGCACGGAAGAAAATGGAAACATTGGAAAGCTCTGCTTGCTTAATATACAGAATCAGGTAAAACACTGATGGATTTAAAGCAAATAAAAGGGAAATTTATTCCACATTGCACAGACTGATATTCCTATGAGACTCTGAATAACAAATACAACCTACTTAAAGAAAGATTCTCAAAAATTAAAGCCTAGAGGTGTCAGATCTTGAAAAGGAAATTTCTGAATAGGTTGTAATTGTTATTGAAACACTTGAGGCAATTAAAATCTTAAATGTGAGGAAAGGCAAAGGATGATGGCTTCCTAGGAGAATGCCATAAAACTTTAAATAGCAGTGCTCTAAACTGCTCAAAGAACTAAGCAGGATTATTAAGTTTTTAAATCCTTTTCCTGCAGTGTAGCCTCATAGAAAATCATTAATAAGCAACTACTATGAACAAGACATTATTTTCTCCTCTCTAGGGTTTGTATAATAAGAGGACGAATGCTAGATGCACAGAAAATTAATAATTTAAGGAAACAAGAAAGATGAACAAGGATTATCATTGGCACTGTACAATTGTGTCAATAATCATAAAGTACTTTTCTTCTTATTGTATTGTAAATATTTGTTGTTGTTAGCTGCTGTTAAATCACCTCCCTCCTCCAACTCATGGCAACTCCATGAACAACTGACAGAAGCTCTGCCCGGTCCTGTGCCATCCCCATGATTAGTTGTAGATCAGACCTTTTTGATCAATAGGGTTTTCACTGGTTAATTTTTGGAAGTGGATCTCCAGGCATTTCTTCCTAGTCCATCTTAGTCTGGAAGCTCCATTGAAACCTGTTCAGCATCATAGCAACATGTAAGCCTCCACTGATAGAGGGGCCGTGGCTGAGCATGAGATGAATTAGCCAGGAATCGAACCCAGGTCTCCAACACAGAAGGTGAGAATTCTACCACTGACCCACCAATGCCCCCATTGTAAATCTTTAAGAAAGTCAAAACCAATGAAAATAAAATCACCTTCAATTTGAACTGGAGTTAAATAAAAATAATAAATAAATAAATAAAAATCTGTAATCTGTACACTTTCATTCAATTTTGCTCCTGTAACTTCTATTACTGTCCATCTTTGTAGGCTCTCTTGGCTGAACATAAACATTGTTGCCAGAGTTTCTAATCTTATTTTCCACACCCAAATGGTAAACACTATGATTAATTTCATGAGTTTAAAAATAGCATACATAAGACTTCCCTCTTTTCTTTAGCAAATACTTATTAATTGCTCAGTAAGTTTGAAGAATCATTTTAGTAGGTACTATTGATTAGATATTGATTCTGTTTGCAAGTAGGGGGGAAAGGCTTAGAAGTCATTATATGCAAGGAATGACGGGTGAGCCAGCTGTTGAAGTTAATAAGAGGCATCAGTGAATCAAATTTTCTCTCAGTCTTTAAAAAATGGGTATACTTTTATTTTTTTCTATTGTGCTTAAGGTGTGGTCTTGTTTGAAGGCAGGGACTAATGCATATATAGTCCTGTTCAATACTGTATTAAGGACACTCCTTTATATGACTTTGAAGAATTGGCTCATATATTGAAAGCATTTTACTGAAACGAAACTGTTTCATTAGTGACATCCATTTGTTTCGTAGTTTGAATAATGATTCCTGCTGTTAATGAAAAGAGGAAAGTTTGCTAAATCGAATTTTAAGATATAATTAAGTGGGGAGTATGGCATTAAACTTCACTGAAACTCATTATTATTATTATTTTGGTGCATTTATATGACACTACATATTTGCAATGTGTCAAACAAATGACCTCATATTAACACTCCTACTGAGTTTAGAGAGTCAGGGTGGGCACATAACTCTATTGTTCAGTTATCCAAGTGAAAAGTTTACAAAAATCTCATAGGGATTATTTGTTCACTGTAGCTACCATCTGCACAGGACTGGTGGTTCCATGCTAGCGTTTATTACTGAGTGGGAAAAGATTTAAATTCATATTCATAATTCTGCTCTTTAAAAGTTCATAACTCTTCAAAATGTCTCAGTAAATAAAGATCATGGTGCCAGAAATTGTATAACACAATATTTTAAAAGTAAATTCCTTGTGTTTATTAGGATTAATTTGTAAAGGTTAAAGGAAGACAAACATCACGAGGTTGAAGATGAATTTGAGACAGAGCAATAAGACTAAGAGCTGATTTTCTGAGAAAAGCAGTTGTTCAGAACTGGAAAATCAAAGAGCTTTCTATTTCTTGTCTCTTGTCCCTACTACGCATACAACCAAACGTATCGCAAACTCACCATCCTGTTCTCAGCTAGGAGTCTCAAAAAGCAAGCAAACAAACAACAAACCCAGAACTAGGCTTATATTTCCATCATACAAGAATTGGCATATCTGCTTTTTCCAGGTTTATTTTAGGAATTTTAAATTCAACTAAAGAATAATTTCTATTTAAAATTTCCCTATGAAATAAACTTTTTCACTGTTAAAAACATAAAAAATAATCTTTAAGCTTTGATAAATGAGATAATTGCTTTATATGACAAATTTCCCTTTAGGATGACATTCCAGTTAGCACACTCTTATTTTCAAAGGCTAGAGAATATAATCTTGTAGAGAAGAACAAGTTTCAAAGGAGGCACAGCGTCAATAACTCTTGCCCCTTAAAATTCAATGCCGAACTGTGAAATCAGCTAAAAATATATTTTTTTAAAGTTAAAGCGTTTCTATTCCTTTGCACAGGTAAACATTCAATGAGCGCAGAGGAACATTAAAAGGATACTGGAGCACTGGTTGCTCAGTGGTTAAGAGCTCAGGCTGCTAACCAATAGGTCAGCAGTTGGAATCCAACAGCCGCTCCTTGGAAACCCTATGGGGCAGTTCTACTCTGTCCTGTAGGGTTGCTATGAGCTGGAATCGACTTGACGGCACCGGGGTTTAAAGGGATACTTAGAGAAGAATACCATGTTAGTATTCAACGGTATAACGCGTTGACTGACTAAAAATGATCTTACCTTACCACAATCTATGTAAAGTCTGGCAAGTGTCTTGATTTGCCCAATATATAAAATATGGATAATATCTATTCTGCCCAGAGATAAAGAGCTGGGAAAATAATCTAGTGAGTTATTTCCAACTTTATAAATGAGAATTCTTAATACTGGTTAAAATAATTAGCATAATTTTGCAGAACAGACAAATTATTCACAAAAATATCCATACCTACAAGCTCGCTCATTCACTGCTCACTATGTGCCAGACACTGACAGGTTTCTGGGAATCAGCAATTAAAGATAAAACACAGTCCCTACTAAGAAGGGGGCCACAATGGAGTGTGAAAACTTCATAGCAAGGATTGCTACCCATTTGCTGACTTGAATTATCTTCTTCATAAATTAAGGGCTATTTGAGAGTGTACTCAGAAAGTACAGAGCTTAGAAGAGGATGTTGGATATACTAGAGAAAAACAGGCTGAGGGTGAGGGGGGTGTCATTGGATTGCTGCCTAGAAGATATGCTGAGTTCAAAATATGTTATTCATTATCGATAAGCAAATTAGAATGGGGCTAGGAAAGTAAAGAAATGAAATAATACACGAAGCCCCTGCCAGAGTTTTTACAACAGATCTGGTTCTCGAAAATATTCAATGTCCTTTTTTTCCCTAGATTTTATTTATTTTGTTGTTCTTGAGAATATATACAGCAAAATGTACACAAGTTCAATCGTTTCTACATGTACAATTCAGTGACATTGATTACATTCTTCGAGTTGTGCAACCATTCTCACCCTCCTTTTCTGAGTTGTTCTTTCCCCATTAACATAAATTCACTGCTCCCTAAGGTTCCCATCTAATCTTTCCATCCGCTATTGTCACTTTCATCACATATAGATAGTTCTTAAAAGAGCATGATGCTCAAGGCAGGCATTTTTTACTGTTGTTAGGTGCCATTGAGTTGATTCCGACTCATAGTGACCCTATATACAACAACACTGCCCGGTCCTGCACCATTCTCACAATAGTTGTTATGCTTGAACCCATTGTTGCAGCCACTGTGTCAATCCATCTCTTTGAGGGTTTTCCTCTTTTTCGCTGACCGTCTACTTTACCAAGAATGATGTCCTTCTTCAGGGACTGATACCTCCTGATAAATATGTCGAAAGTATGTGAGACAACGTAGTCTCACCATCCTTGCTTCCAAGGAGCAGTCTGTTTGTACTTCTTCCAAGACAAATTTGTTCGTTCTTTTGACCGTCCATGGTATATTCAATATTCTTCACACCACGACAATTCAAAGGTGACAATTCTTCTTCGGTCTTCCTTATTTATCATCCAGTTTTCACATGCATATGAGGCGATTGAAAACACCATGGCTTGGGTAAGGTGCACCTTAGTTTTCAAGGTGACATCTTTGCTTTTCAACACTTTAAAGAGGTCTTTTGCAGAAGATTTGCCCAATACAATACATCTTTTGATTTCTTGACTGCTGCTTCCATGGGTGTTGATTGTGGATCCAAGTAAAATGAAATCCTTGACAACTTCTATCTTTTCTCCATTTATCATGATGTTGCTTATTGGTCCAGTTGTGAGGATTTTTGTTTTCTTTATGTTGAGGTGTAATCCATACTGAAAGCTGTGGTCTTCGATCTTCATCAGTAAGTGCTTCAAGCCCTCTTCGCTTTCAGCAAGCAAGGTTGTGTCATCTGCATAACGCAGGTTGTTACTGAGTCTTCCTTCAATCCTGAAGCCCTGTTCTTCATATAGTCCAGCTTCTCGGATTATTTACTCAGCATACAGATTGAATTAGATATGGTGAAAAGATACAACCCTGATACACACCTTTCCTGACTTTAAACCACCAAGTATCCCCTTGTTCTGTTCGAACGACTGCCTTAGGTCTACGTACAGGTTCCTCACGAGCACAATTAAGTGTTCTGGAATTCCCATTCTTCCCAATGTTATCCATAATTCATTATGATCCACACAGTCGAATGCCCTTGCATAGTCAATAAAACACAGATAAATATCTTTCTGTTATTTTCTGCTTTCAGCCAGGATCCATCTGACTTCAGCAATGATATCCCTGGTTCCACGTCCTCTTCTGAATCCGGATTGAATTTCTGGCTGCTGCAGTCACTTTTAAATGATCTTCAGCAAAATTTTATTTGCATGTGATATTAATGATATTGTTCAGTAATTTTTTTTACTAGTTTAGCTAAACTAGTATTTGGTTTTAAGAAGACTTCAGGAAATACTTTTGGCTTAAGGTTTAAAGATTATCTCAGGGCAATAGTTTCAGGGGTTTATCCAGCCTCCATGGCTCCAGAAAGTCTGGAGTCCATGAGAATTTGAAATTCTGTTCTGTGTTTTGCCCCTTTTGATCAGGATTCTTCTATGGAATCTTTGATCAAAATGTTCGGTAATGGTACCGGGGCACCATCCAGTTCTTCTGGTCTCATGGCAAAGGAGGTAGTTGTTCATTGAGGCAATTAGCCACACATTCCATATCCTCCTCCATTTCCTGACTCTCCTTCTTCCTCTGTTGCTCCAGGCAAATAGACAGAAATTGTTGTGTTTTCGATGGCCAATTGCAAGCTTTTAAGACTCTAGGCACTACACAATGTACTAGAAGGTAGAACAGAAGCACTAAAAGCATGTTATTAGGCTAATTAACTGGAATGTCCCATGAAACCATGACCCTAAACCTCCAAACCAAGTTACCAAATCCCATGAGGTGTTTGGTTGTTTGTACATAAGCAGCCTAAGCAGCTTCTCTTTTTTGTTGCTGTTGTTGTTGTAAACATATCTTTCACACAACTTTTGCCTATTCAACTTTTTACAGGTGCAGAACTTATTAACAGCAATTACAATAATCGGCTGTGCAATTGTACCCTTAATGAATGAGATTTTTCCACCACTGTTAAATCCCTTTTTTCCTCTTCCTCCCACTTCTGGTAACTACTTATCAACTTTGGTCTCTGTGCATTTGCCTTTTCTTGTCTTTTTATATAAGTGAGGTCATACAGTATTTGTCCTTTTGTGATCGACTTGTTTCACTCAGCAAAGTGTCATCAAGTTCTGTCTTAGTCATCTAGTGCTGCCATAACAGAAATACCACAAGTGGATGGTTTTAATGAAGAGAAGTTTATTTCCTTACAGTAAAGTAGGCTAAAAGTCCAAATTCAAGGTGTCAGCTCCAGGGGAAGGCTTTCTCTCTCTCGGCCTTCTCATCAGTGTTCCCCCAGACTAGGAGCTTCTCGGCGCCGGGACCCCAGTCCAAAGGACGTGCTCTGCTCCAGGCACTGCTTTCTTGATGGTATGAAGTCCCCCGTCTCACTGCTCACTTCTATCTTTTATATCTCAAGAGATTGCCTCAGGACACAATCCAGTCTTGTAGATCAGGTCCTGCCTTACTAACACAACTGCCACCCATCCTCCCTCATTAACATCATAGAGGCAGGTTTACAACATACAGGAAAATCACACAGTACCAGGAATCATGGCCTAGCCAAATTGATACACACATTTTTGGGGGACATTATTCACACCATGACAAGTTCCATCCATATTGTAGCATGTATTACTTGTAAAAAGTTGAATTTGCAAAAGTTGTGTAATAGATATATTTACAACAAGGACAAAGAAAGAGTAGCTGCTGAAACTGCTAATGTACAACCAAACACCTCATGGGATTTGCTTCCTTGGTTTGGAAGTTTAGGGTCATGGTTTCACGGGACATCCCAGTTAATTGGCTTAATAACATGTTTAGTGCTTCTGTTCTACCTCCTAGTTCATTGCCTGGGATCTTAAAAGCTTGCAAGTGGCCATCCAAATCACAACAATTGGTCTCTATTTGCCTGGAGCAACAGAGGAAGAAGGAGAGTCAGCAATAGGAGGAGGATACGGAATGTGTGGCTAATTGTCTCAATGAACAACTACCTCCTTTGCCATGAGACCAGAAGAACTGGATGGTGCCTGGGTACCATTACCTAACATTTTGATTGAAGATTCCAAAGAAGAATCCCGATCAAAAGGGGGAAAACAAAGAACAGAATTTCAAATTCTCATAGACTTTCTGGAGCCATGGAGGCCAGATGAACCCTCAAAAGTACTGCCCTGAATTAATCTTTAAACCTTAAATGAAAAATGTTCCCTGAAGTCTTCCCAAAACCAAACAATAGTTTAGCTAAACTAGTAAAAAATGTCAGCCTTGAGCATTATGCTCTTTTAAGAAATATCTGTATGGAATGAATGTGACAATAACAACTCAAAAGATTAGATAAGAATCTTAGGGGGCAGTGAATTTAAGTTAATGCGGGAGCAGCAACTCAGAAATAGAGGGTGAGAATGGTTGCACAGCTCGAAGAATGTAATCAATGTCACTTAGTTGTACATGTAGAAACGGTTGAATTGGTGTATGTTTTGTAGTCCATATTCTCGGAAACAACAATAAAATAAATTTAAAAAACAGTGTGAGGGGACAATTATAGAAGATCACTCTACTGACTGAAATAAAACAGATGATCAAGAACAATGTAGGACTGGGTGTTAAACTCCAAATATGTCACTCAAGTTGACTTTGCAAATAATCTATGGACTCAACATTGAGAGATACGAAATAACAGCTTAAAAGCACCTAGTATAGTTACAAGAATATTTGTATTGTTTCTTTCATTTGTTCCCACAAAAAGAATTAGTTCTCTATAAAGAAAAGTTTATTTATAGCTTAAAATTAAACCTGTGGCCAGCTGAATGCATCAGGATACCTAAAAAGATGCAACAATGTGCATAATTCACAGATGTTATAATTTCTAATGCGTTACTTTCCAGGAAGTTGTTCAAGCAAAGAAAAAATTAATAAATGAGATTATTCTGAATATTAGTCTCATAAAATGTCACATAAGAATTAAAACATAATTTTTTGTATTAAGAAAAGAATGTTCTGGTCTGATAATGTTCATTTATTTGTATGCTTACTGTTATGAATTGAAAAGATTGAATTGTATCTCCCAAAAATTTATGATGAAGTCCTTACCCTTGGTACCTATGAACCTGACCTTGCTTGGAAATAGGGTCTTTGAAGCTGTTATCAGTTAACACGAGGTGATACCAAAGTAGGGTGGTTCCTAAACCTATCTGAGTGGTGTCCTTATAATAGAGGAAAGACATAGAGAGAGAGACAGAGGGAAGACAGCCATGTGATCAAGGACTGCCTAGAGCTACCAGAAGCTGGGAGAGACAAGAAAGGATATTCCCCTAGAGCCCTCGGAGAGCTCATGGCCCTGCCAACACCCAAAATTTGGACTACTAGCCTCCTGAGCTGTGAGACAATAAATTTCTGTTTGTATAAGCCACCCAGTTTGTGACATTTTGTTACAGAAGCCTTAGGAAACTAATACACTTGCATAGAAAATAATCTCCCCAAATTTAATGCTGACATCAGAGCTAATAAGATACACATGTTTCAATTATTCTGTAAAGCAAACACATTTTTATAGCTTAAGTGAGAATCTAGTAACCTTGGTTGGAAAAAGTGCTCGGGATCATCACTATTTTATTACGGAGAGGGTTCCTTAACTATATCCTGGAGGAAATTCCAAGGTACAACTTTAATCTAGATCCTGAGTTGAAACTTCGAACATTTAATTAATATCAAATATGCTTATCAATATCATTGTAGAAACTTCAAAACCTTCTTTCCAGTATCAATCAGAAGTCCACTGGAACGAGATTATCACTTGTGCAAGGGGCATTTTTGTAAATTTTTAAGGTATAGACGTCGAGTTAATGCAAAATATCTGAAAATATACATTACATACATATAGCTGCTGACATACCTGGATAATTGAAAGAAATTTTGCTTATTCAGTGTACTAAATACATACTCCAGGTATAAAACAAAAAAACCAAACCCATTGCTGTCGAGTCAATTCCGACTCATAGCGACCCTATAGGACAGAGTAGAACTGCCCTATAGAGTTTCCAAGGAGCACCTGGTGGATTTGAACTGCCAACCTTTTGGTTAGCAGCCATAGCTCTTAACCACTATGCCACCAGGGTTTCCACTCCAGGTATAGAGAAGACAATTCATATAAATAAAAAGAAAATCTCCCAAAGTAGCATCTACAATCCAAACAATTGTGATTTTATCTCATGATGAAAAAAATTAGATCTTTGGTAAACATGGCAAAAGAGATATGTTGAAATGAATCAAAACTGACAGAGAGAGAAAGCTAAATTTGCTGAGAAAATAAATTCTTTCAAAACGTAGCACAATATTACATCTGAACATCAATCACCCTGCTGGCTACATTATTCCTAATTTGTGTATTTCATATAAATTATCTTTGGTTGGCTATGATTACAAAAATAGTTCATTTGGGACATGGCCTAAAAGGAGGGAAAAAGAAATGGAAATAAATTAAAAATGACTGGGCTAGAGTAGTTTTATGAAACAACAAAATAAATGATGTAGTTAGAATGCAAAATGGTGTTCAGTGAGAAACAACATGTCCTTGTGATTTGTCTGTATATATTTTTCTTGGACATTTCTGCACTAAAACTGTCCAATAAATATTTAGTTGTAGAATAATATGAACAGGGCTTGGAATACATAGAATTTATGGTTTTATAAAGCACCCCCCCAAACCAAACTAAACCCATTGCCGTCCAGTCTATTCCAACTCATAGCGATCCTGTAGGACAGAGTAGAGCTGCTTCACAGGGTTTTCAAAGCTATAAATCTTTATGGAAGCTGACTGCCACATCCTTCTCCCGCAGGTCGGCTGGTGGGTTGGAACCGCCGACCTTTTGGTTAGCAGCCGAGCTCTAACCATTGTGTACCAGGGCTCCTTTTATGAAGCCCAAATTTACTTTGACTGTTCATGATACTAAAATTAAAAGAAAAAGAAATCTGCGTAGAATATCTTTCTTCCCCATGTAGAAATTACTAATAAATGAAAGCCAAAAAAAATAGAATAAATTAATTATTCCTCAAGCTTTTAAGATTGAAGGAAAATAAATAATATCATTAATTATCTTACTTTTTAAATTTTTTTCTTTAGATTAGCAACATGAGTTTGCTAAGGAAAAAGTAGGAAGGGCAATTCCAAAATCTGAGACAGAAAGATACAAAAGATATTACCTGTTAAAACTTTACAACTTTGAGAAATAAATGTAGCATAGTTTGATGGCTAATTATAAAAATGTTTTGGCACAAAATAACATTATATTCTTTTCTAATATTTTCCTTGGTCATAGCATTATTTGCCTATTTTCATAGGCCAAAAAATAAAAAAAAAAAAGACTAAGCTTTAGATGTAAGCATTGCAAACTGCACAAAAGAACAATTAGTTCTCATTATGCTCTTTATGGTTCTTTTTTTCTCTGTTTTTATTTTTAATTGTAACATGTTCTAACCTCACTGTCAACCTTAAACATTCATCTTAGTATCTCGTGATAGGAGAAAATGGTTAATCGATAATGGTAAATGACTAAAACATTCAAATATTTCTTCTTGTTAAATTATAACTAAATATTCTGATGAGTTCATCCCAATTTTTTCTGGCACTTCCACTCTGATTAAAGGTCAGGGTGGCACTAACAAGGGACTTGGGGCTGGAATGCATGGAAGGTTGTTAGCTTTGCTGGCTTCTGTTTTTTTCTTTATTGTTCACAAATACCAAAAAAAGCTGTTTTCTTCAGGAAAAAGAAGGATCAAGCAAATCCAACAGGGATGTGTTTAAATAATCGATGGACGTTGTCTTTAACATAGGAGAGTTGTGTAATATTTCTAGATTAGGTATTAATTCTGCTCTTCCTATGGCATTCATTTTGTGGATATCTTTTGAGTATAGTGATTATCCTTCCTTTTCTAAATTTCTCTTTCACTCCAGCTGAAATATTTAGGGTCTAGGTCAGTGGTTTTCAACAGGGTGTGATTTTGTTCCCTAAGGTGATATTTGACAACGTCTGGAGTCTTTTTTGATTGTCACAAGGGGGAGGGTGTTGCTGCTGCCATCTAGTGGGTAAAGACCAGGGATACTGCAAAAGCAACCTGCAATACACAAGAAAGCCCTTTACAGTAAAGAATTATTTGGCCCAAAATGTCAATAGTGCCAAGGTTGAGAAACCCTGGTCTACATATACCATGTCTATGACTTAATCCCTTCTTATTTATAGTAATTCTTTACTGAGAAATTCTAGGTTTCTGTATGCAACTACACACATATACATATCAGCTCCTTGCAATCTATTTCCATTTTCATCTCTTAAAGGGCAGGAAGCCCTGCGACATTCTACATAGAGGTCCTATACTAGTCATCTGAAACTATTTTATAGTCCTCGATATGGATATGCTTCTCTCATGGCTCATATTATATATACCTCTATTTTTCAAATGATGCTATTTTATCCTCAGCATTCTCCATGAACACCAGATGAAATGCAATGTTCTGTTAGCCCACTAATATTTCCAAATGTGATTATCTTCAACAATATAAGGAGCGCCAGCAGAGAGAATCATATACTGAAGCCTCCTCCCTCAAGTAAAGTCATATATTTAAAAAAATCCACAACTACATTTTGAATTCCACTTTTATTTCTCTTTTTATTTATGGCATAGAATAAGACTTTAGCCTTTATATCACTTTGTTTCTTCAGATTTATTTCTATAATTATTTTGTCAGTGACTCGTTCAATAATTTGAGGGCCTAGAAGGCAAATTGCAAACGGGTAATAATTAAAGTTTCAATTAAGTTATTACTCTTCAAATTAGATAGTATCAGGTATAGTTTCATCTGAATTCTAGTATGCTAAGTCTATCAATTACACCAGTGATATGAACTAGGACCCCATTCCGTTGCTAGTCTTGTCTTGGAGAACAATGGCTTAGAAGCTGTAAGGACAAACTCCGTCTTTAATACAGATAGGAAAACAAAAATGTATTGACACCTTGATACCTAGCTGTTGTACATTCAGTAAACTTAATTTTCTTTACCATTTAGTCTTTAGCAGAAGGAATGAATCCCCTTAAGTATTTTAAAACACAGTCTACTTTGGGAAACTACTGCAGTTCATCATTCAGTGATAATTTTTAAAATGACTTCATTTTCTTCTTGTGTTTTTATCGTGTACTAAGGTTAATTTAAAAAAAAAAACAAAAACCTGATGGCGTAGTGGTTAAGAGCTATGGCTGCTAACCAAAAGGTGGGCAGTTCGAATTAACCAGGCGCTCCTTGGAAACTCTATGGGGTAGTTCTACTCTGTCCTATGTGGTCGCTATGAGTCGGAATCAACTCGAGGGCAATGGGTTTTTGTTTTTTGTTTTTTTTTGCTAAGGTTAATTCACTGAACTTAAGTGAACATTATATGCGTTAAATCAAAATACACTTTTAAAGCCATGAGCACTGGAAATCTTTAATTTGGATAATTGGTTAGAATTAACAGAAATTGAGACTTCCAAAATTTGAGTTCCATGGAGTTTTCAAATGTTGACTATATTACTCAAAAGTGTCTACTATGTTAATAATGACTTTTATTTATTAACTTTTAATAACATTTATTATGCAATATGCTTTATATTTTATCCTCACAAACCTTTGATATTGGTATTATGTTTATTTTATAGAAGAAAAAATTGGGGCTCAGAGAGTTTAAGAGTCTTACCTAAGGCCACAAAGCTAATAATTGACAGAGCCAGATACCACATTTAGGTCCAAATATGTGTCATGTTTTCAGTATTTCTGTATATTTCCTTTATCTCCAGTATATGTCTCTTCTATCTATCCATCCTTTTTACTTCCCTCTCTCCATTCCTCTCTTTATCCCTCTATCTTACCTATCCAAAATAACAATAACAACAACAACAAAAACCCCAAAAGCTGTAAACATGCTTTTTTTCTTATTTGGCATAAGTACTGAAAATTTCTTTTCTTTGCTCTTAATTTAAAAGTTAGTTGAGGGAATATTGTCTTATTTATCTGTAAAAACAGTAAACAGGTTACTTTCTACTTCGATGATCACTGACAACAAGAAATAATTGCCGCCATCTCTGATTTGCATGGTTCCATTCACATGGTTCCTTTCATATTCTCCCTTGTATTATATTATTTTTATGCTGCAAAATCCCAGTGCAGTGCTTTGTAGATAGTAGGCACTGAACAAGTAGTTTTTGAATAAATTTTTTGTGAGCCTTTGGCTTTCAAAAAAAAACAAAAAGATAAGCTATGTATTTTGAGATGGAAATGAGTTTATAAATAAGGTTTGATGGGCTAATTCTTTTTTTTAAATTTTTTCCCATACAAAAATTTATACATACATTGTTATGTGACTCCAACTGCTCTCCCCATACTGTGACAGCACACCCCTCCTTTCCACCCCTGACTTCCCATGTTCATTCAACCAGCTCCTCACCCTCTCTCTGCCTTCCCATCTCACCTCTGGACAGAAGCTGCCCTGCTAGTCTCTTGTATCTACTTGAGCTAAGAGGCACACTCCTCATGAGTATCCCTTTATGTCCCACAGTCCAGTCCAATCCCTGTCTGAAGAGTTGGCCTCAGATATTTTTTTAGTTCTGGGCTCATAGAGAATCCAGGGGCCATGCTTTCTGGGGTTCCTCTGGTCTCAGTCAGACCATTAAGTCTGGTCTTCTTACTAGAATTGGAGTTCTGCACCCCACATTTCTGCTACTCCCTCAGGGACTGTCTGTTGTGTTCCCTGTCAGGGCAGTCATTGGTGGTAGCTGGGCCCCATCTTTTTTTTCTGGCTGATGAAGTCTTTGGTTTATGTGGCCCTTTCTGTCTCTTGGGCTAATACTTTCCTTGTGTCTTTGATGTTCTTCATTCTCCTTTACTACAGGTGGTTGGGACCAATTGATGCATTTTAGATAGCCACTTGCAAGCTTTTAAGACCCCAGACGCCACTCACTGAAGTAAGTTGCAGAACATTTTCTTAATAAGCTTTGTTATGCCAATTGACTAGATGTCTCCTGAAAGCATGGTCCCCAGACCCCTACCCCTGCTACTCTGTCCTTCAAAGTATTTGATTGTATTCAGTAAACTTCTTAGCTGTGGTTTAGTTCAGTTGTGCTGACTTCCCCCGTAGTGTGTGCTGTCCTTCCCTTCACCTAAGATAATTCTTATCTACTATCTACTTAGTAAATAACCTTCACCCTCCCTCCCCACCCTCATAACCATCAAAGAATGTTTTCTTCTGTGTTTTAAACCTTTCCTTGAGTTCTTATAATAGTGGTCTTATACAATATTTGTCCTTTTGTGACTGACTAAATTCACTCAGCATAATGACCTCCAACTTCCTCCATGTTATAAGATGTTTCATGGCTTCATCGTTGTTCTTTATCATTGCGTAGTATTCCATTGTGTGGATATACCATAATTTGTTTATCCATTCATCTGTTGATGGGCACCTAGGTTGTTTCCATCTTTTTGCTATTGTGAACAGTGCTGCAATGAACATGGGTATGCATATACCTATTCATGTGACGGCTCTTTTTTCGCTAGGATATATTCCAAGGAGCAGGATAGCGGGATCATATGGTACTTCTATTTCTAGTTTTTTTAAGGAAGTGCCAAATCAGTTTCCAAAGTGGTTGTACCATTTGACATTGCCACCAACAGTGTAAAAGTGTTCCAGTCTCTCCACAACCTCTCCAGCATTGATTATTTTGTGTTTTCTGGATTAATGCTAGCCTTGTTGGGGTGAGATGATATCTCATTGTAGTTTTGATCTGCATTTTTCTAACGGCTAATGATCGTGAACATTTCTTCATATGTCTGTTAACTGCTTGAATATCTTCTTTGGCGAAGTGCCTGTTCATATCATTTGCCCTTTTTTTTTTTATTGTACTTCAGGTAAGGCTTACAGAACAAAGTTTCTCATGAAACAGTAGTACACATATTGTTTTATGACATTGGTTAACAACCTCACAACATGTCAACCCTTTCCCTTCTCGACCTTTTTTTTTGGTGAAAATATGCATAGCCAAAGATACACCATTTCAAAAATTTCTGTATGCACAGTTCAGTGACATCGACTACCCTCTTCCAATTGTGCTGCTATTCTCATTTTAGATGAAGGCTTACAGAACAAAATAGTTTCTCATTTAACAGTTAGTACACATGTTGCCCTATGACAATGGTTAACAACCTCACTACACTTCAACATTGTCCTTACTCAACCTGGGGTTCCCTATCACCAGCTTCC
>NW_004444004.1:8829461-8830528 GCF_000243295.1 Trichechus manatus latirostris | reverse complement strand
GTTTGATTTTTTTTCCTTGCTTTTTCTGTTGTTGATTTCTACTTTTACGGCTTTATGGTCAGAAAAGATGCTCTGTAATATTTTGATGTTTTGGATTTTGTTAAGGCTTGCTTTATGGCCTAATATGTGATCTATTTTGGAGAATGTTCCATGTGCATTGGAAAAGAAAGTATACTTGGCGACTTTTGGGTGGAGTGTTTGGGATGTGTCTATGAAATCAAGTTGGTTGGTTGTAACATTTAGCTCTTCCGTGTCTTTTTTGAGCTTCTTTCTGGATGTTCTGTCCTTCACCGAAAGTGGCGTGTTGAAGTCTCCTACTACTATTGTGGATGTGTCTGTCTCTCTTTTCAGTGCTGTTAGAGTTTGTTTTAATTTTGGAGCCCTGTTGTTGAGTGTGTAAATATTTATTATAGTTATGTCCTCCTGGTGTATTGACCGTTTAATCATTCTATAGTGTCCTTCCTTATCCTTTGTGGTGGATTTTATTTTAAAGTCTACTTTGTCAGAGATTAATATTGCCACTCCTGTTCTTTTTTGAGTGTTGTTTGCTTGATATATTTTTTTCCATCGTTTGAGTTTTAGTTTGTTTGCATCTTTAAGTCTAAGGTGTGCCCCTTGTAGGCAGCATATAGATGGATTATGTTTTTTTTAATCCAATCTGTCACTCTCTGTCTCTTTATTGGTGCCATTTAGTCCATTTACATTCAGCGTAATTATTTTATTTTTTAAATTTTTTCCCTTTTTTTATTGCTGTAATTAAATGAAGTTTACATTTCAAGTTAGTCTCCCATACAAAATTTTTATAAATACATTGTTATGAGACCCTAATTGCTCACCCCATTCTGCGACAGCACACTCCTCCTTTCTGCCCCTGATTCCCCATGACCATTCAACCAGCTCCTAACCCTCTCTGCTTTCCCATCTCACCTCTGGACAGAAGCTACCCCTTTGGTCTCTTGCATCTACTTTACTAAGAGGCACACTCTTCACGAGTATCACTTTATGTCCTACAGTCCAGTCCAATCCTTGTCTGAAGAGTTGGCCTTGGAAATTTTTTTAGTTCTGGG
>NW_004444004.1:8810882-8828806 GCF_000243295.1 Trichechus manatus latirostris | reverse complement strand
TTTTAATGTTGTCATCTTTTACATATTGACATCTGTTTCCCTATTTTCAGTGTTTTAGCTTTGATTTACTTTTGTGACTTCCCTGTCTGGGTTGATATCTGGTTGCTCTCTCCTGTGTTCTCATCTTGGGTTGTTATCTGACGTTACTGATTTGTAACTGGAGGACTCCGTTTAGTATTTCTTGTAATTTTGGTTTGGTTTTTGCAAATTCCCTCAACTTCTGTTTTTCTGGAAATGCCCTAATTTCGCCATCATATTTGAGAGACAGTTTTGCTGGATATATAATTCTTGGCTGGCAGTTGTTTTCCTTCATGGCTTTATATATGTCATCCCATTGCTTTCTTGCCTCCATGGTTTCTGCTGAGTAGTTTGAGCTTATTCTTATTAACTCTCCTTTGTAGATGACTTTTTGTTTATCCCTAGCGGCTCTTAAAATTGCCTCTTTATCTTTGATTTTGGCAAGTTTGATTATAGCATGTCTTGTTGACTTTCTTTTGGGATCTGCCTTATGTGGGGTTCGATGAGCATCTTGGATAGATATCTTGTCATCTTTCATGATATCGGGGAAGTTTTCTGCCAACAAATCTTCAAGAATTCTCTCTGTATTTTCTGTTATCCCCCCATTTCTTGTACTCCAATCACTCGTAGATTATTCTTCTTGATAGAGTTCCACATAAATCTTAGTGTTTGTTTTTTTTTTAATCATTTTTTCTGATTTTTCCCAAATAAGTTGGTGTTTAGTGATTTATCATCAATCTCACTCATTTTGACTTCCATTGCCTCAGTTCTGCTCCTATGACTTTCTTCTAAGTTGTCTAATTCTGAAATTTTATTGTTAATCTACTGGATTTCTGATTGCTGTCTCTCTATGGATTCTTGAAGCCTGTTAAATTTGTCATTATGCTCTTCTGTAATCTTTTTAAGTTCCTTTATTGTGTGTTCCATGTTTTGCTTATTTTCATTCCTAATTTGTTGAAGAGTTCTGTATATTAATCTTTTGTGTTCTGCCTCCAGTAATTCCAAAAAATTCTCCTCCTCTGGAAAATTTCTAGATTCTTTATTTTGGGAGCTTGCTGAAGCCATCATGGATTGCCTCTTTATGTGATTTGATATGCGCTTTTGTCTCCGAGCCGTCAATAAGTTATTATATTTATTTATTTTATGTTTGTTTACTGTGTCTTAGCTTCTTGTTTTGTTTTGATATGCCCGAATAGGCTACTCGTATGAGCTAGTTTGATTATTGGCACTTTTGAAGCTCTAATGTTCTGTTGCCAGGTGGTTAGATCTGTTACTAGTATGTGAGCTCAGGAGTCCACCCACTCCTCCTGTATGGATTCAGCTCAGGTGCCCAGGTGGATAGCCACCAAGTGTGTGGTGTAGGTCCTCAGTTACAGTCCTAGACAGGCATGGGTGATTGTTGTAGCCACAGGCATCCGGCTGCAGCAGGAGGGCACACTCTGAGCAAGGCAGTGAGCTGATGGCTGCCCCCCGAGTGTGCAGGAGGAAGGTGTGTCCCTGTTCCCTAGAGCATGTAGCTGGGTGGGTTTTGCAGCCAGACTATGAGCACCTTATGCTATTGGCTGTAAGGACTGGGAGGCACCTATTATTCATGGGCCCCTATTGTATGGGTGGAGCCACCAGTTCTCAGGCCCTTGATGTGGGTAGGTAAAAACCCTGCTTAATGCGCAGAAGCAGTGTCAAATGTCAAGAACTTGCCACTGCACAGGTGAAACAGTTGAAGTTAGACTTCCGGTATATACCGTGTTGTACTGTGGTAATGAGGACCTACACTGTTGAGATGAGCCCACACAAGTCTATGCAGGGGGAAAGGCACTCAAAATCTGTGGATCCCTTATGCCTGTGCCTAGGCAAAGGAGCCGTGCCTACCTTGGGTTCCTGGCTTCGGGGGATAGGCAGTTTATTTTTTCCCCTGTTTGTTAATTTATTCACTCTCAAAGGCAGGGAGAATGGCTCTGTGTGTGTGACTGATCCTACTTCCAGCCCAGGGGACTCGGCGATTGCTGAAGCCAGTCTGGGACCCAGTGCACAGCAGGGAGAGGGGAGATAAATGGATTAGAGGTTTTTCCCTAAGGGGGGTGTTTTTTGATCCACCGTTAAGCCTTACGCAAGTACTTATCTTTTGACAATGAGGGCTGCTTCTCACTTGTTCTGGTTGGCCGTGTAGACCCTCTGGCACTGGGTCTTTCCCAGTGCAGAAAACGCACCTCCCGAGCACTGCCGCTTGCCTGCCTCAATGCTCACCCATGAGCTGCTCAGGCCTGAAGGGCTCAGGCTCTCACCGGGTCAGGTCTGGCAACTCCTCACTGCTTCCGAACTGTCTCTCCCTCCCCCTGCCACTCAGTGCGGTTCCTCAACTCTGCCTTTGATATTCAGGGCTCCCAGATTGCCATGTATAATCGAATCACTTGTTTTTTCAGGTCTTTGTTGTAAGAGGGTCTGACTGTTGGAAACATCTGACTACTCTGCCATCTTGGCCCCACCTCTGCTAATTCATTTTTCAAATTTATCTTCTAGGCAGCATTGCTGCTGATGGTCTTCTTTTGATGGATTATTTTCACCAGGAGTTGGAATCAACTTGACAGCAACTAACAACACAAAAACATAATTAACATGTGATCTTTTAAGCTATGAGGCGTATGAGGTGTTTTGTATATGCTATGAACTTTTGATGAAATTTTCCTTCAATGCTAAAATAACTTCTTAAAGTGCTAAATATTATTGGTATTATTAGTGTTGTGACAAAAGAAGACTATGGTGAAAAAAGTAGAGGCAGAAAGTTAAAAGGATATACTGAAATATTAACTCTGTTCATCATGTCCAAGCCACATGCTTCTAGTTAATAAATGTATACCTAGAAAAGACCTTACATTAAATACTTAAACTAAATCTTTTAACTAAATGTGATAAGGTAAAGCTACTTAATTTTTTTTAAGAAAAATTAAGCGTGATTTCCCCCTTTGGATATGTTCATAAGAGCTGGCATTTTCTACCTGGTTGACTATACTCTTTGCTGTCAAGTTGATTCCGACTCATAGTGACCCTGTAAGACAGAGTAGAACTTTCCCATAGGGTTTCCAAGGAACGGCTGGTGGATTCGAACTAACTGCCAACCTTTTGGTTAGCAGCTTGAGCTCTTAACCACTGCGCCATCAGGGCTCTCATTGTCTATAGAACTCACTAATTTTCTTATAATACAGAGTGGATTACTTGAAATCTTGCTATTAAATGAGTGGGTAGAAATAAGTATTTCTAAAATATTCTTTATTTTTGACTAAAGAAAGAGACACATTTTGAAGGGTACTGAAGCAGGTGGAACAGGTTAAACAACCCAGATCATATAATGCTAGTTTTAGTTTCTTCACAGTATATTCTGGAAGGGTAGAGGAGAAAAAAAAAAAAAAAGGAAAACCAGCGTGTAATGAATAGCAGTCACTGTGCTAGGAACTTCCATGTGTTAACATATTTAAGTCTTATCGCCAGTTCGTTGAGATGAAAATGGCTGGTTTGCAAGTTGAAAGTTTTTAACCAGGTATTTATCTGCATCTTGCAAGAGTCAAGAAATGTCACGATCATCTTTAGTGGCTTGAGAAAAAAGACTGCCTTTTTAGGGTGCTACCAAGATGTGTTGACCAAAATAATTCCTCACTCAGGAAACAGACTTTTCAAAAGAGTGATAGACACGGCAGATGCTTTAGTTGGAGATTATGCAGAAAGTTGCAGCGCTGCTGTTTCTATTATTTGAATAAAAAACATACGAAGTGTGTTTCCAGAGCTGTCAAATGGATACCTTTTATAAATACAGATTTTTTTTTTAATTAGAGATGAGTTATCTCCCAGATGACAGGCAAAGTTCCTAACCATAACTGCAAAGTTAGTTCTACTTACAAAAAAAAATTGTTCTTCACAAACCAAACTTAATCTATCATACTGTACTTCCGTTCTAACTGTTGAGTTACTGACTAATATCAGGACTCGCTCTGTATTAAAACTACAATAAATACTAGTTTGTGGTCCAACCTCTTTGTGTTGTATTGGTTGTAATGAGTCATTTTATATATTACAAATCCTATGCTCACTTCCATTTGGGGGAAATGATGCTATGTTTGCAGTCACACAGAAATGGTCATTTGGAACACCAGAGTCATGCAAGTTTTCCCTTTATTGATAAGGCCGTGGCCAGCCAAACTGTATTAACAAACTCCCTTGAGTCTGATTTGTCAAACAAAAAGCCTACTTATTTTCTAATTTAAAGGAAGAAAATATACTTATATATACCCCTATTTTAAGAAACCGAACGCATGACTTTCTGAAAACCAAATTAATGCAAGACTAGTTAAAACAGAACCAGAACGACGTTGTGATAGCCTCAAAGTGACCTTTCTATCCAGAACCCTTCTTGGATTGCATTCTTATACCCTAAAGTATATGCATGTATGATAAGCTATCACTGGGTAATAAAGGACAGTTGCCACCCAGAATCATGCTCTTTTATATTCTAAATCTCTTCCTCTCTCCCTCATCCCCTCTCTTTCTTTTTCTTTCAAACAGTTGGGCTGGAAGTTTCTAAAACTGTGGTTGCTTGAATTTTCAGATTTATTTAGAAAGTGTAGAATTTTCTCTTCTAAATTCATTATTGAAAAACAGTTCTCAGAGACTCCACTCACCTCTGGTTTAGAGAGACGGAAGTTTTCTAATACAAAGTAGACCTGGTACAAATGAAATACTACTAGGTTTGCTTTGATTCTACAGGTTTGTGAGCCTCTCCTCTCCAGTATCTTCCTTTCCTGTTATGAATTAATATCATAACAGATAACAAAGCTATCTTGTTTTTTCTATCTTCAGTCACTTGAGGAAAAACTCCATTGCTTTAGAAGAAAACCTGATTGAAAGATCTAGTGATTGATGTAATCTTAACTCAGATGCAGCTCCCTTAAAGACTCTCTCTACACTATTTCACCAAAAAGCACCGCATGACCTATTGAAACTAGAGGAACCCCTGAAACTATTGCTCTGAGAAAATCTTCAAACCATGAACCAAAATTATTCCCTGAGTCATCTTGAAACTAAACAATTGTTCAGCTAAATTAGTAAAGAATATTTGCCAAGGGCGTTGCGCTCTTTTAAAGAATTATCTGTATAAGATGAAGTTGTCAACAGTAACTCTAAATCACACTTGTGAAGTCTAGGGGGTAGTGAGTCGAAGTCCATGGTGGTGAAACAATATGAGTAGAGATAGCGAGAATGGTGACACACTGTGAAGTATATAGAAATTCATGAATGGGTATGTTCTGCTATGTAAATTTTCACCAAAATTAAAAGTAAAAAAAAAAAAAAAAGCACCATCCCGTAAAGACAGGGAAAACAAGGCAAGTTCATCAATCATGATATGTGGGGACAGTATTGTGCCCCACAACACATCAATAAGGGCTATTATTTAAACACTACATGGTTGTTTTACAGCTTTGCACAATGAAAATCAGTAATTGGGAAGCACAATAAAAGTCAGTAATTGGGAATTAATGTTTATTTACCAATTTTTTATGAGTGCTTCCTAATGTAGTAACTTTTGAAGATGCAAGATTAAAAGATCCTCTTTTCAGAGAAATGTCTAGTAGGGGAAAGAAAAAGAAGGGCAATTGCATGTCAGTGGCGTAAGTACTATGATGGAGGTACAAGGTATTATGAGACCAAAGAGGAAACACATCTCACTGAGACTTGAGAATAAAAGAAAGCTTTCTATAGTAGGCTAATTCTGAAAGATAAAAGAAAAAATTGGCTAAAAGGGGACTTATGATGGGTACAAAGAGTGTTATCTAAAAATCCAGTCTTTTTTAAATTTCTTCTGCCCTTCCAGTACTGTCTCTTTCTGTATAATATGTAGATATGAAGACGAAATTATCATCCACACCTCTATGACCAGAAATAAAAATCTACTAAAATTAGAATTCTCCGAATCTATTATACAATTTCCCTATTTCAGTGAAGCTTTTATCATTAAGAGATGAATGATAAAATCGTTTTCTAACCTCAGGTAACAAAAGCACTACCTGCACATATTGGCTGAATTAAGTGTAAACCCATTGCCACCTAGTCTATTCCCATTCATAGCGACCCTATAGGACAGAGTAGAACTGTCTCATAGGGTTTCCAAGAAGCAGCTGGTTGATTCAAACTGCCAATCTTTTGGTTAGCAGCTGTAGCTCTTAGCTACTGCGCCACAGAATCAAGTATACTACTTATTAAACCTGACTTTTAAATGATAAGATAGCTTCTTTATTATGTTACAGTTAGTTTTGTATATTTATCATTAATTGATAATTCATTATCCAGCCAGCTGTGCACACTGTGGGCCAGTTACTACGTGGTGTAGCACTTTTCCCAGATGTTAATATGAATATCAATTCATGGTTATTAAAAAGTGCTGTGCTTTATGAAGCAAATGAGAAACAGTTTAACATTTATGGCCAATATAACGTTTATAACAATCCCACGGAGAACTTTAATGAAGATCAGGAACATAGTACATGGGACGATCTTGAGACATTAAAATTTACCAAAGAATGAGGTTGATATAGATAAAGGAAAATGAATAATAATAATAATAAATAATAAAATAATGAATAATAATAAAATAGCATAAGTTTAAGAATCTCAACTACAATTCACACTTACATATGAATTGTCTGTCCCATTATTTATCTGACTAAAAAACAATACTGAAATTATGACATTAAACTTTACAGATCATGCCAGGTTGGTCTTGAGGTTAGATATACTCAGTCTTAATTGTTGTTGTTAGGTGCCAGTTAGCAATATAAAATATAAAATTCATAATAAAGTAAAAACAAATTTTATGCATTATCGATTCTCTGACAAAGGCATTACAATCTTTTTTAATACAATAAAAGTGCTGTTTATTGTAAGCAATATACTGCTAAATGCTTGGGTCTAGGATACCTTAAGATGATGTCAACAGACATTTAAATTCCCAAATCAGTGAAAGTACATAAAATATATAAAACATGGATATGTTATTAAATGACAAATAGTGCACAAAATTATTTGTGAGGTGCCTGGCTACCACCACTGACTGCTCTGACAGGGATCACAATAGAAGTTCCCGGACGGAGGTGGAGAAAAATGTAGAACAAAATTTTAACTCACAAAAAAAGACTTACCAGCCTGACAGAGCCTGGAGAAACAACACACACAAACCCTGAGAGTATGGCCCCCAGACACCCTTTTAGCTCAGTAATGAAGTCACCTCGGAGGTTCACCCTTCAGCCAAAGATTAGACAGCCCCATAAAACAAAACAAAATGAGACTACTGAGACACAACAGCCCAGGGACAAGGACTAGAAGGCAGGAGGGGACAGGAAAGCTGGTTATAGGGAACCCAAGGTTGAGAAGGGAGAGTGTTGACATATCGTGGGGTTGTTAACCACTGTCAGAAAACAATATGTGTATTCACTGTTTAATGAGAAACTATTTGTCCTGTAAACCTTCATCTAAAGTACAATAAAAAAAAAAAGAAAGAAAGAAAACAATCACCAAAGAATGATGGAAGCACAAAAAATAAAATTGCTATATTGAAAGGATGGGAGAAAAAAGAAATTATTTGTGAAAGTACAATATAACAGTGTGTGTGAACCAGTACTGGACCTTATGGTTTTCTAAACAATATGTTGAGTTTAAAAATATTGTTTTTCATCTGTATTTTTTTCTATTTTATCTTTTGTAATATATACTGAGTAACTGTTCTGCATAATACTTTCCAAAGTAAATTTTAAATCCTTATCGGAAGAAAATACAGCTGGTGTAAATGACAGGATTAATCTTTTTAATTTAAAAAATCTCTTCTGAACCTCTGAGTAATAAAGTCAATGCCATGAATTCCACTATGGCTGTGATTTTCAAAAATATGTTTCAGTCACTGACTTTACAGACAAATTTTATTTCACCTAAGAAAAGCTTCAGCTACAGAAGATACATCAAATATTAAAATAAAGCAATTTTAAAAGTTTCCCACTTTTCTTTCAAAAAGAAAAAAAAATGAGACTCATGAGATTTTACTGTTATTATGTATATTAATTTATTTTGTTCTTATCTAAAACATTATATAATACAAGTATTGCTATTTTTGTTAAATGTAATTAAAAAAAAAAACCCATTGCCGTCGAGTTGATTCTGACTATAGCGACCCTATAGGACAGAGTAGAACTGCCCCACAGGGTTTCCAAGGAGCGCCTGGTGGATTCAAACTGCCCACCTTTTGGCTAGCAGCCAAGCTCTTAACTACTGTGCCACCAGGGCCCCAAAAGGTAATAGTATATATAAGATAATTGTACAATGGCTGTATATTTGTCACTATGTTCCTTGATATGTGTCATAAATCTGTTTTTATAATCTTGTTTAAGTTATTCTTAAAAACTGTTTTAATAAAACAAAATATTAATATACTGGGTAAAAGGAATATGAGTAAACTTTTCCTTTCTTTATACTTTTGCTTACTTTTATTTATTTACTTGTTTTTAAATATTTTATTGTGTTTTAGGTGAAAGTTGACATGGAAAATTAGGTTCCCATTTAACAATTTTTGTACAAATTTTTCCATGACGTTGGTTACAATTTTTGTAATGTGTCAGCATTCTCATTATCCCCATTCTGTTTGTTCTGTTTCCATTTGTCTAGTTTCTCTGCCTCTCCGTGCCTTCTCATCTTCGTTTTTGGGTAAATGTTGATCCTTCAGACTCCTATAGTTGATTGTTTAAGGGAGCACAATCCTTTAGGGTGATATTGTTTATTTTATAAGGCAAACTATTATTTGGCTGAAAGGAGACCTCCAGGAGTGGCTTCAGTTCCAAGTTAAAAGGATATCTTGGGGCAATAGTCTTGGGGTTCCTCTAGTTTCTACCAGTCCAATAAGTCTGGTTTTTTTTAGGAATTTGAGTTTTGTTCTACATTTTTCTCCCATTCTATCCATAACCTTCTATTGTGTCCCTGGTCAGAACAGTTGGTAGTGGTAGCCCGGCACCATCTAGTTCTTCTGATCTCAAGCCAGAAGAGGCTGTGGTTCATGTGGGCTATTAGTCCTCTGGACTAGTTTCTTCTTTGAACCTTTGGTTTCCTTCATTCTTTTTTGCTCCAGACAGGAAGACATCAATAGCAGTATCTTAGAAGGCCATCTGCAAGCTTTTAAGACCCCAGACATTACTCACCAAACTAGGAAGTAGAACATTATCTTTATGAACTATGTTATGCCAATTGACTGAGTTGTCACACTGGTCTACGATCCCAAGCATTTTAACCCAGTAAACCAATCCCACAAGGTGCTTGGATATGTCTAGGAGGTCTCCATAACTGTGCCCTCTATGTGCTTTAGTATATATACGATTATATACATAGCATACCCAAACATGTATATACTTATGCCTACAAATATACCTATAAATGCATATGCATGCACTCACACATACCTTCCTATACACATATAGCATACATATCTACGTCTGTAACCACACGTGTATTTTTTGGTTGTTATTACTGTTTTTGAAAAGTTGTATATGTTATAACATTTACTGTAATTGTCCTTTATTCTTGTGTACCTCTCAATGTCTTCTTTTATCTTGGTCAAGTTGTGCTGACCTCCCCCATACGGTGTATTGCCTCTCCCAGCACTGGAAACAACAGGTGACTATTATGATCAAGTGATTGCCCCTTCTTTCCCCTCCCATCCTTGTAACCATAAAAGAACTTTGTTTTCTGTGTGTATGCCTATGCTTGACTTTTTATAAAAGTAAGACCATGCCATATTTGTCCTTTTGTGATTGATTTATTTCATTTAGCATAATGTCCTCCAGATTCATCCTTCTTATGCTTCTCAGACTCGTCATTATTCTTTATAGTTTCGTAGTATTGCATAGTATGTAGGTACCACAATTTGTTTATCCATTATCTGTTGATGGGCACTTAGGCTATTTCCATCTTTTTGCTATTGTGAATAATGCTGCAATGAACATAGGTGCACATTTGTCTATTCGTGTCACTGCTCTTATATGTCTAGGATATATACCTATGAGTGGGATTGCTGCATCATAAGGTATTTCTATTCTAGCTTTTTGAGAAAGCTCCATACCATTTTCCATAGTGGTTGTGTTGTGTTGTTAGGTGCCATTCAGTTGGTTCCGCACTCATAGTGACCCCATGTACAACAGAACAAACACTGCCTGGATCTCCACCATCCTCACAATCTTTGCTGTGTTTTAACCCATTATTGCAGCCACTTTATCAATCTGTCTCATTGAGGGTCTTCTTTTTCTGCTGATTCTCTACTTTACCAAGCATGATGTCCTTCTCCAGGGACTGATACCACCTGTTAACATGTCCAAAGTACGTGAGAAGTCTCTTCATCTTTGCTTCTAAGGAGCACTTTGGCTGTACTTACTCCAAGACAGATTTGTTTGTTATTCTGGCAGTCCATGGTATAGTTAATATTCTTCATCAACACCATAATTCAAAGGCATCAATTCTTCTTCAGTCTTCCTTATTCATTGTCCAGCTTTCACATGAATATTAGGCGACTGAAAACACCATGGCTTGGGTAAGGCGCACCTTAGTCCTCAAGGTGACATCTTGGCTTTTTAACACTTTAAAGAGATCTTTTGCAATAGATTTGTCCAATGCAATGCATCGTTTGATTTCTTTTTTTTAAGCTCTGCTATGGTTTTATTCATAATCCTTTCCTTAGAGATTATACTTAACTCTTATTTATTTTTTATTCTACTTTAGATGAAGGTTTACAGAGCAAATTGGTTTCTCATTAAACAATCAATACACATATTATTTTGTGACATTGGTTGCCAACCCCATGATATGTCAACACTCTCCCCCTCTTGAACTTGGGTTCCCTGTTGCTAGCTTTCCTGTCCCCTCCTGCCTTCTCATCCTTGCCCCTGGGCTAATGTGCCCATTTAGTCTCATTTTGTTTTATGGGCCTGTCTAATCTTTGACTGAAGGGTGAACCTCAGAAGTGACTTCATTACTGAGCTAAAAGGGTGTCCGAGGCCATACTCTCAGAGTTTTTCCAGTCTCTGTCAGACCAGTAAGTCTAGTCTATTTTTGTGAGTTAGAATTTTGTTCTACATTTCCCTCCAGCTCTGTTTGGGACCGTCTATTGTGATCCTTGTCAGAGCAGTCGGGTGGTGGTAGCTGGGCACCATCTATTTGTACTGGACTCAGTCTGGTGGAGGCTGTGGTAGTTGTGGCCCATTAGTCCTTTGGACTAATCTTTCCCTTATGTCTTTGGTTTTCTTCATTCTGCCTTGCTCCAGATGGGGTGAGACCAGTGGAGTATCTTAAATGGCCGCTCACAAGCTTTTAAGACCCCAGATGCTACTCACCAAAGTAAGATGTAGAACATTTTCTTTATAAACTATGTTATACCAATTGAGCTGTGGAGGGAGGGGGGTGCACTGCCGGTAGCCAGGTGGGCGAGGAAGGCATGCAGGGAAGGAGGAGCTTGCACTGCTGGTTTCTTTGCCGGTGGGGCAGGGAGGGGGACTGTGTTCCTGTGATCACAGGCATGGGTGCTGGGATACTTCCCATAGACTTCATCCGGCAGTCAGGACCTGGCCATGACAAAATGCAAGGGAGTGGGCTGCTTGGAGTCTGGTTAGATGGAGAATCTCCAGCTGCCACTCTATGGATCCACTACTCCATGGGCAGCACCTGCCCAAAGGATCAGTGACCATTGCTGGTGAGTAGTCCTGTCCCCAGTTTCTAGCTCCCTCCCTGCTCAATGGTTGCCAGGATCCCTGGAGCTCTCTACTGTCTTCTTGCACTTTCCTTCTTCCTTAGGTCCAGTTCATGTTCTGCTCACCTTGTTTCACTCCAGGTTTGTCTACACAGTATCTCCGTCTCCTCTTGAGAATTCTGTGAAGTTGCCTTCCTGTGCTCCTCACCTGGGAACGTTGCTTGCTTTTATCTCAAGATGGCCATGCTGCACTGGGCTGGCTGGCAGGGTGTGTATGATCCATAAATCTCCTAGTTTGCTGTTTTCATTCAGTTTCTCCTTCCACTCGATGTTCGATCTAATTCATCATTTTTCTGTTTGCTGCTCAGGGTTCCAAGATCATCATCCGTATCTGTTTAACTTGGTTTCTCAGGTCTTTGATGTCAGAGGATGGTGCGGTGTGTCTGACTAAGCCACCATCTTTGTCCATCTTTACCTTTGCTTACTTTTAAATTGTGGATATTTTAACAAATATATTTTAAAATAATTCAAAAAAGCATTATTTTAATTAGAAATAACACCCCCTCCATATGCCTATTGCCCTCTTAGAAATATGTTCCAAAAATATTCTCACATGGAAACTTCAGTCTCAACTGAAGATGAGTATTTTAGCAATAAATTGTCAACAGTTGCCACTGGAAACATCCTTTGAAAGCCAGGAGTAGAAAGTTAGTGTTTTCTGATTGGAGGAAACATAGTTCCAAAATTTGTGTGTGCCAAGTGGCGTCATATTGCCTACATTCCGTGTTTCTCTTTCTATTTGCACATGAAAGAAATGCTTTGGGAAATGTGAAACCCATGGAGAATTATTTCTGAAGTGTGTTGTGAAGTTGGGTAGCTAAAAAATTATTCATTCTGTTGAAGGACTCTCATACCCTAAACTGGTCAAAAGTTTTATATAGCAAGGTGATTTTTATTAAAGATTATGTTTGAGGCTAAAGGTCATGTTTAGAGTTAATGGTGAATACTAACAGGGAAGGATTCTCATGAGTGACCAAAATGACCTTAATTTATATTGTTGCTTTTAAATGGATCTATCAATTGCCAGTTATATAAGGCTCGTTATTGTTAAATTTCATTGACTTGAATAGTAACATTTTTAATGAGGAAAAGTAGAGGCTAAGTAGAAACATTTAATCTTATTCTCATTTTTCTGTTTTTGTAAAATAGAACAATGGGACTAGATTTCTTCTGGTTCGAAAATACTATGACTCTATGATAATCAACTGTTGTCACCTGTCTCAGATAAATGCATGGCACTAAGCAGGCATCTGCCTGGTGACAAACCCCTTGGTGGCAGGCTACTGTAATTTTAGGTTTATTTGTTTTAGAGAAATAATTCAGCTCTTGGAAGCTGTATTAGCACGTGGAAATAAACACAGTAATAAAAAAAATTATGTTAGTCCCAGTGGTTAATTAACACTTCACTGATGAATTCAGAATTCATATAACCAGTCCAATGAAGTGGCACTAATTCATAAAACCCCTGGGTAGACTGAAACCCTCAACCTTTTGGTTAACAGCAGAGCACTTAACCCTTTGGATCACCCAGGGATTTGTCACTAATGCATAAAAAACAAAAAAACCAACTTGTTGCCCCTGAGTTGATTCCAACCCATAGCGACCCTATAGGACAGAGTAGAACTGCCCCAGAGGGTATCCAAGGGTATAACCTTTACAGAAGCAGACTGCCACATCTTTCCCTCGGGTTTGAACCGCCGACTTTTCAGTTAGCAGCCGAGCACTTAACCACTGTGTCACCAATATTCCTGCACTAAGGCATAGGGATAGCTTTATTGATGGGCCCTCCATGTTATTCATGATTAGGAGATAAAGACCTATGCTATATTTTTCACATGACCATTGAAAGTATTAAAATACCAAAGTACCACTGAAAGTTTGAAACAAGAGTGTTCTATTAACATTTTACTTCTAAGCTGTGTAGTCAAGATAATTAAACATTGCTCTTGTGGGATGAGAAGATTTAATTAGGCCAGGCCATTTAGAAACTATTAATAAAATATTAATCAATCTTAAAGTCGTTGTTAACAGGATCATGGTATTTATTTAATAAAGTAATTGATTAAAAAAACATGATTTAAGCCTTTATGAAAAAATCCCCGTCAAATTTGAAGGTCAATAAAATGTCATGACTACAGTGCACAAATCCTATTATTGCTCTTCTAGGTTTCTTTCCAGTACATGAAACTATATGTTATTTTTAGTTGGAAGATTTTAAGTTTCAATCTATTATATCTATTTATGTAAGTTTCTCATCTGTCTAGACTTAGAGATAAAAGCTTTTACAGTAGAGGTTTTTGATAAAAAAAAAATTTAAATTAAACTTTTAAATAGAAAATTAATTTATATCATAGTTTTTTAAAAAATGATATCCTGTTTTAGTCTTTTTCCTATAAAGACATATTTTTAAAGTACCATAGTGAGGAGAAATACAATCCTCCCACTTCTGTTCCCATTTTCGTAAAGTTTGTATTTTTGCGAAAAAGCTGCAATACTTTATATGCCAAAAAAGCATTTGCACTTATTCTTAGTGTGTTTTTAAATAGTCTCTCATGAAAGTGGAAATTATCTGTCTTCTCTTTAGAAAAATATCTCCCTGTTCCATGAAATAACTGAGAGAAACAGGGTAACTACTAAGTAAAATAACTTTGTAAATTTTAAGATTGTGAAATAAGAGAGACATTTTCTGTTATTACACACCTGGCTTCTAAGAAAAAAAATGAAAGCACATTCCAAAGCATAACTTTTCTTTGTAAAACAGAACAAAACACTTAATTTCAGTGTAGTTAATGCCTCTTTTCAAATAAGTAAATCTTTGGACTCCTGTCCAATCACGTTTAACTTTCAGTCAGAAGTTCTTAGAGCAATATATTTAAGCTCTGTGAATAATGTCTGTCTTACTGAATTCTTCTATGTTGGTAGACAAATCATTTTACAAAATATGAAGAGCAATCATGATACAAAAATATCTTAGGATAATTCAGTGAAATTCTAAGATAAAATTAATGTAAAAAAATCACTAAATCTGTAGATAGTTAATAATAACCAAGTAGTTTATGAAATTTGTTTATATAGTCTATCTCAAAGGGTGTTCAATATAAAGCTGTTTGCTTACATCATAAACATAGAATTCATAAACATATAATTTATATTAAGAAAATATATTTTCAATGCTACCAAGGATCTTGTTTTTTCAGAGAAAGGAATGTGCCTTAGCAATTAGATTAACTTGTACAGAGAACATCGTTATTTCAAAAGATAATTCTCAGAACTTAAGCATTTTGAACATAGAGCAATTCTTTTACTAGGTCACCATTTTCTGAAATTCTTAAAGGCCATGGATACTCTTACTCTTCTTTTCCAATGCACAAGTTTGATGGATGATCAGTCCCGCCTCTACTCACTCCTCATCCTCATCCCATCCCTCATACCAGGATGAAACCTGGGCTTACACTTACTCAGGAAAAAAGACGGAGAAGAAAAAGATTTAAAAGCGCAAACATAATATTCAAGACATCTGTGTAAGACAGTATTTGTTTTGTATGACTAAATCATATACTAGCATAGGTGAAGAGCATAAAGCTAATTTATCTCTATCCTCAATCTATTATATTCATCATTTATATTTCAACACATGTTATAAAGAACATTACAGAGAGTACATTTATCTTTCGAATGTGTCACAACCATAGATGGGTTAAAAAATAGTTAAAAACTCAAGCTATGTTTCAAAAGCTGAAGTGTTTTATCAGACTGCAAAGAGTGACACTAAGTTGTGACATCTCCATCATGCTTGGTCTGTTTATATTATGACCATAATAGCAACATCATAGTGCTGTTACATCAGTAAGAGATGCAGCCAGCTCTGCTTGCCTGATGTCATAAGTATGGGCACGTATTTTCCAGTTTGGCAGAAAGGGGAGCTTCTAATTTCATTCAAACAATGTTAAATCAATGCCAAACCTTTGAAAGAAGTGGATAAGAGTATATTGTTCTTTTTCAAATAGTTATATGCATTAATTAGACTCTTCCATTTCTTAATAAGAAAAGAAGCTTAAGGAGAAGCTTAAGATGAAGCTTATTACACTGAGGTATTTTATAGGGATTCAGACCCCTGAAGAAAATATATTGGAGGGAGGTGGAGGGAGAAAGAGAGATAGAAAAGAGAGAGATTGAGAGAGAGAGACCATGTCTCATTAACTGAATTGTAGATTTCTATTTTTTTCTGTATAAGCCAGAGAGAAAAGGCTTATTTCAATGAAGATAAAATTGTTAAGAGCTTTTACTGTAAAACCTAATAAGCAGCAGATTGCTACCGAAATATCCTTTTAGGAGAAAGAAACATAAATGTAACTTCCAAGGTAATCTTAGAAACTCTGGTGGCATAGTGGTTAAGAGCTCAAGCTGCTAACCAAAAGGTCAGCAGTTTGAATCCACCAAGCTGCTCTTTGGAAACTCTATGGGGCAGTTCTACTCTGTCCTATAGAGTCACTGTGAGTTGGAACTGACTCAATGGCAATGGGTTTGGTGTTTTTTTTTTTAAGGTAACTTTATTTCTCTGAACTGTGAAATCTTAAAAAGAGCAGCATATTAAACAATATAAAAAAGCACATTTACATATGGAAACTTCATCTATAAATTTCAATATAATTGAGTTACCACCCACTAATCATAGATACTAAGTAGTCCAGTTTCATAACAGATTCAGTTTCTACTTAAAATAATACTACTCGCTTTAAAAATATATCTTAAAAAGAATCATTGAAAGAAAAATGACAAATCTGAACCTACACTAATCAAATCTCAATCATAGCATTGTAAATGTATTCATTTATATTTCTTCCAGCAATGCTTTTAACATTTGCTTCTTTATGGTTGGTTCTAGGTATTCATTTCTTATTTTATTTATTTGAAAGAAAAAATTTAAATCTGTGAAATAAATCTCCTAATCTTTAAATCCTTTCTTTAAATGAAAGGTAATTATATACTAGCAACATGTACACATTCTAAATAATTGAATTTTTTATAAGTGGAAAAACTTAATTAAAAATAAGTCATTTTTTTTTCATATAAGAAAGGTGGAAAAAATCCTCCTAAAAACTCAAATAAGGTATCCATGTGTTCTTTACCCATTTTTATTGAATGCATTTTCTTTCTTTTTTGAAGATATTGCTGACCATACTGACAAATGTATATTTGAAGCCTCATGTTTACAGAAAGGCAGTGTGGTAATAAAAAGCAGACAGGAAGAGAGGAACATGTCTTGACAGTAGAAAGCTCTAATATATCCTAACAGATTACAAAACAGTAGGAGTAGTCCCTCAACATAAATTTATACTATAGAAAGAATTAAGGTAGCTACCATGATTACCTCTTGGGAATAGATTAATACCAGAGGCTTTGCAAAAGAACATTTGCACATTAATTTGAGAGGTAATAGAGAAGCCAGGGAAAGCATGATCAAAGAGAGGACATTCTTATAGATGCCCTCTGGAGCTAGAGATTAGAAAACTCAAATCAGAACTTGAGGCCCCTTTGTCCTTCTGTTTCTTGCAGTGTTACTTGGTGTTGAAGCTAGCTATGCCGCTTACTAGCTGATATAGAACAAGTTATTCTAAGAATCAGTTTCCTTATCTGTAAAAAAGAGCTAATATCTACTTCAACGAGTTGTGGGAAACATATGCAATGCTCAGGTAAAATTGAATAGCACCTAACAAGCACTCAGTAGATGTTAACTGTAATTATTACTTAGACTGGCAAAAAGCAAGGTGCATGATTTAATAATGATATCTAAATGGAGCCCTGGTGGCATAATGTTTAAGAGCTTGGCTGCTAACCAAAAGGTGGGCAGTTCCAATCCACCAGCCGCTCCTTGGAAACCCTATGGGGCAGTTCTGCTCAGTCCTATAGGGTCACTGTGAGTCGGAACCGACTTGACAGCGCCTAACAACAACAACAACAAATATAAATAGTAATCTCACCTAGAATAAAATTACCAACTGTCTTCAATTTCCACTCAGGGTATGGAATGTGGAAGAGGATAATTTTTGGCATAATATGTTTAGCTATGATATAAGAAAGAAAAATACTG
>NW_004444004.1:8801013-8810782 GCF_000243295.1 Trichechus manatus latirostris | reverse complement strand
AAATTTCTCCTGGTAAACAGGAGAAATGAGGGTTTCCCTGTGGCTGTCATCAATATTAACAAGTATAATATACTACTTACTCTTCTAGCATCTAAATTAATTAAATATCTAATATGGACACCTGATCTGCATGAAAGCATTTTCCCTGTAGAAGGCAATGGTAGAATCTTTCTGTGGAAAGCATCAAGCTTGAAATCGCAAAACTCTGTGACAATTTGGGTACAGAGAGATATACTTTTGTTATCACCAAACCAGTTACAACCAGTTGTCTTTGAGTTGACTCCAATTCATGGCGACCCGACGTGTCAGAGTAGAACTGTGGTCCATAGGGTTTTTGATGGCTGATTTTTCGGAAGTAGATTACTAGGCCTTCCTTTCTTTTGAGGCGCCTCTAAGTAGATTCAAACCGCCTACCATTTGGTTAGCAGACAAGCACATTAACCATTTTCACCACCCAGGGACTCAAAGATTTCTTTAAACCAAGAGTCACTGCACATGTCTTTTTGTGTATATGACTTTTAATCTCTATAAACTTTAACCTACCAACTAATCTTATGCTTAATTTTTTTCTAGAGATTTTTTTCATTCTTGGCAAGATAATTAAGAAAGTTCTTGGATATTAGAAGTGGCTTTACAACTAGTAATTAACTACTGCTTATTCAAAGAGAACAACAATCCCCATTTTGTTAATATGGTCACCTAATTCTGTTTATCTTTTCTGTGGTTCCAAATTTACCTAGGGAATTTGTAACCAAATATTGTTCCAATTGTAAAACCAAGTGAAGCTGGCATAGACTTTTAATTTGCCAGTATATGTCAATATACTCAGATTTAAACATTATGACTTTATCATTAATTATATGTTAATAATCAAGAAAACATTATTCTAGAAAGTAAATGTTATTGAATCAGAGATGCCATCAGGTCCTTAAGGAGGCTCAATGTGGCATGGTGGGAAAAGCACTGAGCTAGGAGTGATGATCTAGATTCTAGTTTTGTGAATTTGGACAAGTATATTAATCTTTCTATGACTCAATTTCACTACCTGTAAGCATCTATTACCCATATACAGTAGTCCATACAAGCTATTAGGTTTAGTCACTGAAAGGAATACTAACGATGAGTTTCAAATAACCCTTGCTTTCAAGGAGCTTACATTCTACTTGGATGTGCTTTTTTCTCACTGGATAATATGTAAGGTCACTTTCACTTTTAAAATTCAGATACTAATGCTCTTGAGACAGCCCGGTATAAGCCAGCATGACCGTGTAGTAAAAGAAAGAATACATACAACTGTCAATTAAGTATGGAAAGATAAAACTAGGGAAATTATCATGTCCATGTCCATAAAACAAACAAACAAACAAACAATCCACCATTGGCGTCAAGTTGATGCTGACTCATAGCAAACATATAAACCCGTTCCGGCGAGTCAATTCCGACTCATAGTGACCCTATAGGATAGAGTAGAACTGCCCCATAGGGTTTCCAAGGAGCAGGTGGTAGATTCGAACTACCAACCTTTCGGTTAGCAGCCATAGCTTTTAACCACTGTGCCACCAGGGCTCCATATGGTGACCCTATAAAAAACAAACAACCAAACCCATTGCCATCAAGTCAATTCTGAATCATAGTGACAGAGTAGAACTGCCCCATAGGGTTTTTAAGGAGTGCCTGGGGGATTTGAACTGTTGACCTTTTGGTTAGTAGCCTTATCTCTTAACCACTATGCCGCTGGGGTTTCCAGTGACCCTATAAAAGGGGCTTAATTCCTAATTGTTCATATGATCATCTCACTAAAATAATAGTCTAGCTAGATGTCCCTGATTTGTGGTTTGGGTTTGTTTTTTTCAGCATTTTATTTTTCTTTTATATTTATTTATTTATATCTTTTTTAAGGAAAATCTTGTGGAAATTTAAGAGGACAACCTGTGGGTGAAAAATACCCCAAACCACACCAACCCGTTGCTGTCAAGTTGATTCTAACTCCTAGTGACTCTATAGGACAGAGCAGAACTGCCCCATAAGGATTCCAAGGCAGTAAATCTTTATGGAAGCAGACTGCCACATCTTTCTCCCTTGGAGCGGAGGGTGGGTTGGAACCACTGACCTTTCGGTTAGCAGCTGAGGGCTTTATCACTGCACCACCAGGGCTCCTTGGGTGAAAATAGGCCCTTCTAATTGTCAGATTACTTAGGCAGCAAGAACACTTTATTAGCTAAGTTCATAGCTCTTCTAACTAGTTACATAATAAAAAGGAACCTTCTTAAGGCTAACATTTTCAAGGTGATGGGTGGGTAAGCTGAGAAACTAAAACTGGGTAGAAGAGATGAAAATATCTATATCTTTTGTAATGTTGTTACCTACAGCCAAATGTATAATGTCCCTAAATATTTATGTTGGCACTTTACAGTTTAAAAAGCACTTTCATATTCATGGTCTCATCTGAGCCTCACAAGACTAAGATCTCCAGAATCTAAAACAAAGGGGTAAAAGCAACGTAAGTGCTATCTTTCCTATTCAGTAAGTAGCAAAGAGGCTCTACTCGTTCCAACGAGTGATTTGGCTGCTGCTAATCTCCAATACCACTGCAACACTAAAGTTTTCCTTTCTTTCTCTTGTCTCTACCAGTTGCCGTCCGGTCGATTTCCGACTCATAGCGACCCTATAGGACAGAGTAGAACTGCCCCATAGGGTTTCCAAGGAGCGGCTGGTGGATTTGAACTGCTGACCTTTTAGTTAGCAGCCGACTTCTTAACTACTGCACCATCAGGGCTCCATCTTGTCCCCATACTCACTAGCGAATCAACACTAGCATTTGGTGGTTTTGCCTATTTTGTTTCCATTTGGGTTTGAAACATGGAAGTAAGAATACAGGTGGAAAGGTCAACAGGATTTGAGGGGTGTTATTTTGATTATTTTAAGTCTGTTTTGTATTAATCTTTATAAACACGTGTGTGTGATGAAATATGCAGTCTTAAAATAGCTTTTAAAGCACATACTGTCTGATCAATCTTTAATATTTACTACATGTACAGAGGAAGAATCATTCTGGTCATACTTATTCACGGGGCCTATTTACCTTGAATTATTTTAGGGTCCAAAAGTAATTCAAACAACAGGAAAAAGGAGAGGTGAGTGGCCAGACCTTCTGATTCGAAAATAAATATTATAAGATGGCATACTTTCAAAGCAATACTGAATGACCTTATATCTCACAAACATTCCACAAATCAGGAAAAAAAAAAGTGCATTAGGATATTTGTTCTTTTAGACATGGCCTAGAAGATTATTTCAACGATTTGACAAGCCATAGAAGAGAAAAGTGATGACACTAGAAATGGACATAATATTGTCATTTTTTCCTGATCCTGGAAGCCTATGACTGAGCTCGTTTCTTTTCTGTTTGAGAAGGCAGAAAATAATCGCAAAACATTTAGCCTTTTGTAATGATTCTTCTTTTTTCCTCTATTGTTTACCTACTGTAAAGGCCAGTGTGATTTGTTATTAATGAGGGATTACCTTCTGAGATCTTCAGAGCTGAAAATTGTCAGGTCTTAATGTGTTTTAAAATATAAGGCCTTATTTTGTCAAAGAAATTGGTGATTGAAAAATAGTATTGTGAACTCTACCCAGTACACTATTTCACTGTGTCACAGTTCAGTTGCCAGTAAACGCTTCATAATTCTCTAGTGCTGAACAGCTTTTTGTAGTTAACTTAGGTTTGCACTCCAAGGAGAAAATAAGAGCAGTACCTCACTGAGATGTTATACACTGGTAGTGTCCCCAGATAGTTTAAGCTTAAGCACTGGATCATCACAATGGCTCTGGATCGGTCCCTTCACATTCATTTAGGCCCTCATTAACTTTTGTCTGGATGATTCCAACAGACTCCACCTAGTTTTCTTTGCCTCTAGACTCTTATCCCCTCTAATTCTTTTCACCACTGCCACCGTGGTTTACTTTCTGTGTGACATAGGAATATCATCCATTGGCTGGAAAAAAAAATCCATTGCTGTCGAGTCAATTCCAACTCATAACAACCCTATAGGACAGGGTAGAACTGCCCCATAGGGTTTCCAAGGAGGGGCTGGTAGATTTGAACTGCCAACCTTTTGGTTAGCAGCCAAGTTCTTAACCGTTATGCCACTAGGGCTCCATAGAATAAAGCCTAAACTCTTTGGCCTTTCACAAAATTCTCGCAGCCTAGTTCTCATTTCCCCCTTCAACACTGCCTCTGCAAACGCAGAACAAACGTGCACATGCACACACATCCATATTATGTTCCTTGAACAGGTCATTCACTTTTATACCTTTATGCCTTTGTTCCTGCAGAAAGGAAATCAAATACAATCGCTTGGGATTTGAATTAAATTAAGGAGTTCAAACACTGAACTGGAAGGAGGATTTCAAGTAAGCAAATCTCCCTCTTCTTCTAGCCCTTGAATTTCACACCCGCCCACTCAGGCCACTTGTTATCTGAAGAACATTTTTTTAGCTCAAAAGCAGACAATTCTACAGCAGCCTTTTAATGTTTTCTAAGGATTAAAAAATAAATAAATAAATAACTTGGTGCAGAGCACATTCATTCTGATCGAAAAGACAAAAAGCAAGCAAACAAACAGAAACTACAGAATCCATGTGTTGTTGTTAGTTGCCATAAAGTCAGTTCTTACTCATGGTGACCCCATGTGTGGAGAGTAGAACTGTTTCATAGGATTTTCAAGGTTGTGGCCTTTCAGAACCGGAGCCCTAGTGGCACAGTGGTTAAGAGCTTGGCTGCTGACCAAAAAAGGTTGGCAGTTCAAATCCACCAGCTGCTCCTTAGAAACCCTATAGGACAGTTCTACTCTGTCCTATACGGTCACTGTGAGTCGGAATCAACTCAATGGCAATTGGTTGGCCCTTTCAGAAGTAGTTCGCCACGCCTGTCTTCCGAGTGCCCCTGGGTGGGTTCGAACCGCTACTTTCAGCTAGTAGTCCAACGCTTAACCGTGTGGGTCACCCAGGGACTCGTCAGAGTATCATAGGGCAGTAATGGCAAATTAATTAAGCTCATTTTTTCTAAGAAGCGATTTTTCACACTCCTAAATAAAAGCTCTCAACAGTCATTCTTCCAGAAGTTAATAAATACTTATGAAAGAAAAACATATATATTGCAATTCAAAAATTATTACTCCTGCAGATCACATTTTCTTCTTTGCCAAGTGATGTCTTACCAATGGATTTTTCAAAATGAGTAAAAATAGAAACATTTTGCGTTCCAAATGATCTTTTTACATTCCTCTTCAAAAAGTGGGTCTTAACTCAGAAAGCTAAAGCAGAACACTTCCCTTTTCAGCATGAAATAATGGCTATGGTGATCATATCACAAGATTAGGGAGAATTCTGAAGGTTGGAAAAGGATCCTTTTTGCTTAGTCATTTTGCTAGATAGTCAATTTCACTTATACTTTTGTTTTTCCTATGTGTGTTAGGCACCCTTGGATGAGCTTTATGATTACAAGCAAATGATTTTCAGTGTTGATATCTACCTATTCAGTATTAGATATGGTTACCAAAAATATTCCTTAAAAAGCTGTAAAAATCTCTTAACATTACAATAATTCTTGATTTTTTTTTTTGCAAATGCCATTATTTTCTTTTGAATTTTTTTAATGAACTGATCGAGATGTTAAGGCTTAAACTGTTTCTACCTCTGGCACCTTGGGAAGCTATAGCAACTATTTCAGGTCATATTATATATTAGTTGATGAGTCATTATTTCAGTGTACTACAACAAACCACAGGGAAATAAAAGAGATCATATAAATGCCAAAGGTGTCTAATTTGGAAATGTCAAGGACACAACATAAAATAACCTTTCAATAAGCACGCCTTAGACTAAGTACAACACATCATGAAAAATCAGACTCCACCACTGCTAAGGGCCTTCTGTACTCTTAAGAGCCTATGAATATAGATTGGTTATGTTTTTGGCATCCCTTGGAATTCATTCATGGAAGTACATGACAGATTAGATCTTTGAATAAAAAACAGAAGACTCAGACATTTTAGAAGGATGTACAACTATAAGTGCTGAAGTTAAAAAAACAGAAACGATTTAACTAGAACTCCTATTGCTAGAGTGTTCCAATTAACCAACATGGGACTGTGTTGGGTTTTTCTAGTATAATTTTTATAACAAAGACTATGTTTTCACCTATATCACATGTTTAAAACACTAGCCTGGCTAACTACATATGTATTAAATAATGCAGAATATTTGCTACTGAATATGCAAGATTTTCTCATAAGTATGCCACTGGATTATTTATAATACATCTAAGTTGAGGAAAATATTAACTTAATATTTAAAAAGCCTCTATTGCTTGTTTTGTTGACACAATGTAGGAGCAAAAAGCAGCAACTGGCACAGTGTCTGCCATATTTAGCTCTAATCAAAACTAACTATAGTTCCATATTTCTTTGAAGTTTAGATAAATATGATTTTACATTCAGTATTCACTGTGAAGAGACTATGAACCTGTCAAACGGAATATAAGATCTGTCACCTTCCTTAGACAATGGTGATGAATTCCGTATCAAGAAGCCTCTCTGGCAGACAGCAAAGAGTTAAAATCAGAAAATATAGGTTCTAGAACCAGCTCTTCTTTTAATAAGCATATGATCTTAGGCAAAACATCTCCTCATAACTTAATTGCCCACGTGTTAAGTGGGTATAATAATTGTCCTACATACTTGAAAGGATTATTGAGAGGCTTAAATGAAATAAAAGATGTTATAATTTTTTAAGATAAAGGCCTTAGGCCATATAAAGTATCATCTCTTATTATGCTATGGCATTTTCACTTAGGAGCACTGATCAGCTTCAATCACATATCAAAAATACATCAGTTCAAATTTTTAGACTTAACATTTGGGAAAATATAAGCAGAAACAGAATGAGAAAGCTGTCTGGAGTGGGGAAGAAGATAAGGAAAAGATGTGACAGAAGACACTTTTTTTTTTTTAATGCCTATTGCAGACTTAGAAAAAAATCCTTGAAAACTACTCACTCTTAAAGTCACTAGTAGGAGGTCAGCAGTTTCCATAAAAAAGTTTATTGTTTAACATGAGAAATTGTAGTCATGGAGTATTTCAAATTCTAACATTTAGGCTGTTGTCGTTGCCATAGAAACACAGCTTTAGACACTGAATAGAAGGAACCTTATGTCACTCATTTGTATTCTGATAAGGATTTTCTTAGTGGAAATAGCCTAGGAAACTTGATTCTGAAATAGGTGGAAAGATACATTATGAAGCTCTTTGTTGGCCTGTAACTGAAGAGCCTGGGCCTTGTTTAACCAGCTAACACATTTGTTCATGTGTTAAAAGGTGCCCCTGTGCTGCCCTGGGGCAGATTGTCTTTGGAAAAATACAGCTGCTGAGAATAGAGCTGTCCTCTCTACTGTTCAAAACAAGCTGGAAGTTCAAAGACTCATCAAACATAGCCTTGAAGTAGTCAGTGGCTAAAGTGATTTTCTTATTAGAATATATTACATTAATAATGCATTTTGGGAGATAGATTTAACAATCCAAAATTCTAGAAATAGGAAAGCGGGGCCAAGATGGTGGAGTAATCAGACGCTTCCAACCATCAGACCCTCTTACAACAAAGACTAGGAAAAACAAATGATTATATATGGCAATCTGGGAGCCCTGAACATAAAAGGCAGAGTTGAGGAACCACCCTGAGTGGCAGGGGGAGGGAGAGATGGTTCAGAAGTAGCAAGGAGTTACCAGACCTGATCCAGCAAGAACATGAGACCTTCAGGCCTGATCAGCTCAGGAGTGAGTGGTGAGGCAAGCAAGCATCGGTGCTCGGGAGGTGTATTCCGCACAGGGAGAGACCCAGCCACTGAGAGTCTACTCGGCCACGCAGAACCAGTGAGAAGCACCCCTCCATCACTGAAAGATAAGTATTTGCATCTGGCCTACTGCATGGATCAAAAACACCACCCTCAGGGAAACACCTCTCTCCCATTTACCTCCCTGCTCCCAACTCTGCACTGGGTCCCAGACTGGCTTCACCAACTGCCCAGTCCCCTGGGCCAGAAGTAGGATCCGTCACAAACCCAGAGCCATTCTCCCGCCTTTGAGAGTGAACAAATTAACAAACAGAGGAAAAAATAAACTGCCAGCTCCCCTAAGCCAGGAACCCAGGGTAGGCACAGCTCCTTTGCCTAGGCACAGACATAAGGGATCCAAGTACTCTGAGTGCCTTTCCCCTGCACAGACTTGTGTGGGCCCATCTCAACAGCATAGCCCCTCATTACCGAAGTACAATAGTGTATACACCGGAAGTCTAACTTCAACTGTTTAAGCTGTGAAGTGGCAGGTTCTTGACACTTGATATTGCTCTGCCCATTAAGCAGGGTCTTCACCTAACCACATCAGGGGCCTGAGGACTGGTGGCTCCCCACACGCCACCTAGCCACCTGCGATAGGGGCCCATGAATAAGAGGTGCCCCCAGTCCTTACAGCCAACAGCATTAGGTGCTCATAGTTCATCTGTAAAACCCACCCACCTACGTGCTCTAGGGAACAGGGACACGCCTTACTCCTAGACACTCGGGGGGGGGGAGCAGTCAGCCCCCTGCCTTGCTCAGAGGTGTCCCCCTGCTGCAGCCAGATGCCTGTGGCTACACAAATCATCCATGCCTGTCTAGGACTGTAAGTGAGAGCCTACACCACACACTTGGTGGCTATCTACCTGGGTACCTGAGCTGAATCCATACAGGAAGAGTGGGCAGACTCCTAAACTCACATACCTAACAACAGTTCTAACCACCTGGTGACAGGACATTAGAGCTTCAAAGGTGCCAATAATCAAACTGGCTCATACGAGCAGCCTATTTGGGCATATCAAAACAAAACAGGAAGCTAGGACACAATTAGTAAACACAAAAAAAATAAATATGATAACTTACTGATGGCTCGGAGACAACAGTCCATATCAAATCACATAAAGGGGCAATCCATGATGGCTTCAGCAAGCTCCCAAAGTAAAGAATCTAGAAATTTTAAAGAGGAGGAAAATTTTTTGGAATTACCCGAGGCAGAATACAGAAGATTAATATACAGAACTCTTCAAGAAATTAGGAAGGAAAATTAAGCAAAATGCTGAACACTTAATAGAGGAAATTAAAAGATTAGAAAAGAGCATAATGACAGATTTAACAGGCTGCAAGAGTCCATAGAGAGACAGCAATCAGAAATCCAGAAGATTAACAATAACGTTTCAGAATTAGACAACTCAACAGAACATCATAGGAGCAGAATCGAGGCACTGGAAGTCAGAATTAGTGAGATTGAAGATAAAGCACTTGACACCAACTTATTTGTGTAAGAATCAGATAAAAGGATAAAAAAAATGAAGAAATCCTAAGAATTATGTGTGACTCTATCAAGAGGAATAACCTACAAGTGATTAGAGTACCAGAACAAGAGGGGTATAGCAGAAAATACAGAGAGAATTGTTGAAGATTTGTTGGCAGAAAACTTCCCTGATACCGTGAAAGATGATAAGATATCTTTCCAAGATGCTTATTGAACCCCACATAAGGTAGACCCAAAGGAGAGTCACCAAGACATATTATAATCAAACTTGCCAAAACCAAAGATAAAGAGTGAATTTTAAGACCGGCAAGGGATAAACGAAAAGTCATCCACAAAGGAGAGTCAATAAGAATAAGCTCGGATTACTCAGCAGAAACCATGCAGGCAAG
>NW_004444004.1:8777605-8800913 GCF_000243295.1 Trichechus manatus latirostris | reverse complement strand
AATTAGGCTAGAAAAAGAAATAAAGGGCATCCAAATTGGTAGGGAAGAAGTCAAAGTATCTCTCTTTGCAGATGATATGATCTTATACACAGAAAACCCCAAAGAATCCACAAGAAAACTACTGGAACTAATAGAAGATTCACAGTTTCAGGATACAAGATAAACATACAAAAATCAGTTGGATTCCTCTATAACAACAAAGAGAACTTTCAAGAGAAAATCACCAAGTCAATACCATTTACAATAGCCCTCAAGAAGATAAAATACTTAGGAATAAATCTAACCAGAGATGTAAAAGAACTATACAAAGAAAACTACAAGACACTACTGCAAGAAACCAAAAAAGAACTGCATAAGTGGAAAAACATACCTTGCTCATGGATAGGTAGACTCAACATAGTGAAAATGTCAGTTCTACCCAAAGTGATCTACAGGTACAATGCAATCTCAATCCAAATTCCAATGGCATTTTTTAATGAGACGGAGAAACACATCACCAACTTCATATGGAAAGGAAAGAGGCCCTGGATAAGTAAAGCATTACTCAAGAAGAAGAACAAAGTGGGAGGCCTCCCACTACCTGATATTGGAACCTATTATACCGCCACAGTAATCAAAACAGCCTGGTACTGGTACAACAACAGATACATAGACCAATGGAACAGAATTGAGAATCCAGATATAAATTCATCCACCTTTAAGCAGCTGATATTTGACAAAGTCCTAAAGTCTGTTAATTGGGGAAAAGACAGTCTCTTTAACAAATGGTGCTGGCATAACTGGATATCCATCCGCAAAAAACTGAAACAAGACCCATACCTCACATCATGCACGAAAACTAACTCCAAATGGATCAAAGACTTAAATATAAAATCAAAAATGATAAAGATCATGGAAGAAAAAATAGGGACAACGTTAGGAGCCCTAATACATGGCATAAACACGATACGAACCATAAGTAACAATGCACAAGCACCAGAAGAGAGACTAGATAAATGGGAGCTCCTAAAAATCAAACACTCAAACACTCATGCTCATTAAAAGACTTCACCAAAAGAGTCAAAAGACAACCTGCAGACTGGGAAAAACTTTTTGGCTACAACAAATCCCATCAGTGTCTAATCTCTAAAATCTACAAGATACTCCATAACCTCAACAACAAAAAGACAAATAACCCAATTAAAAAATGGGCAAAGGATATGAACAGGCACTTCGCCAAAGAATATATTCAGGTGGCTAACGGATACCCAAAGAAATGCTCATGATCATTAGCCATTAGAGAAATGCAGATCAAAACTACAATGAGATATCGTCTCACCCCCACAAAGCTAGCATTAATCCGAAAAACACAAAATAATAAACGCTAAAGAGGTTGTGGAGAGACTGGAACACTTACACACTGTTGGTGGGAATGTAAAATGGTACAACTGATTTGGAAATCGATTTGGCGCTTCCTTAAAAAGCTAGAAATAGAAGTACCTATGATCCAGCTATCCCGCTCCTTGGAATATATCCTAGAGAAATAAGAGCCGTCACACAAAAGATATATGCACACCCATGTTCATTGCAGCACTGTTAACGATAGCAAAAAGATGGAAACAAACTAGGTGCCCATCAACAGACAAATGGATAAACAAATTGTGGTATATCCACCCAATGATAAAGAACAACGATGAAGCTGTGAAACAACTTATAACATGGAGGAAGCTGGAGGTCATTATGTTAATTTAGTCAGTTAATTTAGTCAGTCATAGAAGGACAAATATTATATAAGACCACTATTATAAGAACTCAAGGAAAGGTTTAAACATAGAAGAAAACATTCTTTGATGGTTACGAAGGTGGGGAGGGAGGGTGAGGGTTATTACTAACTAGACAGTAGGTAAGAATTATCTTAGGTGAAGGGAAGGACAACACATACTACAGGGGAAGTCAGCACAACTGGACTAAACCAAAGCTAAGAAGTTTCCTGAATACAAACAAACACTTTGAGGGACAGAGTAGCAGGGGTAGGGGTCTGGGGACCATGCTTTCAGGGGACATCTAGATCAATTGGCATAACAAAGCTTATTAAGAAAATGTTCTGCATCCTACTTTGGTGAGTGGCGTCTGGAGTCTTAAAAGCTTTCAATTGGCCATCTAAGGTGCGTCAGTTGGTCCCAACCACCTGGAGTGAAGGAGAATGAAGAACACGAGAGACACAAGGAAAGTAGTAGCCCAAGAGAAAGAAAGGGCCACATAAACCAGAGATTCCATCAGCCTGAGACCAGAAGAGCTAGATGTTGCCCAGCTACCATCAATGACCTCCCCGACAAGGAACACAACAGAGAGTCCCGGATGGAGCAGGAGAAAGGTGGGGTGCAGAACTCCAATTCTAGTAAGAAGAGCAGACTTAATGGTCTGACTGAGACTGGAGCAACCCCAGAAAGCATGGCCCCTGGATTCTCTACCAGCCTAGAACTAAAACAATTTTTGAGGCCAACTCTTCAGACAGGGATTGGACTGGACTAGGGACAAAAAGTGATACTTGTGAGGAGTGTGCCTCTTAGCTGAAGTAGATACAAGAGACTAAACGGGCAGCTTCTGTCCGGAGGTGAGATGGGAAGGCAGAGAGGGTTAGGAGCTGGTTGAATGGACATGGGTAATCGGGGGTGGAAAGGAGGAGTGTGCTGTCACAGTATGGGGAGAGCAATTAGGGTCACATAATAATGTATGTATAAAGTTTTGTATGGGAAAAAACAAAAAAATAAAAACAAACAAAATTTTAGACATAGAAGTAGAAATTTTTGAGAATCCTTTTAGCTTTTGTGATAAAGAAGTTTTTAAAGTTTTAAACTATGTTTTATTATTTCTGCTGCTTATAAATACTACACATGTTCACTGCATAAAAATTGAAAAAGAAAAAGAAAATGTAAAAAAATTCCCAGGTTATTCTAATACCCATATATAACTACTGTTAAACTTACATATATTTTTACATAACTAAAATCAAATATACAGTTTTATGTCCTTATTTTTCTATTTAATATCTAGGTATTTTATTTAAAACAAAATCTTACTTGCTACATGGTACCAGATATTGTTTAATAAGAATAGTAGAATTCAAGAATATTGAATGCCAAATGCTTTATCTCTTTCTTCCTTTTTGAATTTATTTGCACCTCTCTCCCTTGGGGATGGAGATTCTGAAACGAGGCAGTAGTCAAGAGGCTTGCTGAAAGTTTATAGGAAGGAAAAGTTGAATTGTGACTTTAGATTTCTTAATCTTATTTTCAAAATCTAGGTTTGTTTAGCTTAGTATCATATATGTCCAATTTATTAATCTCCATAACCCATTGCCATCGAGTCCATTCTGACTTACAGTGACCCTATAGGACAGAGTAGAACTGCCCCATAGGGTTTCGAAGTAGCGGCTGGTGGATTCGAACTGCTGATCTTTTGGTTAGCAGCCAAACACTTAACCACTGTGCCACCAGGGCTCCTTTTATCTCCATATTTACCCTCAAATCCATTAAAAATAGTCATTTAAGAACATAAAGATAAAAATGAAAGTTAAAAGAATTCAATATGCTAGTGAAATAATTGACCACTTATTGCTTTTTTTCTTCAAGTAATTATTCAATATAAGATCCACCCCAAAATGAAGTTAATTCAGGCCACTGAAGTGAGATTCAGTGTTATTGCTTTAGGCCAATTAGAGTTCTATGATGACCTTAAGAGTTAATATAGTTTTCAAGACTGTCTACTTGACAGTCAGGGAACAGTTTTGCCCTGAGAAAATCTGGCTGACTAATGGAGAATCACAAAATTTTAAAGTCCAGTTACACATGAGAAAGCAGCACTTTAAGTAATTCCTGCTGATCTTAAGGATGTGATCAGATGAGCCTCCTGATCCATTTTAGACTTGTTATAGTTCAGTTACGGTAACCTTCCTTGTGGCTATGCTGTTCATATGCTATTAAACAATGAAAATTTAAAGCAGGAAACACTGACTGAACAATCCAGTTAAGAATGGCAAATTGTAACATAGTCTAATAATCTCATTTTCTGCCCATCTATTTTTATATATATATATGGCTGCATTTTTCCCCAGTTATATTTGAAATTCCATAGAGTAAGTGTTCATGCTTTTGAAGTCTTGGTTATTTTTATGCACTTGTACATGATATGAATGTTCTTAATAGAGATATTAGCTGTAGCTATTTTAGAATGAGTTATGTAATTACATTATTTTATTTATCCTCATATCCACTCAGTTATCCCCATTTTACAGATGTATTCTGTTATCCCCATTTTACAAACAGGCTAAGTAAATTGCACAAGGTCATATATCTAGCATATTCTTTTTAAAAATACTTTTGCATAAGTAAAGGCATATGTATGAATTTACTTAGTCTAGGATTTAAAATGGGATTGAAATGTTTATATGACTTTATCCAGGTAGTGTGAAATATTATTTTATCTCTCATTTTACATAAATGTTGATTCTGTAGTCCAAGTTACTCCACTTTCCGGATTTAACATTTGTCTTTCATAAAGGTCAATTCTCCTGATGCGTTTTTTCTTCTTTGCTTATTTCTGGGTGGTATAGCTAACAGAATCCTGATATTTAATACATATTTATATAATTCACTAGTGACCTTTTCATTTCTGTGATTTTTAAAGAAAGAGATGAGAAATTTTTGGTTACTGTTATTGTTCAGTCTCTATGTACATGCTCTATGACAAGTGCATATTAGACTCATTCTCAAGTATGTTGCAGGAGAATACAACTATTTCTATTTTTAAAGAAGAGATAGTAATGGTATCTGAATATTTTATTTTTACTATCCTATGAACTGCCAACTGTGAATAATGGGAATGCCTCGGCCCATTACTGTGCATGCCAATTTCTTAAAAATATAGTCTGCATAATAATGTCAATGACTATGGTATAATAATTCTAATGATCAAAGAAATATTTGGAAAGTTTTATGAACTTTTTAAAGATTTACTCAATAAGGAATTTTATGTTTTTTCAAAGCCATCATAGATCAGCATAACAATTGAAAAAAAAAGTTGAAGTATCAATTCCAAAGCAGTCTAAATGCTACAAATGCAAGGCTTTTGAATTTTCAGTCTATTGATTAAAAAGTACAGCCTACCAATACCATAGCAAAATGCTCATTTTAATATTAGTTGTTGAGATTAATAATAATTTTAATGTAATTTCGATAACAGGCATCTGGGATCTGAAAACAAAGCATTGAACGATATTTATATGTGATCACTTTTGTCATCTTAATTAGGTATTCATTTAAATGTATCTGAAATTGCTGAAACTTATTTGTGAAGAGTCATCCACAAATTCCTGTAGAAAAAGCATTCTGGTACATTTCCCTTCTATTCTGTGTATACTAATGGGCATACATGAAAATTGCAATGTTAATCTCAGTTTTATTTCATTCACAATCAAATCAATGTTAAGAACTGTCCAAAACAGTTTTGCAAAGTGGAAACACATTAGATGCATCCTAATTAAAAACATTGGCCAAAAATATTGTTTCAAAAGATCAAGTAAACCACACAGGCCTGATGATAAAGCCAGTGCATGGTTACATGACATGCCACCATGCATATTTATAAAACCAAGAATAGATAATTCACTGAATGTATGAATACTTTTATATAGGAATGAATTTTAAGTCCAGTCTTTATTCAGGTCTGTTCTCTAGTTAAACTCAAGTATTAATTATAAAAACACACCACTTTTGTGAAAGAGAACATTTTGCTCTGGAATACATTTTGTCCAGGCAAATTGCCTAAAAGCAAACACATGGCCAATTCATAATAACAGTTTATGGGTTTGCTTGCAAGGGGTATTAATCATCTATCTGCCACAAATTTATACATTTAATGAAAAATTTAATATCTTGCATAAAGTTGAGTTTTGATAAATACATATTCATTATGTACAGTGAACCCCACTATTAGACTAGTATATACCATAAGAAGTGTTGCATACTAGGCTCAAAAGAAAACAGTCAATCCCCTTTTACTTAGACAATTACTTAACTCCTTATTTTAGGTTAAAAATGCACTTCTTTTGGTCAAAGGTCAATATCTTATTTAAATAAGTAATAAAGATTAAACACAAAAAGAATGATTTTTTGAGCATACAAATAGGAAACTTTATGGTGTAAACTGCTAAAGGAGTCATCTCGGTTTTGCCACTTACAAGCTGTGCGATCTTGGGTGGACCAGTTTCTTAACCTCTCTGCCTTTGTTTCTTCATCTTTTAAATGGGGATATTAACAGAACTTCTCATAAAACATTGTCATAAGAAGACAGTGGCAAATGCATGCTATACTTTTAGAATGACACCGGGTACATAGTAAGTGTTCAATAAATGTGAGTTTTTATCAGTGCAAAACACTCCTAGTTTATTGCACAAAGGTATTCTTTCAAATCAGTACTTAAAAAAGAGAGAATGTATGTATTCATACCATTAAGTAGGTAGCATATATTTTCTGTTATTATTTAAGAGGAAATTCTGACTAAAAAATCCCCCTAAAGAACTGTTTGGCATGGTAAGCAGTACATAGGGAAGATAACAAAGCTGCACGGAAAATTTTGTAGCTCAGAGGTTCAACTGATTCATGATCTTTAGATTAGGAAGATCTGGAAATAATCAATTTCTGGTATGCCAAAGTCACCTTTCATGTTTTTTTTCCTTCTCTTTAAAGAAAACTTTAAAGAGGAAAAAATAGAGTTTTGTTCCCAGTGTTGAATGAAAAGAGTTGAAATCAGTGTTCTTGATGGTAATAAGCTCAATTCATTCAATGGCCTGGTTCATACTGGCTTACCTGTTGTTTACAATGCTCATTTAAATGATTTACTATTCATCTGATCATAAAATTTCCAACTAATAGACAAAGAGGACCTTGGTAGGGTTAGGTATTATTACACAAACCACCAAGGAATTAGGCTGTAAGAAGTTTTTCTCTCCAATGGAAGAACCCTAAAGTACAAACATGCACATCAATTTAAAGTAATATTGCACATGCTGAGAAAACTCTAATTTATTATTAGTCAATTATTTATGTGTGAATAGAGGTCTTCGATTAATTTGTAAGATAAAAACAAGCCTATAATATCATGCAATTTTCATCAGTTTTTATAATGGCATTTTACCTATAAAAATGTACCTCATAAAGGAATCTGTTGGTAGACAATGGAGTTCAAAAAGGCAAATGAGTCCTATTCTTCTTTATATATAAAAGATGGACGTGAATATAGAAAATACATAATAGATAGTGTTGTATATCACATATATCTTCACTTTGACCTGTGTAAGTCATTTGAAAGAAAATATATTTTCAGTACCCTGATAAGTCAGCAGTACCCCACCTTCAAAAATCACTATTTTAAAATCAACGTGAACTATATAATATATATGTATATTACATATTTTAATTGAAGTAGAAGTTAATATTTGGCTCAAAGTATATAACATGACTTGAAATATCTACATAATTTTAAGGAGAAATTGTGGCTGCATAATGCCCCTTCCATTTTGGGTTGTAGTGTAGATCCAAAGCAGAAAGATTATGTTAAGAGCATCTTAATGAAATACTATAAACCCACCCATTGCCATCGAGTCGATTCTGACTTATAGAGACCCTATAGGGCAGTGTAGCGTTTCCTAGGCTGTAATCTTTACAGGAGCAGATCGCCAGGTCTTTTCTCCCAATGAAATACTATAGTCAAAGCAAATCCTTCTCAGTACCAATTTTTGTGATGATCTTACTGGTTTGATAGTTATGAGAAATGTGAATTGCAATTGCACAGTAAAACGACACCAGATTTAGAGTATTTGCAGGAAGGAAATATACGGGCTGGAATTGACTCATTAGGGCACATACAGTAAAATCTATTTGTGTTTCCTCTATCTATGCCTTTTCAGGTTCTGCACCCACCTATCTTAAATTTAAATCTAGCCATAAATAACACATCTTTAAAATAATGATAGAATTTTAGTCCTTCAGAGGATGGCTTCCCTCACAGCATCTCCGAGAGCTAAATAAAAAATTTAAAGTAAAAATGTGTGGGTGAGGTGCAAAAGTAGATTGGCGCACTCTAATTTTGAATTAAGGTGATTATTCATTAATTTCAGATATTCTTAAAATGTGTTCTCAAAGTACCTCCAAACCTATTGTGTAAGTCTCTTCCAGAAAGGATTTATTTTAAGCTAAAAGGAGCACAGATCAGGCATATATGCTAGGAGGATAAGTCCATTAATAGTCTCACTTTAGAAACATAAGGCAGTATCTTCTACAAAGGAAGAGCGCTAAGAAAGAAAAAGTCATAGGACTTGCCACTGAAAAATTATATCAAAACACTTCCATTATTTACTCTGCTTAGCAAATTTAAGGTAAGTTTGTATTCTGGATATATGCATATATTGCTCTTCAGTATCAGTGAAACACATTTTTATCTGTCCTTTCTCTTCAAATACATGGGCATACACAGGTGATAATTTTCCCTGTGCTTAGAGGAAAGTAATTTTTACCATGTGTAAGAGGAAAATGTGTGAATGATTTTTGCTAAAATTATTTTAATGCAAGTATTTAAAAAGTGTATGGATTTCTAGAAATGTATAAATAGCTAATATATCATTGCTAGTCAGCAAAAGTGGAGCCCTGGTTGTGCAGTGGTTAAGCACTTGGCTGCTAACCAAAGGTTGGTAGTTCGAATCCACCAGCTACTTCTTAGAAACCCTATAGGACAGTTCTACTCAGTCCTATAGGGTTGCTATCAGTCGGAATTGACTTGATGGCAACGGGTTTGTTTTTTTATTTTTAGTCAGTAAAGGTAATCTTTCTAGCTCATAATCAGGACACACACTGGCTTCTTCTATAGCTGCCTTGGGTGTACGTAACCAATGATGCACATTAAAAAGAGGTTCTGTGTGCAATCCATGTTCACAAAACTGAGAAAATCTAACTGGGTCCAATTTAGTCCCTTGGCTTCACATATTAATGTTGGATGTGATGTCTATGCCATCTATTTAAACCCTCAGTATCTTCAGTATACAATAAATAACTTGTATTTTCGCCTGTCTCCCAAAGTTCAGCAAATGAGTCTTTTCTTCATTTATTTGAGGTTCCTCAATACACAGCTCACTATATATTTTATAAGACACTGGAGAGAAAGAGTAAGCTTTGAGTGTTGGATTGGCAATAGCAAAGATAAAATAAGTTAATTATATTTCAATGGCTTATGTGATTATAAGTAGGTTTAGTAGCTACTAATAAAAATGGGACATAACTAAAGAAACCTTCTTCTCCAAAATTGTTTAAATCCTATTCCCAATGTCTCAGGAAAATTAAGGACAGAAACCAAGTATCCTCTCCAGCGAGCAGAATTAGAGCCATGTGTAAACCATTATTTTTAAATTTTCTAATATTATTCTCTAGGCCATCTTTTTTTTTGTTTGTTTTTGTTCCACACAACTGATTCTCTAAACAATTCTTTTATTTTCAGTTTAGCCCATGATCTATTATTTATATTTGTTTCTTACAGGTTTGTATATATTAAGCTCCCTGAAATGTAATATTATATTTTCCTGTATTTGGTAGACCCTAGAACTCACTTAAAACTCAGGAAACAAATGAATAAGCTTCATTATTACGATAAGCAATAGGTCATAGAATACTATACAGCATAGCAGAAAATGAATACAATGCAAGTTTGTTGTAAGGCAGCTCTATTATCTATGTCACTGCTACAGTTGCTAAGTAACGTTTTTAAGTGAAAAAAGAAAGTAAAAGACTATTTAAGGCAAGCATAGGGAAGTAATTTAGTTATAGGACATTTTCTGAAATATGAACTATGCCTTAAAAATAAAACTCTTGCAATTAATTTACTCATTGCATTTTAGTACCCAATATTGCTACTTATTGAATTTAAGATATTTTCAGGTTCTTTTCAAAACATTTTTGCATATTTTAAAGTGATTTTACAGTGAATCATTTAAAAGATAAAAAATACTTAGGCGTATGAGTGGGAAAAAAAAGATCTAATATAAACGACCTTGAGGTCACTTCCTTAAAAATCAAGTCTACTAAAAGGAAAAAAAAAAAGATGTTCATCTATTGGTGTAAATAATTGAACACAAAGCTCGTATCATGAATCTTCTCAATACTATTACAAAATTAAAAACGTAGCTTTTGCTACCCATCAGACATAATACGTACATCACCTTAGTAACACTAATATGATAAAACCAGATAATTTTAAATGGAAATAAGGTAATTAGTTAACTGTCTCAGAGAAAGTTTGTATTCTTGGCTCTCTGAGTATACTCTAAAAACAAACAAAAACTATGTCTTAGATAGTCAGGTTGAGTTTCATTAAAATTTATCCAGAAAATTATTATTGATACTATTGAGCCATATTATTTTATGCATCATTCCTCAAAACTATCTCTGAAAGTTGGTTAGCATTACTATTTCCATTTTATACAGAGATAGATGAAGCAAAGGGAGCAAGCTCAGAACAGAGTCGAATAGTTTGGGTTTTCAATCTGATGCTTAGCCACGAGGCTATGTATCTTCCTATTACTGCTATGTTTCCTCTGCGTTATTATATTTTACTGATAGCTACACATTAGTTTCCTTACTATTACAATGAATATTTTGTGAGCAGCATGAAACGCATGGACTCATCTTTTTTATAAACAGGTTTTAGTCCAAGAAATAATTAGATGGTAAATGATAGGGATGGAAGAGAGAGAAAAAATAAATTTTAAGAAAAAACATCGTAAGTAAAGGAGAAAATCATATATTATGGATACAAACAGAAGAAAAAGAGCTTTATTTTCATAGAGTAGACGTGCCAAGTAGAAAGATATACCAAAAACTAACCAAATATTTAAATTGTACCTCATTAAAGTTGTTAAAAACTAATGGAAAATTTACTTGAAAATCAATGGTAGAAAACTCTTCAGGATTGTGGAAAATTCACTTTAAACTACAAAATACCTTGAGGAACTGGGGAAGATGAGGTGCCATGTTTGTGGCTGGAGAAGAAAAATATTATTGCTGAATCAAAAACCTTCATACAGGTGTATGTCAGATGGCAAGATAAATATTCTAGTCTCCTGATGTCATGATTTGCCTACTTGCTGGGACTTCTACATGCTGCCAAGGACTGGTCTTTCTGAAAAAATACTTCCTACTTGCCCGGACCCTCACTGTTGTCAGTCTTCTTCATAGTCCACCTGCCTGATTACAGTTTTTAGTGTCGGTTACTATGGTATTTCAGATACCAGCAGGGTCACCCGTGGTGGACAGGTTTCAGTGGAGCTTCCAGACCAAGACAGACTAGGAAGAAAGGCCTGGCGATCTACTTCTGAAAACCAGCCAACGAAAACCTTACAAATCACAACAGAACATTGTCTGATACAGTGTTGGAAGATGAGCCCCTCAAGTTGGAAGGCATTATGAATTGACACAATAACCTCAACAATGGGTTCATACATATCAAAGATTGTGGATATGGTGCCAGACCAGAAAATGTTTAGTTCTGTTATACATAAGGTGGCCATGAGTCAGAGCCAACTCTGTGGCAACTAAAATCAACAACAGCAGCACCTTAGTAGATTGTCTACCTCCCTCCCCCTCCTGGTCTACTTTATTTCCTCTTCCTAGAGAAACCGGAAGTCCCTGGGTAGTGCTAATGGTTAACGTGCTCGACTATTAACTGAAAGGTTGGAGTTTCCAGTCCACCCAGAGGTGCCTCAGAAGAAAGGCCTGGCGATCTAATATCAAAAAATCAGCCACTGAAAACCCTATTGAGCACAGTTCTACTCTGACACGCATGGCATCGGCATGAGTCAGAGCTGACTCAATGGCAACTAGTGGTGGTGATGGTAGAGAGGCCTACCTACTGAGACAAAGATCTGACCTATCCTTATGGCTCAAGAGATAAAAATTCATAAGAGGTAAGTTGATTTATTGTCCTTCATGCTTATCTTCTGGAGAAAGGCCAATCTGGTAAATAATTAATAGCAAACACAAGGTTGTTGGAAACACTTTTCCCTCACTCAGTGGTGGTTGAATTTGGAGAACAGCCCTGCTGTTTTAGAGATTTTATATCATATAAAATCAATCCACCAAAAAAAAACCTCTCTAGACAGTGGACAGAATCTTTAAAAATGTGGTTGGTTTTTGTTGAATTGTCTGAGAGTTTTGGACGAAAATTGCAAGCATAAATGTCAGTTCTTTATGATCCCTTCTTGCCATATTTTTACTCAAAGCTTCGTTAGGAATGTGACCACATATCCTATGTAGCTATTTTAATATTTTTTTCATCTTTCATGTAAAAAGCAATGTCAATGTATCTTTACTATCATAAAATCCTGTTTACCATCTAATCTCCTCAATGAAAGAGTGCTGGGCGTGTTGCTGGAACAAGTATACTAATTATTTCATTCGCTTCTAAGGCTGTCATTGACTACTGATTAAAAATCCAATTCAGTCCTAGGTACAATGGGAGACATGGAAGGAAGGAAGGAAGGGAGGGAGAGAGGGAGGAAAGAAGGAAGGAAGGAAGAAAGAGTTTACAATCTAATTGGGAAGGCAAGACCTAAAGCAGTTAAAGAACTAAGGTAAAATCTGTGGAATAGACTTAACAAGCAAACCTATGCATTATAAATTGAATTGTGTCTCCCAGATTTATGTGTTGTAAATCCTAACCCCTATATCTGTGGATGTAACTCCATTTGGGAATGGGGTTTTCTTTGTTATGTTAATAAGATCATATAAATGTAGGATGTTTAAGCCAATCAACTTTGAGCTATAAAAAGAGCAGATTAGGCACAGAAGCAAACAAGCAAGCAAGGAAGCACAGATGGGGAATATAGATGCCACACCACATGAAGATTGCCAAGGAACTGAGGAATAGAAGCTGAAGAGAGACAAGGACACTCCCCTGAGCTGACAGAGAGAGAAAGCCTTCCCCTAGAGCCAGTGCCATGAATTCAGACTTCTAGCCTCCTAAACTGTGAGAAAATAAATTTCTGTTTGTTAAAGCCACCCACTCGTGGTATTTTTGTTATAGCAGCAATAGATAACTAAGACACTATGATCAGCACATATTTCAAGAATCAAGTCATACCTACTTCTGTTACAGACAACTGAGGACGTTGCCATTGGATTTAGTCACTCTTAATGAACTTGGGAATGAGCCTTGATGGTGCAGTGGTTAAAACGCTTAGCTGCTAACCAAAAGGTTGGCAGTTGAACCCCACAGCTGCTCTGTGGGAGAAAGATGTGGCAGTCTGCTTCCTTAAGGATTTACAGCCTTGGAAACCCTATGGGGGAAGCAGTTCTACTCTGTCCTTACAGGGTCGCTACGAGTCGGAATCGACTCAATGATAATAGATTTGGTGTCAACATTCTAGTCAACATTCTCTACTGTGAGCATGATAAATGTGAAATTAAGAAGTATTACATGAGGTATTTAGGCACCTGGTTATTTAAAAAATGCAGCCTCATCAGCTCTTGTTCCCAAAGGCTACTGAAACATGCTGCCACTAGTTCACTTTAGCATTTGTTTTACCCCAAAGAGGAAGACATTTCCCAATAGAGACATTTCAAATAGAATGAAATAACATATTGGCTGTGCAATACATACAAATTCATTGTATGTGTTTAAACATCTTGAGATGGCTAATTAGTTTTCAGCAAGGTTCTATCTGAAAGGGTTAACAAGTTGGCTAATATGGCATTGGAGATTAATTTGTGAATTAAGCCTTGAAAGAATGCAAAATAAGAAATATAAGACTTGATTGGTGTGTGTGTTTGCATGAGAGGTTTAAGTAAAAGTCAGGAACAAAACCAAAGCTGGGTATTATAGGAGTAGTCCCTGAGCAGCTAAGGGATTTGAGAGCACTGGATGTCAAAAGGAGGTCAGAATGTGGATAGATGGGTGCAAAATAAATAGCCATTTATAATTAGATTTCCTGAAAAATGTCAAATACTGATTGATTTGAACAGAATGAAAGGATTAAGTAAATCTTTTGTTGTTGCTGCTGATGAAATAGTGTATATACTTAACTGAGTCTCATGCTGTCTATCCAAGGAGATCACAGGTGTCATGAAGTCCACTAGGTTTAAATGCATAAAACCTATTCTCTGAATCTCTAATCTTGACACTGAGTAATTGAAATATACATAGACCAAATCTGTACACTAAATAAATGCATTATTTTCACATTATTGAAACTTCTTTGAAAAGCAAAAAAATGAAACATTAGATCATAAAAATAAAACAATAAAATGCACATATATTGCCTTTTAGTTTTAGTCAGAAAGCAAACAGCTCAGAAGAACAAGATATATGAAAATTAAAAATTAAGACCTTAATCAATAAATATACTTCGTCATTGCATTCAAATGGAAACCAAACACAGAATTTGAGAAAAAATTATATGTTGCAAATAGAAGGATGGAGGACTTTCTCTGTCATTAATTAGGCCATTTAAACAAATTTCATACATGTTTGTTTTCTGAATTACTAATTGACAGGCTGGAGTAAAAATAAATTTTACTTTATAACACATATAAATTACCATTCCCCTTAAAAAATATGTTCCTTTTTGGAATGTTTGGTTGAATATCGTAAGGCAGTATAGTAACATTTTTCATGCTCACTCACACTGTTCATGTTTACTAGCAAAATACTTATTGTGTGTTTATGTGCTGGCTTTAGGAAAGGAACAAGTTGAATCAATGACATGATTCCTGTCTACAAAGAACATATCATTTAATTGGGTTGATAAGGTGCATGTGACTAAAATAAAGTATGTATTACAATAGTACTCAAATAGTACAAACAAGAAGTGTTATAGGAATTCAGAGACAGAATGAATAACGGGTGTCCTATTAATGCCTTCTGAAAGGAACTAAATAATGTAATTCATGTAGTAAGCATTTAATGGGAAACAACTGTGTACTGCTCTTGATACTGGGGATTCAAAGCTGAATAAATCAAGGTCCATGCCAGAAAAGGTTACATTAAGAGATACAGAGTTTCCAGGATAATCTGTATTGCTTTGTGCTTAAAATGCTCTGATAAAAAAATTTTGTTCTGTAATGCTCTAGTTGGATTCACTTCTATATGGTGTTTAAGAATAATGTTCTAATTTACTTTTTCCCACCTCCAACCAACTCTACCACACCCAGGGATAGTGAGAGAGGGACTAAAAGGTAGAGGAGTTATGAATTTGGGTGAGATAACAAATATTTTTCTGTTTTATTTCTTAATTTTATTCATTACTGCTTCTCTTCTTCCTTCCCACCATTTCCATCTAAGTTCATTGAAGGAGGAAAGTAACAATCAACATTTCTATCCTTTTCTTATGCAACAATTAGTTTAATTAATCTATTAACACTTCTATTCAAACCAAATGATCCATCATTACTCCTGAAGGCAGTATGTATACTTCCAGATCACTTTAAAAATAGACGGCAAAGATTTACTGGACCCGTAGAGACTGGATAAACACATGAAACTATCGCCCTGAGACACTCCTTAAATTTGGAACTTGAACCACTCCCAGAGGTCACCCTTTCAGCCAAAATGACAGCTGGCCTATAAAATAAATAACATCATACTGTGTTCCTCAAAATAATCATCTAGATGAAACCAAATAGTAAACATTTACCCTAGACCAAAGATGAGAAGGCAAGGGGGGACTAGGACGCTAGATTAATGGAAACAGAACAACCAAAATGGAAATAGTGAGAATGCTGATATATTGTGAAGAATATAACCAATGTCATTGAAAAAAATATGTATAAAAACCAAACCCTCTGCCATGGAGTCGATTCTGACTCACAGCGACTCTGCAGGATAGAGTAAAACTGCCTTATAGGATTTCCAAGGCTGTAAATCTTTATGGAAGCAGACTGCCACATCTTTCTCCCACGGAGCAGCAGGTTGGTTTGAACTGCCAACCTTTTGGTTAGCAGCCAAGTGCTTTAACCACTGTGCCACCAGGGCTCCAAACAACATGTATGGAAATTGTTGAATGAGAACCTAATTTCCTGTGTAAACTTTCACCAAAAACACAATTAAAAAATTAGATGGCCATTTGGACCTGCAGCAAAACTTGGGGTGGGAATCCTTACACTGACTATTAACTTCTAAAAACTAATAAGATCCATCCTAAATGAACTGCAATTAGAGGGATATACTAATCAATATATGGGTGTATAGATATAATTAAATAGAATATATCACAACCTTGGGCTTATAAAATTATCCAAAAGAGACTTTCTAGCATCTCACTGTTTTTGTTTTTGTTGTTGTTAAGTCCTGTCGAATCGATCCCGACTGATGGCGACCCTACGTACAACAGAATGAAACACTGCCTGGTCCTGCACCATCCTCACAATCATTGTTATGCTTGAGCCCATTGTTGCAGCCACTGTGTCAATCCATCTCTTTGAGGGTCTTCCTCTTTTTCACTGACTAGCATCTCACTGTTTTTGTTTTTGTTGTTGTTAAGTCCTGTCGAATCGATCCCGACTGATGGCGACCCTACGTACAACAGAATGAAACACTGCCTGGTCCTGCACCATCCTCACAATCATTGTTATGCTTGAGCCCATTGTTGCAGCCACTGTGTCAATCCATCTCTTTGAGGGTCTTCCTCTTTTTCACTGACCCTCTACTTTATCTTCTTCCTATTCTGTCTTAGTCTGGAAGCTCAGCTGAAACCTGTCCACCAAGGGTGACCTTGCTGGTGTTTGAAATACCGGTGGCAAAGCTTCCAGTATCAAAGCAACACGCACGCCTCCACAGTACAACAAACTGACAGGCATCTTAGGGGCATTAACTTTCCAGTTATAATGCAGCACCATTCATTATAATCTGATAACATTAATGGCCTCCTAAGGCAACCTGGGAGCCCTGGTGGTGCAGTGGTTAAGAGCTCGGCTACTAACCAAAAGGTCGGCAGTTCGAATCCGGTCCTTGGAAACACCAGGTGGTAGTTCTACTCTGTCCTATAGGGTTGCTACGAGTCAGAACCGACTTGAAGGCAACAGGTTTTTTTTAAGGCAACCTGTATTTGAAGGTATATCTTATTCACAGATGCATGGTATTCTAAACTCATGTAAAAATTCTAAAATCCACTGTTAGGACTCTCAGTGTGCAATATTAAAGGTTAAGCATAAAACCGAGTAAAATATTTTAATGATAATAAAAAATAAAATGCAATTTCACGCCCAGAATGAATTAATAAAATATGGATTGGAAAGTCACCAGGAAAATACACCTCAATGGAAATATTACCCTGTGAAGGTAATGATGTACTTCCAAAGTTTTGGTCAATGTAAATAGGGGTGTTGAGCTCCAATTAGTAATTTTGGAGAAGTCAAAACGTAACATATCATGGATGCATTATAATAAAATAATGAACAACTCATGGTGAAATGGTATATATTTATTGTTGGGTGTATAGGAAAGTCTCTTTTTTTCAGGATTCTTGTTTCTCCTAAAAGTGAAATGATAGATAATTAGAAGGTTTTTGTTTTGAAAATAGGTATGACCGAGGGAATGTATAAACTGACAAGTCTAGAGTTCTAAACTCAAGCTGAATTTGCTTCAAAAAAATATGAATAATAATTAGAAACTTAGAAATAAAGCCATATGTTCCTGTTTTTCAAGTTGACATACAGGCTGTTATTATCATCTGGCTGTGCAGCTATGTCTAAAGACACTGACACTATTTATCACAGAAGTGATGAATAGCCTATTCAATAGAAATACTGATTTCACTACTTATGTAATTTTATTTACAGCCAGAATGCTCCTTAGAAGTGAGGATGGTGAAACTTCATCTCACATACTTGGGACATGTTATCAGCAGTGACCAATCCCTGGAGAAGGACATCATGCTTGGTAAATAGAGGGTCAGCAAAAAAGAGGAAGACCCTCAATGAGATGGATTGACACAGTGGCTACAACAATGGGCTCAAGCATAACAACGATTGTGAGGATGGCGCAGGACCAGTCAGTGTGTCGTTCTGTTGTATATAGGGTTGCTATGAGTCAGAACTGGCTCCACGACACCTCAGAACAACAACGTGTAATTTCAGCTCGCGTTTGTATAAGTCCTCCATCTTATTATTTGACATAAGCCTGTGCTATGGACAGGAATGATAGCATTTCTGCCTTTTTGTTTGTTTGCTTATTTAATTTTTATTTTGAAATAATATTAGACTTACAGAAAAGTTGCAAAAGTAGTGGAGAGTTCGCATAGACCTTTCAACCAGTTCCCCCTAATGTTAACATCTTATATAAACCTAGAACAATTATCAAAACCAGGAAACTAACACTGGCAAAATACAATTAAATAAACTAAGTTTCACCAGTTTTTCCACTAATGCCTTTTTTCTGTTTTAGGATTCAATCCAGGATCCCATATTGCAGTTAGTTGTGTCTCCTTAATTTCTTCCCATCTTTGACAGTTTCTCAGTCTTTCCTTGTCTTTCATAATCTTGGTATTTTTTGATGAGTACTCATCAATTATTTTGTAGAATTTCTCAATTTGGGTTTGTCTGACGATTTGATTGAAGTTATTATTATTGGAGTCCTGGTGGCGCAGTGGGCAAGGGCTCAGCTGCTAACCAAAAGGTCAACAGTAGGAATTCACCAGCTGCTCCTTGGAAACCCTATGGTTCTACTCTGTCTTATAGTGCTGCTATGAGTCGGAATCGACTCTACGGCAACAGATTTTGGTTTGCTGTTGTTAGGTGTCAATGAGTTGGTTCTGACTCATAGGGACCCTAGGTACAACAGAATGAAACATTGCCCGGTTGATATGCTCAAGCCCATTGTTGCAGCCACTGTGTCAATCCATCTCCTTGAGGGTCTTCCTCTTTATCGCTGACCCTCTATTTTACCAAGCATGATGTCCTTCTCCAGGGACTAATCCCTCCTGATAGCATGTCCCAAATATGTGAGACATAGTCTTGCCATCCTTGCTTCTAAGGAGCATTTTGGCTGTACTTCTTCCAAGACAGATTTGTTCGCTCTTTTAGCAGTCCATGGTATATTCAATATTCCTTGCCAATACCACAATTGAAAGGCATCAATTCTTCTTCGGTCTTTCTTATACATCGTCCAGCTTTCGCATGCATATGAGGCGACTGAAAACACCATGGCTTGGGTCAGGGGCACCTTAGTCTTCAAGGTGACATCTTTGCTTCACAACACTTTAAAGAGCTCTTTTGCAGAAGATTTGCTTAATGCAGTGTGTTGTTTGATTTCTTGACTGCTGCTTCCATGGGTGTTGATTGTGGATCCAAGTAAAATGAAATCCTTGACAACTTCAATCTTTTCTCTGTTTATCATGATGTTGCTTATTGGTCCAGTTGTGAGGATTTTTGTTTTCTTTATGTTGAGGTGTAATTCATACTGAAGGCTGTGGTCTTTGATCTTCATCAGTAAGTCCTCTTCACTTTCAGCAAGCAAGGTTTTGTCATCAGCATAACACAGGTTGTTAATGAGTCTTCCTTCAATCCTGATGCCCCGTTCTTCTTTACAGAGTCCAGCTTCATAGATTATTTGCTCAGCATTCAGATTGAATAGGTATAGTGAAAGGATACAACCCTGACACACATCTTTTCTGACTTTAAACCACGCAGTCTCCCCTTGTTCTGTTTGAATGGCTGCCTCTTGATCTATGTACAGGTTCCTCATGAGCACAATTAAGTATTCTGGAATTCCCATTCTTACCAATGTTATCCATAATTTGTTATGATCCACACAGTCAAATGCCTTTGCATAGTCAATAAAACACAGGTAAACATCGTTCTGGTATTCTCTGGTTTCAGCCAGGATCCATCTGACTTCAGCAATGATATCCCTGGTTCCACATCCTCTTTTGAATCCAGCTTGAATTTCTGGCAGTTCCCTGTCGATATATTGTTGCAGCCGCTTTTGAATGATCTTCAGAAAAATTTTACTTGCTTGTGATATTAATGATATTGTTGGATAATTTCCACATTCGGTTAGATCACCTTTCTTGGGAATAGACATAAGTATGGATCTCTTCCAGTCCTTTGGCCAAGTAGCTGTCTTCAAACTTCTTGGCATAAACGAGTGAGCACTTCCAGTGCTGCATCTGTTTGTTGAAACATCTCAGTGGATATTCTGTCAATTCCTGGAGCCTTGTTTTTCACCAATGCCTTCAGTGCAACTTGGACCTCTTCCTTCAGTACCATGGGTTACTGTTCATATGCTACCTCTTGAAATGGTTGAACGTCCACCAATTCTTTTTGGTATAGTGGCTCTCTGTATTCCTTCCATCTTGTTTTGAGGCTTCCTGCGTCGTTTAATATTTTCCCCATAGAATCCTTTACTATTGCAACTCAAGTCTTGAATTTTTTTCTTCAGTTCTTTCAGCTTGAGAAATGCCGAGTGTGTTCTTTCCTTTTGGTTTTCTATCTTCAGGTCTTTGCATATGTCATTATAATACTTTACTCTGTCTTCTTAGGCCCCCCTCTGAAATCTTCTGTTCAGCTTTTTTACTTCATCATTTCTTCCTTTTGCTTTAGCTACTCGAAGTTCAAGAGCAAATTTCAGAGTCTCTTCTGACATCCATTTTGGTCTTTTCTTTCTTTCCTGTCTTTTTAATGACCTCTTACTTTCTTCATGCGTGATGACCTTGATGTCATTCCACAACTCATCTGGTCTTTGGTCAGTAGTGTTCAACACTTCAAATCTATTCTTGAGATGGTCTCTAAACTCAGGTGGGATATACTCAAGGTCGCACTTTGGTTCTCCTGGACTTGCTCTGATTTCCATCAGTTTTAACTTAAATTTGCATATGAGCAACTGATGGTCTGTTCTGCAGTTGGCCTCTGGCCTTGTTCTGGCTGATGATATTGAGCTTTTCTATCGCCTCTTTCTACATATGTAGTCTATTTGATTCCTGTGTATTCCATCTGTCTAGGTCCACGTGTATAGTCTCCGTTTATGTTTGTGAAAAAAGGTATTTGCAATGAAGAAGTTGTTGGTCTTGCAAAATTCGATTATGCCATCTCCAGCATCGTTTCTGTCACCAAGGCCATGTTTCCCAACTAGCAATCCTTCTTTTGGTTTGGTTTAGTATTATTATTATTATTTTTGTTGGGCAACTATAACTCAGAAGTAATGTCATCATTTTTTTTTTTTTACTGTGTGAATATACCGTAATTTATTCAACCACTTCCCTTTATGGGCATTTAGCTTGTTTCCAACATTTTGCAATTTCAAACAGTGGTGCAATTAATAACCTTGATGAGGATGTTGGTTTATAGGAGGTGTATCTTCAGGGTAGATTTTTCATATATGTTTTGTACATTTTATTTTTGTACATTAAATTTATCCCTAAGTATTTAATTATCTTTGTTGCTATTGTAAATGGAGTTCTTTCTATCATTATATTGTTTAACTGTGTATTTGTTTGTGTATATGAAGGCTAGTGATTTTTGGATGCTAATTTTAAATCTTGCTACTTTACTGAATTCATTTATTCTTCAAGTTAATTATACCATTGTTGCTCTGGGGTTTTCTAGGCGTGTTATCATATCATCAGCAAATAGATACAGTGTCTCTCTCTCTCTCTCCCTACTCCAATTACTCTAATTGATTTACTTTGTCTGATTGTATTGTCTAATACCTCTGGTAAAATGTTGAGTAGTTAGGGAGATGATGGGCATTCTTGCTTTATTTCTGATCTTATGAGTGGGGCCTAATTTTTGTCAAAGGTGTTTTTGTCACCTATGGAGATAATCATACTTTTCTTTATATGCAGGATATAAAAATGCATTTTTGAGGTGTATTGCTGAACTTGCATGAATTATTTATAAAGTGACAAACTTCTGAACATATTCTTGTTATTAAGGATTGTATGCAAGTAGCCTGCTATTAATTACCAACAAGTCGAAAATAATCACCCTTTCACAGTAAGAGTAAACCAATTAAAAATAATAGGTAATTTGGTAAACTCCCCTAAAATATCAATGATCTTTAAAAATACAAAAATATCACATGAATAAATACTTTCTGGAGGACGATTTTTCTGGTTCAATTTCATCATTATTTTGGAATGAAAAAACAATCAGGTTATGGGAAATGTATGAAAATATTTCTATTTTAAAAGAATATCTTGAAAATCAAAAATGTGATAAAAGGCATAGCAACAAATTAAATTACTTTAAAGATGCATGTCTCTAAATTTCATTGAGCTGCAGCTATTTATTTACATGATTGTTTCATAATGGCACTTAAAATTATTTTAAGAGAAAAGATTAGCTACTTCCCACTGCAAATATTATTTATTAATTTATTATTATGAATATTTCTTCTTCTTTTTTTAATATTCTGTGTTTTAGGTGAAAATTTACCCAGCAAATTAGATTCCCGTTTAAAAATGTTTGTATAAGTGGTTCCGTGACATTGGTTACAATTTTCACAATGCGTCAGCATTCTTATTATTTCCATTGTTTGTTCTGATTCCATTTAACCAACTTCCCTGCTCCTCTTTGCCTTCTCATCTTTGCTTTTGGGTAAATGTTGACAGTTTGGTCTTGTATAGTTAACTGTTTAAGGGAGCACATTCCTCACAGGTGATACTGTTTATTTTATAGACCAATCTATTAATTTGTCTGAAAGGAGACCTCTGGAAGTGGCTTCAGTTCTAGGTTAAAAGGGTATCCTGAGGTGATAGTCTTGAGGGGTTCCTCTAGTCCCTACCAGTCCAGTAAGTCTAGTCTTTTTTAGGAATTTGAATTTTGTTCTACATTTTTCTCCCATTCTATCCAGGAACTTCTATTGAGTCCCTGGTCAGAACTATGTAATATTTATTTCTTGAGATACATTATAACTTTTTCCCTACCAAGTAAAACACAATGCGAGCATACTTCATTTTTTTTCACAGATGCCCTTTTCTAGATGAAGATGTCTTTTGACCAAAATTAAAATGAAATGAAATTATCAGCATGTTAAGTTTTATGTTATATGAGCTGATATAAATTGGCTATATATAAAAATGACTTAGGAAAAATTTTTTCATCTTCTATCTGAAGATTTTTAGGTGAGTCTATGATAATTTCAATATAAGTTTTCAAGCATGGAATAGTTTTATCTTAGATAATTTTTTTCAAGATAAAATCTACTCCTGAAAGAAAATCAACTGAGTCTGAGATTGGGTCTACCTTAGCAAACCCTTTATAAACAACTCTGAATATATATATATATATATATA
>NW_004444004.1:8772986-8777458 GCF_000243295.1 Trichechus manatus latirostris | reverse complement strand
GGATTCAAACTGCCGACCTTTTGGTTAGCAGCAAAGCTTTTAACCCCTGCTCCATCAGGGCTTCTTTGAATTGTGGTGTTGCCAAAGAATATTGACTATACCATGGACTATCAAAAAAACTGAACAAATCTCTCTTGGAAGAAGTACATCCAGAACGCTCCTTAGAAGCAAGGATGGCAAGACTATGTCTCACATATTTGGGACATGCTATCAGGAGGGATCAGTCCCTGAAGAAGGACATCATGCTTGGTAAAGTAGAGGGTCAGCAAAAAAGAGGAAGACCCTCAAGGAGATGGATTGACCCAGTGGCTGCAACAATGGGCTTGAGCATAACAATGATTGTGAGGATGGCACAGGATGGGGCAGTGTTTTGTACTGTTGTACATAGGGTCACTATGAGTCAGAACCAACTGGATGGCACCTAATAACAACAACAATTATATTTATACACCCATATATTGATTAGTATATCTCTCTAAATGCAGCTCATTTAGAATGGATCTTATTTAGTTGTCAGAAGTTAGTAGTCAGTGTAAGAGTTCCCACCCTCTTAAGTTTCCAGGAAAATTCATGTTTCCCTAACATTTGCTACAGGTCCAAATGGCCATCTATTTTTTTTTTTTTTGGTGTGTTTTTGGTGAAAGTTTACACAGAAAGTTAGGTTCTCATTTAACAATTTCTATACATATTATTTGGAGCCCTGGTGGCGCAGTGGTTAAGAGCTGGATTTCTCACCAAAAGATCATCAGTTCGAATCCACCAGCTACTCCTTGGAAACCCTATGGGGCAGTTCTACTCTGTCCTATAGGGTTGCTATGAGTGGAAATCGACTCGAAAGCAACGGGTTTTGTTTTATATATATGTACGTAGGAGCCTTTGTGGCACAGTGGTTAAGTGATACGGCTGCTCACAGTTCGAGTCCACCAGCCATTCCTTGGAAACTCTATGGGGCAATTCTACTCTGTCTTGTAGGGTAGCTGTAGGTTGGAATTGACTCGATGGCAAAGGGTTTATCAATGGGTTATATGTATGTATGTATATATACCTACTCCTCACTTATCAACTCTCATTTTCTGACATTTTGCATGTATGACAATAGTAGAAAATCTACCATCCAACTATTTTGCACATTAACAACGTATGTCTGCCAGTAACGAACGTCGAGGTGCGAGTCGAGAGTAACGCTGGCTGTAATAGTTAAGGTTATATGTCAGCTTGGCTGGGCCATGAGTCTCAGTGGTTAGCAGTTATGTAATGATGTAATTTTGCAGTTATGTAATGATGTAGTCATCCTCTATTGTGTGATCTGATGTGGTCATCCTCTATTTTCTCTTGATGCCAATTTTCACATAACAACCTCGTCTTTGGAAGCTAACCATGTCAATAAGTGAGGAGTGGGTGTATATACACTCTCTCTTTCTTTTTAGACTATACGGAATTATAGGTAAATTATATGTAAAGCAAACAGTGAACCTGACTGTGTGGAAGTGGACTTTTTGTATTCCACTGAAAAAGGAATGAATTTATTCATTTATTTGTAACCAACTATGTGTGAAGTATTGTACTAATGTTGGGTACAGAATAAATGAATAAATGGATAGACAGATAATTAAAGGAACACTTTCTTTATGTTGAAGCAATACTCTAGGAAGAATACTGTGTAAGGGCAAAGAGAATGAGAAGTTGGAGGATTAAATTAAACTAACCTTTTCATCTCTTTCCATACCTTTAATTTCCCTAATTAAATAATAAGCAGTAAGACAATAAATCATTTAAGAGCAACCAAATGAGTATATAAAAAGATGATAAGCGATACTGTGTGATAAAAGAAGTCCAGAAAATAGGCAAGGTCAGAAAAGATCTGGGACAGCTCAAAAGTATATACAGGAGCAAAATCAATCAAGCAGATGAAGCAATGAGATAATTCAATTTCTTGTACAAAGTGACCTAAATGATGGTACGTTGGCTGAAATTACCATGCAAACAAAAATTAAATGTGTATTTGAAATGATAATGAAAATATAAAGAAAGCCAGGATAGGGACAATCAAAATAAATGTGCCGTGAGTCAGCAAGTCATTTTTTGTAACCTTAATTAACAGGTCAATTCAAACGAGTAGAGTTTACACTATTATAACTTGAGAAGGTACACTATCCTCCAAAATGAATCCAGTCAAATGAACCAATGAAATTTAAGAGGTAGAGAAGAACTCTACAATGTCTAGCTTCATCAGTCCCCTAAAATGACAGCTAAAGCTGTATCTCATCCGGGGTTGTAGTAAGGCAAATCATTTACTAACATTTTGGGCTTGTACCTGAGGTAGCTGTAAAATTATTTGTGAAAGTATAGTAAAGGAAAAATTAGTTGATGACATGCCAGAAATGCATAACACCCCTAGGAACAAAAACAAAAAAAGTAACTGACAACTATGAAACAAATATATCTAGCAAAAAGGCAACAACACAAATCAATAGCAATACTCTAATATGGGTTGAGAAGAAGACATTATAGGAGCATAATTAAGAATACATATTAAAGTAACTGTTACAACATATCAACACATTTCGGCTAACAGACTGGACAGCCGGTTTGCCAGACCATTTAACACATCTAAAGAAGTTCTACAATGGCAACTTGCTCTGATACCAGTGCTCAGTTTCTTATAACCATCTTACTGGACACAACTCAAATCGTCTGCCTTGTTTGTTACTTAAGCTACCTAAATACATCATCCTTTCAGAAAAAGTCCCACCATTGTCACCAACCATATTGCATATAATCTTGTAATTCCCAGTATTCAAGAATTCTACCAGCGAGCATCTGATTCCTAATCATACCTTGTTCCTTACCTACGAAGTTCATGAAAACTGCCTCTTTGCCTTTGAGTTTTTTTTGCCTTTTATCCCCACCTCTAGTCCCATAAAAAAATTTTTTGTTCTTCCATTTAGTATAAAACTCAAAGTAACCAGCGTAACCAAACAACAAATTCTTAACTATATCTCTCACTTAGACATTAGATGTTTAAACAGTTCATGTTTCGATCTCCCAGAGAAGGATAGGCAGAAGAACCGCAACACTGATTCTACTTTCTCTGGGAAGCCTTCTGTGATTGACTCCCCACCCCCTACTTGGTTGATAGAGTTTGCTTACTTGTCTGCTTCCCCTAATAAAATCTGATCTATATGAGGATAGAGATTGTGTCTTGTTCATTGCTGTCACTGTATCTCCAAGCACAGGACCAGACATTTGGTACAAGTATACTGAATGAATAAAAGAACAATATGGAGTAAATTTTCAGTGGAAATTAAAAAAAAAAAAGAGTTTATCAAAAAAGGTATTCTACAATTACCTTAATTGAAAGAGCATTAGTGATGGTCCTTTTACTTTTAAGCCTTCAAAAATATATGATTAAACATCCAGGGATACAACCATGTATGTCAGAGTTTTTGATCTTAATTTGTGTTCAGAAATCCCGTAGATTACATACATTTAAATGACAGATTAATCAGCATTACTAGGTAAATTTTATGAGATCTGTTATTGAAGTATATATATGTATTTAAGGGTTTTTTTGGAATTTCACATGGAGTTAGTTACAATAATTTATTAGTTTTAATTAATAAACAAAGAGCAAAAACTCCACATAAATTTTTAAAAATTATATTCACATCTTTATCCATCTTAAAGTTGGTTCAATAAATTTTTTTGTCCAATCCACTGCCTTCAGATAGACAAGATATTATTAGATATATTTTATATTGAGAAAACCTGAAGCTCAGCAAGGTTAATTCACTGGCCTAAGGTTACACACCTAATAAGCAGTGAAGGGCAGCTGGGGAGATAGGCCCTAAGTCTTCTGTCGTCCTCTTATGCAGGATTGGATAGTGTGGTAGCAAAAATATTCCAAAACAGTTAATAAAATAAGAGTTATTTACATTTTATTTTCATATGCACTGTGTATATTCAGGAGTCAGATTTATCTTCCTATACCGTTTTCTCAGATTGGTATATTTAAATATTAAATTTTTCCAGAGCAAGTGGTCATTAATTTATTCAACAAACATGTATATGAATGCCATTCAAGCCTATGGACTGTGTTAGTAGCTGGATGTAGAATGGTGAACAAAACCTGCATAATCCCTGTTCTCTTAATTAAGAAGAAAAAACACAAAGAAGAAGAAACAAGAAGAGGAGGAGAAGACGTAGTATAAACAAATTCTGATAAATGGGAAAATATATTAGGAACAACTTGCATGAAAAGAATGAGAAAAGTAGATTAGAATTAAAGTGATCCTCAGATAATTCATAAGATGGACATCAATATCCTGGATGGAAGCAATCAGTTTGCTTTTCTCCTAAGACCTCTCTATAGCCTGAAGAAATCAGCATTCCCTAGTACCAGCTACTGTATTTTTAGGCAAATAATGCCCGCCTTCTGTGTTTGTTTGCTGGCTGCCGGCCGGCCCCCCCCC
>NW_004444004.1:8759865-8772886 GCF_000243295.1 Trichechus manatus latirostris | reverse complement strand
TAGGCTCTCTATGCAAATTTTGTTTTTTTTACAGCAACCTGTGGAGAAGGATTGGCATAGTTGCTCTTGTGAGGGTGCCTGGGGGAGGGAGGGGAAAGGAAGCAGCCAGCAAAAAATGCAGAAGGTGAGCATTATTCCTGTAAAAATACGGTACTTCTCCCAAGGATGACCAGAGAGTAGATAAAATGAAAAATATTAAAGACTTTGATCTATTATTCTACATCCTTACTAGAAATTTTCTGATTAGAAATAACTAATGTTATTTTAATTCAAACATGAAGATGACATCAATTATTTCTAATTAGAAAATTTCTATTAAGAGACGAAGAGGCAGTTTGCAGAAACCTAGACTATATCATCTTATATTAATGTAAAAGACAAATTGATTTTTAAAGACTGGATGGTTGTAAAAGATATGTCTTGATGATCCCTTTTTTTGTTTTTAATTTATTGAATGTCTTATAATAATAATGATTTAGTAATCTCTATATATTTGCTTAAATTTCTACAATAAATAATTTTGCTTATATAATTCCTACCAAGTCCCAGGTTTGAGTCTCTTCTCCCTAAAACCTTCTCCGATGGGAAATGATCTGGCTTTCCTCTGACCTTTTAGGGTACATTTTTTTCTTATCACACACGTTCTTAAGTAGTGGTCATTTTCCTTAAATTCCTTCTGTCTCATACTAGAGCATAAGGTTTGTCTGGGTCGTAGTTTTTTATCCTCCACATAACAGGTGCTCAAAGAAGACTTGTTGGTTCATTTATTCTGTCAACAAATACTTATTGAGGACCTGCTATATGCCAGGCATGAAGAAACACAATGTGTTGAATATGTTCTGACATTTTCTTTACAACTTTTAGACCATAATTGTTAGTTTCAGAATATAACAGAAAATGTCCCAATAATTCTAGTAGTATATTTATTAAAATTCTTCTTTCTGTATAAACCCATTTTCCAACTCTATTTTATTTATATTTTCATCCAAATTCATCTATGCTATTTTCATTTGACCTATAACATTTTTTAAAATTCACGTTTTGAACTAGGTCTCTTAGTAAGTACTTCTAAATTTTTATTTTGCTATTGAATGTCTAAGTTCATCTTTTGGTTCCTGATATAAGCAAGACAACACCAAAATAAGAATTAAAAAAAGAAACAATTGTCTAGTTATAAGGAACGTAGTCATGATTGAGGCAAACACATTTTATATTTAGAAGCTTTTGCAAGGATTGCACAGGTTTTAAACCAAACTAATTCCTTCGAATACTCTAAGAAAAATATTTTCCTGTTTCAGCTGATGTATATGTGATCTATTATGCAGTTAAAACAGAAAATTATGAAGGCTATTTCTAATTATTGAAGTAATATGTTTTATTGTAGAAAATAGAAAATTATGGAAATTTTTAAATAAGTGGGTTAAAGAAACATACAGGTAGATGATTACAAGATGACATGTCCACCAATAGCATTATGGGATAAAATAATACAATGGAGATTTCATTTATCAAGTGTAAATACAAAGCATCTGATGTGTCATTAAAAGAAATTTCTACGCAGTGATGAAAAATCATAATAATTATAGTTTTTCCAAATGTGTTTTTTATAACTCTATTAAAAGAATGCTTCTAACTGCTACTGAAAGCTAACTTTGACTGTTCATGTGAAATTTTAACAAACTCCTAATCTAGACAAAAGAGGAATAAAAAATCTATTATAAAAATAGAAGCAATGTGAAAACTCAATCTCAGTTGTGGAATTGACAGTTCAGAGGCAGATTTAGTAAAGAACTTAAAATGTAGGGTTAATAAAGCTACATGAAGAACAAAGATACTTCTTTAAGAATTCGTGTTGTACCCTTCTGGCTGTCTTTCAATCTCTATTATGTTCACACTGCATGCTCTGGGTACTAAATGAAAATATACACAGCCCATGCAATGAGCACATCCTAGAGCCAAGTCCACTTGCTATATAAGGATAAAAGGTAGTATCAGTTGGTCAAGTTTTAAATGTTAAATAAATTTCGAATGATTAATTTTGAAAGTTGAAAACTTGGCCCAAAATTATAAAATCTTAGAGCTAGAAGAGACCGTATCTAAGTAATACCATATCCTCTAACTGAAACACTACCAAACCATAGCAGATAGATGGATACCTATCCCAAATGCATTCCAAAGATGTCTGAGAACAACCTGGGATAATTCTTGTCAGAATTTATAGACTCCAAGAAAAAACGTGTTTGTTTATAACATCCAAATTAAACTCCTCACTCTAACTCGACTAAACCAGAAGTGATGTCATGGAAAAAGTATCAGATGTGGAAGTTAGAAGACATGAGTAGATCTCTTACGTGACTTTGGACAAGTCAGTTAAATTCTGTGCGCCTCAGTAAGTTTCTAGGCCTTTAAAGGAGGGATGATAATAACAAATTTACATATTTGCTATGTAAAAGGTTAAAGGGGCTTATAGATGTAAGCATGCTCTGTAACCTATAAAGCAAAAACAGTGGATTCTTACTCCAGAGTAGTTAATCCACCAACCTTTATCACCATTTTCTCCTTTTCATAAGTCTTATTTTCTAATTTTTAATCATCTTTGTTTGTCTTCTCTGAAATCTTCCCAAGGGCTCCTATGTTATTACTCAATTCCACAGTTTTCAACTAGACCTAAGACTTAATAGAGGAACTGGCTGAGGACTATTTCTGTTACTTATCATGCTTACATTAATAAACAAGCAACCTGGTTGCTTGGGATACAGCTTTAACCAAGACATTTGAGGCCCTGACTATCATGGAGTTTACATTATAGAGGCAGGGAAAGAGTCAATAAAGAAGTGAGCAAATAAACAAGATCATTTTATATAGTAATAATGCTATGAAAAATAAAACAGATAAACATGAGAAAAGGGTGAGTAGTTTGGATGGGGTGATCAGGATAGAACTTTTCCAGGCAGTGACATATGACCTGAGACTTGAAGAATGAGGAGGATATAATCATTTGAGGGCCTGGGGGAAGAGTGTTTCAGAGAGAACAGCAAGTGTATATGACTTAAAGTGGGTGTAAGCCACTGTAAATGTGTTGTATAAATTGTAGTGAATGAATTGTATAAGATAAGCTCCCTGGGTGGTACAAATGGTTAACACACTCAGCTGCTAACTGTTGGAGGTTGGAGGTTCCAGTCCACCCAGAGGTGCTTCAGAAGAAAGGCCTGGTGATCTACTTCCAAAAAATCAGCCACTGAAAACCTTATGGAGCACAGTTCTATTCTGACACATATGACGCCACCATGAGTCAGCATCAACATGATGGCAACTGGTTACTGGTTAAGCCATGATAAGGAGCTGAGATAGGAAGGCATTGAAGGGTTTTCCATGTACTAAAATGAACAACAAACAAAACATTCAGATGTAGTGATTTCTGAATCTTCTCACTACAAGTAACTGAGTACCACGTGGGGACTCTCTTACTTTCTAAATGGTCTGCTAATTGGACTTCAGGATTTCCCTTTCATCTCTGTTTAGTAAGCATTAATTAGCTGTTTATATAGTACTTTGCAATAGAGTAATAACTGACATTGAATTAGTAAATAAATTTAGAGACTTAGGCCATTTTATGGTCATTCTCCAGACCTGCCAAAACTGACATGTCAACCTTGTGCTATTTCTATTTCATAGGAAGCCATGAATAATTACAGAGCCACTCTGTATATGAATAAAACTATGTTTCCTACTTCTTACCTGTCATTCAATTAGGAAATGATTTAATGGATGGTGTTATACAGATACATTTTCTTTAAAACCCAAAAGAAAGCACTAAAGTCTACCTTTGTTCTGTGACTGCAAGCATTTCTCAGATTCTTACAGCTAAAAGCCTTTCTGATATCTCCTCCACAGCACACTTTGCCTGAAAAAACAAAATATTTTTTCAGAGAAAAATGCAAACAACAGTAGGATAAATACTGGCTGTGTTTCTTTGTACTAAAAGAAAGCTTGCTTTACCATATTGCTTCAGAAATTGTCAAAATAAATTAATCATGAAGAAAAAACAACACAGGAATAAAAACTACTGTTTGCATTGTTGGCCAATAGATAAAGATGTCAAAATGTGTTCCCAACTGTTGAGATATTCTGTACAACATTTAAATAGTTTTGAAAAAACCTGAGTTTGATAAGTGAAAATATAATATCCTCCCAATTGCTTGAAAAGTGTACTCTTAAGCACTGTAGATTTATTACTATAATCATCATGATCACATGTAGAGAAAAAGTAAATGAAATAATTGGAAAAAATTTGGTGAATATAATACCTGCATCTGAATTGATGTACCATTCTTCCCTGGCAGCCAAGGACTATTGATGTTAAAGTATCTGAAATTGTTATACAGTAGGCAATCAATAAATTATCATCAATTTCAACTCCCTGGCACTCATTAGTTTCCATATCCTAATAAGGAAAGGGAGGATTCTGAAATACTATTCTCTTAGAGTAAAATCTATTGAACGACAGAATTCTAAAACTTTACTGAGCTCCTAATATAGCACTCATGGCTCTGAAAATTAGCCTCAAGCTAAAAAAAGACATTTATGGGAGAAAACTACTTAAAATACTGTATGCCATATAGCCCAACACAAACTAAGCAATAATAATCATTGTAACAGCAACAACCTGTTTGTATATTTTATAAAGGCAGAGGAAGGGTTCTAGAAGACAGCTCCCCTGGTTGTAGTACTACCAACCAAAAAAAACCAGTTGTCGTTGAATTGATTCCAACTCATGGCGACTCCATGTGTTTCAGAGTAGAATTGTGCTCCACAAGGATTTCAAGGCTATGACCTTTCTGAAGCAGATTGCCAGGCCTGTCTTCCAAGTCACCTCTGGGTGGGCTTGAACCGCCAACCTTTCAGTTGGTAGTTGAACACTTAATCATTTGTGCCGCCCAGGGACTCCACTGAATAGTACAATAATACCAAAATAATTATAAATTATGCTGTTTCAACACTTCTGTATCTTGGCACATGCTATTTCCTCTGTTTGGATTTACCTTTGACATCTTTCTATAACTGGTCAACTCATAGTCATAACACAGAGCCCAGATATCATGCCGTCTGTGAAGCCTGCCCTGAAACTGCCCACTATTCCCTTCTCTGTATTACTTGTGTACTTTCTACTTATTTCTATCATTGCACTCATTCCATTTTAATTATCATCCTGCACATTTGTCTCTCTTATGAGACTGGGAGCAATTAATAAACAGAAACTACAACTTACTTATTTTTAGGTTCCCAACACTTGGCAGTGTCTGACACCCAGTAGGCATTTAGTAAATTGTTACAGATTGAACAGTGCTAAGCAAACTACTTACAGATACTTGAAGTTGGGGAAAATAGAAATGTTGATTTTAAAAAGACTATGCAATGACTTTTTTTCATATGGAAAATTTGAATCAAAGTATATTGCCCAACGATTTTTTTTGATACAAACAAGAGATCCTAAAGCTACAGGGACTTCCTGTTGAGTAGTGCATAAAACCCATTGCCACTGAGTCAATTACAACTCATGGCGACCCCATGTGTTACACAGTAGAACTGCTCAATAGGGTTTTCTTGGCTGTAATCTTAATGGAAGCAGATTGCCAGGCCTTTCTTCCATGGTACCACTGGGTGGATTCGAACCGCCAACCTTCAGGATAGTAAACCAAAAAAACCCAAACCACTGCCGTTGAGTTAATTCTGACTCAGTGACCGTGTAGGACAGAGTAGAACCATCACATAAGGTTTTCAAGGCTGTAAATCTTTACAGCAGCTGACTGCTACATCTTTCTCCCGCAGAGAGGCTGGTGGGTTCAAATCAACAACCTTTTGGTTAGCAACTGAGTGCATTTAACCACTGCTTTACCGGGGCTTCTTTTTAGGATAGTACATAGTCAGGCGCAATCCATTTGCTCACCTAGAGACTTTTTCCCCTTGCCGTGAAGTTGATTCTGACTCATTGCAACCCTATAGGACAGAGTAGAACTGCCCCATAGGGTTTCCAAGGAGTGGCTGGTGGATTCCAACTGCTGACCTTTTGGTTAGCAGCCGAGTTCTTAACCACTGTGCCACCAGGGCTCCGCCTGGGGACTAGTGGAGTACAAACTGTTTGCAGCACCTAGGGACTGTGAAAGTTCAGCACTGCCCTGGGTGGGCTAGAACCATGAACCTTTCAGTTAACGGCCTAATGCGCTAACCATTTGCAGCACAGAGACGGGTGAGTAGTGAGTGCCTAAGCCTTAGAAAACTTGAACTTCTGGATCAAAAGGCAAATGTGTAAAGGGCAAGTAATATGTTTCTAAAAGAATTTAAAATGTATTGTATGAATTACAGAAAAAATTGTAAAGTCAATTTAAATTTACTATAGCTCAGTAAGACAAATTGGAACCTAAACTTGAAGACAGCTTGCCCTTCATTAGCAAATTTCTGGTGTACACTAAAAATAAAATGTTTAAACATATGGTTATCAAAGATGTCTCTATGAATATCATGAAGAGCAAAAAATGCTTTAAATAATTTTAATAACATAGCCAATTTTAACAATTTCAAACATTTGTTAATGAATTAGACTTTTAAAGTACTGTTCTGAAATGAAATAAAATTTTCACTAATCCACCCAAGTATTTACCTCCATTAATAGTTTTAAGATGAGCTACAGTTAATCTGAAAATAATCTCAAATTAATTCTATGTTTTCTATAATTTTTTTAAACAAATATAAAAATCCTTAAGCTTTTTGCTTGTACATAGAAAAGAGACAATTTCTCTTTTGGTGTATAATATTGACAGACCTGATTTTCTTTTTTCTTATTTTCAATCTCATCCACAATCGTTCATCATCCCTCCTAGATTTCCTATGTTTTTAATAATTCCTTTATGTTTGTTTTAGAAAAATGAATCCTGTCTAGTGATTGATAAAGGTTATACAGAAATGATCCATATGCTGCTCCTTTTTACAAAAAAAATATTTTCCTTGATGCATTAAATTTGATTTATTGCTCTGAATTTGCATAAACCACCACAACCTTTTGCATTTTTATAATACTGTCTTTTGTATTATACTACTCACAGTGCATGTACCGGCTTTCAACTTTGTTGCTCTGTTCTTTGTTCTATGCTTTTAATTGGTTCTTCAAGAGTCCCTTAAACTCTTTTTTCTTCGCACTTTTGACTATGTCTGACCTTTGTATCTGTGGAAATCAGTTTCCAACGAAGGCAACTTATTTTCCTATTTCTTTGTCATTCATTCTTTTTTTTTTTTTTTGTTTTTAGTTTTCTTTGTCGTCCTCCTCTTTCCAACCCACCCCCCTCAACCGCTTCCCTGAGGGAAGCTGCTGTTTTTTTCAGCCTCTCCATTACTGTTCTCATGTTCATTAATTCTCCATGAAGCTATCTCCAACAGGCCGTTTCCTTGAGGCACCTTTTCCTTTCCTTGAGCCTTAATCTGTATATTTTCTTCCATAATTTCTCTTCCTGTTTCTGCCTGATATTTACATTTCTTTCCCTCTATTTCTTTCTGAACTTCCTCCTACTATATTCTCTCCTTTGTAGCTGCTAAGTTGCTTCTCAGCACTCAACAGAACAAGGACTACTGTTACCAGCTCAGAAATTCCATTTGCTCTCAGAGACAATAGAGGTATGAGGTGTTGCCTTTTTATTTTGCCTTTCTTGTGGGATGCTTTCATGTGTCCTTTCCCTCCAGTTACCCAAGGTCCGTTCCTGAAAAATACGATGAGGAGAGAAAATGTTCTCTCCACCGGAAATACTTTTCCTGAAGAATACACTTAGTGAGTTCCTGAGCCTCCATTCTCTGGTGACTCATCTTCTCCTTACCATATGTCTAGCCTATACCCTGAGGCTTTGACCACTTACATCAGGGCTATGAAAGAAGCACAATTAAGAAACTCAGCATTAATCACCATGCTTTCATTTTTCATTTATTTCCACAGTATGTTGCCACCAATCTTTAGTACTTTCAATTCCAAGAAAATAATTACCTCAAAGCCTCAAGCAGTACTTATTTATTAACTGAGGCATACAACTCTTATCAACAGAGACTCAAACATCAAAACCTTTAGATCCCATAAATAGGTAATTTGCCAGCTTAATAAACCATTCAATAGGAGCAACATATCTAATTTTCAAGAATAAGAGGCTAATCTGATTACAGTGTAAGGGGAGACGATTAAAGGGAACAACGCAATAGCTCTAATACTCCTCCTATGTGAATCCACCAGGCTCATTACGTGCTTTAAATAATATCCTGTGAACTTAAAATATGACTCACTTTGTAAGAGTTCAGTTACAGACAACTTCGCAGAAACACATCCTAAAACAAGGCAAACTCACACCTATCTCCCACTAGCTACATTGATTTTTGAACAATCTCAGCTATTTATTCACCGAGGCAAGCACACAAGCACCCAAACTGTTCCACTAACTATAATTGGAGAGGGACTATATAGTGAAGGGAATAAAACCAAAACCACTGACCTAAAAACTGAAATCTATGCTCCCTTTTTACCTTACACAGCAGTTATTTCTCAGTTGTTGTTTTGAGGGATTCTTTTTCAGAATTCTCTGCAAGACTAAAAACTAACAGAAAGTTTTTTGTTTTGTTCAGTAGTAAATTGCCCGACATTGAGCCAGCCCAAGAATATGTAATTAATAACTGTCAGCCCATGCAACTAGCTCTGTATTCTAATTAACTTGTGCTTTTGTAATTTCCTAGCAAAGTACTTTCACACTGAGAGCTTTATTCTGTTAAAACTGATTAATTTTGGTTTTGCAGAGAGGACAGAAAGTCAAAGCTCAAAGGCTCTTCCCCATCCAGTCCCCACTCTGTATTGCCCAGGTTAAATCATCCACCTTATCTATGGTTCATCTTTGCATTTGAAAAAAGAATCATGATGTTAATATATAATACGTGAGGGCTGACAAAGCATTATGTCACTAAAAAGCTTGCATAAAAACACCCATACGTACATTAAAGGTGACAAAGTAGATAAAGACTACAAAATAATTATTAATAATTGTTTCTCCTAAGGCTCAAACCTGTAAACTAGCTCATAAGGCTCTTGTGAACATCAAAAGCGATACAATTTTTAAATGCTCTGTAAACTGCAAAAACTCATTTATCCAGAAACTTCACTTATATAGAACAAAACTATAAACCAACAGTGAAGCAAAAAGTAATTTGATATCACAGAGTTCACATCCAATTCACTAATAATAACACTGCTTTTCCCTTTAAAAGTTGAGTCTCCTAGTTTTAAATGAAGGAGCCCTGGTGGTACAAACGGTTAAGCGCTTGACCAAGAGGTTGGTGGTTCTAACCTACCCAGAGACTCCATAGGAGAAAGAGCTGGCGATCTGCTTCTGTCAAGATTACAGCCAAGAAAACCCTATGCGGCAGTTCTACTCTGTCACATGGTGTCACTGAGTCAAAAACGACTAGACAGAACCCAACAACAGTAACAGTTTCAAATTATTTTTTTGGAAAATGACTTGTATTTTACAAAATAGATCATTGAATTATTTTGCTAATTTACTCATCAATAACACCAATGTGGACAAGGTTTTGGGAGTAAATTATTAAATTATTATTTGGTTGCTGAAACTTCTTGCTAAAAGGAAAACAAATATGCATGTCAGTAGTAAACTGAAAATTTATGAGCAGTCGAAGAAATGTTTCTATACAAATTCATTTTTTAAAACTAATTTCTATAAAAACTAATATAGTCCAATACTCAAAATCAGAACATCATACACTTTTCTATAGAAACTCAGAAGCTAGAAAAATATTATCACTCAGGTACAGCAACCTTACAAACAAAACAAAAAACAAGCAACTGCAATGAAAACGTACGGAAATAGATAAAAAAATAAATTCATGCATATAGAAATCTGTCCCATTTACTGATCTGAATGGCATTTATCCATATTACATAAAAAATAATTTTATATTCCCACAACACTTTCAAAATGAGACATTTGCTCAGGTTTTCTATAGCAATTCACTCACTCTTCTCTGTGTGAATTGCATGCTTTTTCATGCAAGATACAATAATAAGAACTAAGCTATGAAGATGCAGACTTGATATTTCCAAAGATGTACAGAAATAAATGCAGTTTAATTAATGCCTGAATGAAGACCATATCCTAATGGCCCTTCTGTGTACTTCGCTCTAGCTAAAGGTCTCTGTCCTCTAAAATGCCTCCCTTGATTATTTCTACTCAATAATCACTCCTGATGATATCTGTGTTTCCTCTTTTCATTTAAAGAGAGTGTAAATATATTTAAGCAGAGATGTAGAGAGTGAAGACATCCAATTTGCTTTTCATGGTTCAGGGATGCATTATCAAAAGGCAATTGAAGATAATACTATCTCCATTATTAAGTTGCTGAGATGATTATCATTAAGAATGGATTATGAATGGAAAGTACCTTGCATAAATTAGGTGTTATATAAATATTTGTTGAATACAGAAGTAGATGATAAATTTATATTTTGATTATGATTATAATCACTTTATTAATAGTATTATTTTACTATTATGGTATACCACAGTCTCCTCAACCCTCAATGTTGAGAGTTATAAAGTTCTACAAAACAATTTTATTTCCCATTTTGAGATTAACCCACAAAATACTTCAAACTCAATGACAGGAAGATTGTAAAATATACTGATCATCTTTGAATCTTTTTGCATCTACTTATAATTCTACAAATTTTTCCCAGGAAAGTATTGTACAATGTTGAATACAAAACTAAAATAAAGAATCTCTGTCATTTTATCAGTATTAGTTTTCACCTTTTTGGCAAACATTTAATCATTACAACATTATAATCTGTGAGCAACACATGGCTTAAACATTGATTGTGTTGCTTAGAAGCAGATATGAAAAACAAATATCTTGCATTTCAAAATCTTTCAGTTTCAAAACATTATCACTTTGTTCTACTTTGTAAAGTTTAAATGTAATAGCTTCTTTATTCACTGTTCTGAGAGATTACTATCAGCTGGTCAATCTTCTATCCCAACGAAATCAATCATGGTGACAGTTGCCACTATGGCCTCCTCCCTGTATTTTCCAAGCGTGGAGGAGGACAAGTGAGCACCTGCCTCCTAGATTTTCCATTGTAAATATTACCCGAACAAACCAGGATTCTTTATACTATGGCAGATACAACCTTCTGAAAAAGGCTGTGTGTCCTCTAAACAACGTGTCCATACTCTGATCATGATGTTTTCCTTTAAAAAGCAAATCTCTCGAAGAATTTGTAAATGGACTTTTACAATATTTACACATTAGTCATCAATAAATGGCATTTGTTATGTTTATTTCACAGTGCTTTATTACATAAGTAGAAATCAATAAAAGTTAGATCAAAATATTTATAGAACTATTTATTATAACAACAGAAGCCATTTATTTTTCTTTTCATAGTAAAACATAATACACCAAATAAATATTCACTTATGGAGCTACTGAAGCGAAAGCAAAACCACAAATATTAAAGATCAGTAAGAATATTAATATTTCCCTTAGAAAATTACTGAAACGATTGACAAAGTATGGCATAATGATCAAAAGCATATTATAAATTATCACTTTAAAAGGAATAAAATTGTACAATTATTTCATTTACAATATATGTGATCTATAGATTTACTAACCTAAATGTCCTGGGATTTATTAACCTGGAGAGAGATAGCATTGCATAACTCTGCTTTTCAAAGACGGACAGTGACGGATGATGTTAAATCCCTATTTGAAAAATTTAAAACTGATGGATTTCATATTTAAATTTTGAATTTCTGTATTTTATTGAGCTCTCAGCCTATTCTGTTGCCACCTCTCAATATGCTCTAACAACATGGTTCAGGACATGAGAAAGTTCATGTTAGTTCACCTGAGAAGGTACTACCTATTTCTGAAATTCTATAATACGTTGGTTCGTTTGGGAGAATTAGTGAAGCATTCCATTTTCTCAGAATCACTTCCCTCTACATTAAAAAGGTAAAATTTATCTGTAACTTTGTTAAGAGCCATGTCAATCGCCCTGGCCCAGAAAAGTGTTTCAAATCTCATGAGGAAGAGGATAACCCACCATCCTATTGGTCTCAATTCACCTTCCTTTCTTTTTCTTCTTACATTTGCCCTCCCTTAGCCAGTCCCAAATTTCTTCATTGGCAAAAAAAGGTACCTTGCCATTGCTCTCTTTCTTCCTTTTTTTTTCAGACAAGTTTGCCTTGCCCAAAGTCTCTGATTTTGGGGTTTTCTATGGTTAGTTACTCCCTCTATATCTGGCCCCTTGCAACTGCTCTGTAAGGTTTCACTAATCTCTAGAAGTTCTGGAATGAGGCATAGAGTTGGTATCACGCTCTTACGGTTTGCCAGAACAATGATTAAACAAACACAGACAAACTCACCCACACACACACAAATTGTGAGTCAAGGTTTGAATTGTGGTTGCTCCCAAATCCTGAAATGATTGAGTTCATTTTCAAAAGAAATAATCCATTTTCTAATTTGGTCTTTATTTTAAACATACTTAGTCAGAGATGTCTGCAGCTCAATATCTCAGCACATTGTCTAGTAATTCCATATGCCTTTTTGCTTTTCCACTTCCTTTTCCCCTGCCTTCAGTAAGAAATTTTAAAAAGGGTGTACAATAGTCTAATTATTGACAGAATAAAACAGAGATTGAATCATCATTCCCATGCAATGTATTTGGAAAGACAGGTTCTCAATGATTTACTTGCAACTGTATTTTCAACTCCAAAAGATTAGTTTTCAGCTGTTCATGTCTCTGATTTAATGTATTTTATAGTTGCCTCAGTACATTTACGGATTTAAATGTACCCGTAAAAAAACCCGTTGCCATTCAGTCGATTCCAACTCATAGCGACCCTATAGGACAGAGTAGAACTGCCCCATAGGGTTTCCAAGGAGCAGCTGGTGGATTTGAACTGCTGACCTTTTG
>NW_004444004.1:8696874-8759765 GCF_000243295.1 Trichechus manatus latirostris | reverse complement strand
AACTGCTGACCTTTTGGTTAGCAACCAAGCTCTTAACTGCTCAACTGCCAGGGCTCCTTAAAGGCACATGAGTATGTACCTCTGAAAAAAAAAATCTGAAAGCTTAGAATTTTCAGTGGGCCTAGGTGGAGGGTTTGTAGTAGTTTCTTAGCACTTGGAAATCACTGGGTTTTGTTTTGTTTTTATTTCTATTGTTGTGCTTTAAGTGAAAGTTTACAATTCAAGTTAGTCTCTCATACAAAAATTTATACATACGTTGTTATGTGACCTTAACTGCTCTCCCCATCATGCGATAGCGCACTCCTCCTTTCCACCCCTGATTTCCCATGTCCATTCAATTAACTCTTGACCCTCTCTACCTTCTCATCTTGCCTCCGGACAGGAGCGGCCCATTAAGTCTCATGTATCTACTTGAGCTAAGAAGCACACTGTTCACAAGTATCATTATATGTCCCATAGTCCAGTCTAGTCTTTAACTGAAGAGTTGGCCTCAAGAAAGGTTTTAGTTTTGGGCAGAAGTCACTGTTTTTATTAGTGAAAAGTACTAAGAAGATTTTCCCAAAAGACTTCAATTTCCCTGCTCATGCATAAACACACCAGAAGTAAGGGGGAAATCCTTTGTAGCAATGTTTATAAGTGTCCTGTGCATACAAATACAATATGGAAAAAGAAAATACCCTCAGTTCTAAATCTCAATAATTTACTTTCCTTGTAGCACTCATTTATGATTGAACATCTATTATAGGCCTTGTTTGTTTTTTTTCTCTTATTTCCACTTTCCATAAATTCTCTCCACCTCATCCCCCACCTTTAGCACCATGACCACCAATATCAATACTGAAAGAAAGCATAAGTCAGAGATAGACTTCTAGCTGAATTTAAATATATCCTGACACTTCTAAAATGAAAATTCTGTCTCTGTTTTTGATAAGCCACAAAGGTAAAAGAACTAAATATCAACTTAAGCAATGTTTGTATTTGAGCTTGTATTTTACATCTGCTATATTCAGAAGGCCCCAGATTTATCAATAAACATATAACTACTTTTATCATATCACATTTTTAAAGTACAGAATAAATATTAAACAAGAAAAATAATTTTCTCTTGCTCCTCAGATTCGTTTTACACTAGTTCTGTCTTCAACTTCTCCAGTTAATGGATAGGAACATCCGTGTGCATTATCAAAGGTGATGTATAATCCATTCTGATGGTTTAGGGCCACTTTTTCCACTCCCTGCAATAGGAAAACCCGCCAAGGGAAGTGGGCCTGCAGCCTTGAACCAGCTGGATTCACAGAAGACATCTCGGCTTCTTTGCGTTGATAGAGTACCTTGCTGTTCAATTGCTACAGTTCCACCCCAGAAAGCAGGATCTCTTTTGTTAGATGATTAACACTGGGAACAGGAGCAAGATTCCTGATATGAGGGTGGTAGAGAAACTGGGGAACAGGCCTCAGTTGTGAGAAGTGACAAAAGAGACCAGCGCTCAGCATTCATGCATTCCAGCTGAGTTGGCTGTAGCCTCAGTTCCCTGCAGCATAATGACAGTGTTCAGGCTCTGAAAATATGCAATGCCAGCTTCTCTTGGCAGAATCCCTTACCATTCTGGGGTTGCATCTCTATCACAAGGAATAAAAATATGGTTTTAATTCAATTAGGAAATAAAGGGCACTTGCTAGAAAAATTTTCACTTTGATTTAATGCAACAATTTTTTTTTTTCTTTTTGGTTTGGCATCACTTACCTGCAAGAAATGTTCTTCTCTGACACTTCTATGTCACTGGACACATTGGTGACAGAAGTGATTGACATAGAAGTTAAAGCAGGAAAGGAATTTTAAAGATCATTTACATCACCCTTACTGGAATGCCTTACAAAAATAGTCTCAAAAAAAAATTTCAGTGAATAGATGAATCCGGTTCAATCCCTCTTTTGCAGATGAAGAAACTAAAGCCAAAGGGAAGAAATAATTTATATACTCAATGACATAAATTTAACCAGTGGCACAGCCAGGACTAGAGACCAGAATTTCTGTGTCCTTATCCATTGTTCTTTTAGTACGTTTATTTTTGTTTCGTCATTTCCACTGTTGGCTAATGAACTATGAACTATATTCATCCCCATCCCCATAACTTTGTTCATGAGACCTCATACCTTCAATGTCCCAATGTCCTTTCTTCCTTCAGTCAAAATCCCCACCATCTAACAAGGAAGAGCAACTCCATGAAGTCATCCTTAACCGCTCTGGTACATCCATTTATCTCTTCTCTGAATTCCCAGTGCTTACTGAGTGAACCACAAATTTAGACTTATAATCACAAAGAGTTATAGGTTATTTCACAATGATTTAATGCTTATATCTTATTTCATTAATAAGTTTGTATGGTCCTCAGTGTAAGGAACCTTACTTTCAGTGCTTTTATATATGCCAGCATGTAACACTTAGGCTCATATGAGTGTATAAGAGATAAAGTGAGCATGTAATTTATCATTCAGATTGGCACACTTTGGACAGCCAAAGAAAGCATTATTAATATTTATGCAACAAGTGTAAACTGGGACTGTTTTTGACAAACTGGAATGTATGGTCACCCTAATAATAATTGACTTGCTCAGTATGTGTTAAATCCGAATCTTTCTATTGGTAATTGTACAGATGTCTGTTGTTGTTGTTATTAGGTGCTGTTGAGCCGGGTCCGACTCATAGCGACTCTGTGTACAACAGAATGAAACACAGCCTGGTCCTGCGCCATCCTCACAATCATTGCTATGCTTGAGCCCATTGCTGCCGCCCCACTGTCAGACCATCTCCTTGAGGGTGTTCCTCTCGTTTGCTGACCCTTTACTTTACCAAGCATGATGTCCTTCTCCAGGGACTGTGCCCTCCTGATAACACATCCAAAGTAAGGAGCATTCTGGCTGTACCTCTTCCAAGACAGATTTGTTCTGTACAAATGTCTAACTATGGGATATTGTTTACAATTTACCCTATTATACTGATTGGAATTATTTTTAAGATAATAATCACTGAAATAATTATGAAAAGTTGTGGAATGCTATTTACTAACTACTTATGTGTCATTTGTTTAAAAATTATCACGGATATTTCCACAAAGTATTCGTTTGTTGCCTTACTTTTTAAAGCTGCAAGGATAAATGTCATGTAAAACTTTTGTTGGTCCAGTTGTAATCACTCCAATATTGAAATTATGACTTAGAGTGGAAAAATTGTCATTGTTTTCAATTTCCTCCAGATAATAAAATATGAACTCTAATGGCTTTATAAGTAGGGGTAGGTGAAGTGGGGTGCTGTTAGGAGCTATAGATAAAAAGGCCTCAGATTTGAAGGTTAAAAATATTTGAATTTAAACATCTTATTCATAAAGTAGGAGCCCTAGTGGTGCAGTGGGTAAAGCACTCGGCTGCTAATAAAAAAGTCTGTGGTTCAAACCCAACAGCCACTCTGTGGTAGAAAGATGTGGCAGCCTGCTTCTGTAAAGATTTACAGCCTTGGAAACCCTATGGGCCCGTTCTATTCTGTTCTATAGGGTTGCTGTGAGTTGGAATCCACTGGAAGACAATGAGTTTGGTTTATTCGAAAAGTATGAAGGGAGACGTTAGTAACAGTTGTTGTTAGGTGCCATCGCGTTGATTCCGACTCATAGCCACCCTACGTACAACAGAAAGAAACACTGCCTGGTCCTGCGCCATCCTCACAATCGTTGTTATGCTTTGTTATGCTTGAACCCATTGTTACAGTCACTGTGTCAATCCATCTCATTGAGGGTCTTCCTCTTTTTTGCTGACCCTCTACTTTACCAAGCATGATGTCCTTCTCCAGGGACTGGATAACATGTCCAAAGTACATAACGGAGACAAGTAAAATCCATGATAAAATCATATAAAACTAACGACTGTCTAAAATTTTATAGCATTTACCCACCATCAAACTACAAATTTATAACTGAACATATTAACTTAATGAAATACAACTTTACTTAAATTTCTGTTAATAATCAAATAAGCTTCTTTTGGTACCATTTTCATGGTATAAATAATATATTTTTATGTTCAGATATTTAACAAGTTTCAGACATCCTAGGCAGAACAGGTCCATAGGTTCAATTTATTAATATTATTGCTAAATTAGAGGTTCAGTGATAAAAGTTGCCTACAGCAGAATTTTATGCACTTAAACAATGGTAGTTACACCATCTGCTCCAGATAGAAATCTGTCATCTCTATAGTAACGAAGGACAGATAGGCAATACAGACGCACCAACCTGGCAAGAGGGTAATTGTGACAAGGGAAGAAGCATTTCTGGGATAAATTGCTTTTTTTGTTGCTGTTGATTACCACATTCTATACTAAATAACACTTCATTCAACTATAAACTCACAGAAACAAACCCGTTGCCACTGAGTTGATTCCAACTTATAGCAACCCTATAGGACAGGGTAGAACTGCCCCATAGAGTTTCCAAGGAGTGGCTGGTGGATTCGAACTGCCAACCTTTATGGTTAGCAGCCATAGCACTTAATCACTACGCCACCAGGGTTTCCTCATTCAACTATAAGAAGATGTTAATCATGTAAAATTTATACCCTTTATTACAAAACTGTTTTATATTATGAGAGAATCTAAATAATCATGCTTTACCATCCTCAAAGCTTCAAATGAAATTGAAGCGCACCAGCAGGGGGAAGAAAAAAACCAAAAATAATTACAAGGGAAATAAAATAGCATGTTGCCCTCAGGATAAATGCTGAGAAAAGACATTATGTTGACAGATTCTCACCTACCCACATGGACCTGTAAGACAAACCCTAAGACTGTATTATTTTAAGAAACTAAGTTTTAAAAATCTGTTTAAAAGACTGCCTTTCCACATCTTGTTATCAGTGGAATACTTGTGTGTGTGGCTGGCTAGAGGTGTGTGGGATGTTCAAATAGCATTTATTCTGCATTAATTCAATGCAAGGAAAAAAATAATAAACTCCTGATCCTTATAACACTTTCAGTCACAAGGCTCAGTGGGTCATGTAGACACTCTGTCTTGCCATAGTTTTAAAGAAGTTTTTTTTTTTCCCCCCAAAATAAGGCAAATCTCTGGAACCTAAAGGCAAGGAGGTTTACATAAAGACACACACAAAACCAAACTGGTTGCCCGTGGGTCGGTTCCAACTCATAGCGACCCTATAGGACAGAGTAGAACTGCCCCATAGGGTTTCCAAGGAGTGGCTGGTGGATTCAAACTGCCCACCTTTTGGTTAGCAACCAAGCTCTTAACCAGTGCACCACCAGGGCTCCATCAAGACACAAGGTCTATATTTTTTCTACTCTCATTTCATATCATTCATATACTTGGCATTGAAATTCCTTTTATCTTTGGTTCAATAGTATCAGTAAAGGTGATAGTTGAAAGAACAATAATTTAAATCAAATACACTGAAATATTATATTAAAAAGTTTTTATAGTTTATCCTTCCCAAAAGTCAGGAAAAAAGTCTTTTTCTTTTTTTTTTTTTTTTACTGAGTTTTGTATTTCAATCAACAAGAATATATTTAGTTAAATATTTATTTTTCACTGATAGAGTTCATCTCAATTATCTGAAAATAGTAAATACAGAAAAATACTATAATGAGCTGCAAATTGTGTACATCATGTAACAATGTTGACCTAATTATTAGAACATAAGTATAACCTGGTGTCAGATCTATGAGCCCAATGTCCTCTCTGAAGAGAACCCTAAAGATTTTTTGGGAGGACAAGTTTATCATACGTAATGTTAACACAAAAATTTTGAAACCTTCCTTCAAAACGATTATTATTTAATATTATTATTTAATAACCTATCATAGATTCATGTTTCACAAATTAATCTTTTCTCAATTTTAAACGAGTTTTTAGCCTATATTTTATTTACCATGTAAAACCGTGCCTCATTTTATATGGTGCTAAAACTATGCTATTCAGTTTTTTAGGGTTTTCCTCTAGTTCTGGTGTTAAAAAAATTGATGACTGATTTCATTGATAATTTACATTAATTTCTCTATACACGATCATTTATTGAGCTTCTACATTATGCAAGGCACTGGGCTAGGTGCTGCAGTGCATAATAAAATGTATGAGAAGACACAGTCCCTGCTTTCAAAGAGGTTACAAATTAGCTAAGAAGATAATAAAATAAATGAATACTAAAAAATGGGAAATTGCCAAACTATGCAGTAGAGGGAGAGGTTAGTGGGGACTGAAATATTCAGGAAAGGTAACATGGAAGAAAGTAGGGACCAGGAATGGGTCTTGAAAAATGTAGCTGTATATTATAAGATTGAATTGGAAAGGGAATTTTGTCAACACTAGGTCTAAGTAGACTGTTATGTACAGGGAATAAAGAGGCTGGGGGAGGCTACTTTGTCAGAAAGCTAGTAGGAATGTGGGGCAAATAAAATACACAGGGCCAACATCTGCAAGATAATCACTATCCCATTTTCATTGCATCAAAAGGAGGAAACAATTTATTTCTCTTGTCCTACTAACATTTAACAAGCATTGTCTATTTGCTGGGGAATTTAAATGTGTTCATTTTGTCATGTAATCCGCATGACAACCTTAGATAATTCCAGTAGTGTCAACCTTGTTTTATGGAATAGGATACTGAGTCTAAGAGAGGTTAATATAAACTGCTATGAGTGACAGAGCTACTAATAATGTAATAATGATAATATTTATTGAGCACCTGTTTTTAGCCTAGTATGGATATAATCACCTTTATCTGGAAGTAGCAGTTACTGAACTGCTTGATTTGGCTCTCCAGCTCCTCATTTTTCTTAGACAGGATCACAGACCCAAGACATATGTACCCACCCGCATGCAGGAGTAGCCCACAGTGTGGCTTTCCCAGCTTTACGGTAGGATTTACTTTTGCACTGCTTGATGCCCAGTTGGTCAAGGGGGAGCCCAATGCGTCACTTGCCAGTGCTGTACACCGCAGAGCTGGGGCTGGGACCCTATGTTCCGGGCAGAGTAACCATCTTGGAGGAGATGGTGGGTAAGAGACCTGAAACATTGTAGGCTCCACTGCTTCATTCACTCAGCATGGCTACCTCACACATGGGTCAGCTTCAGGGGAAGGAAGTACATTTTTTAAATCAGGCATATCTAGGGTCATAATCCCAGCTCTGTTACTTACTAACTTTGAGGTCTTCGAAAATTCATAAGCTCTCTTGGCCTCTGTTTCCTCATATGTTAAATGGGATCACTAATAACTATTTCATTGACTGTTGTAAGAATTAGAAGAAATAACTTGCAGAGTCCAGTCCAGTACCTGACATTAGTTGGTGTTCAATAAATGATAGCTATTGTCATAACTAAACATCTCCTCACATGCCAATGGCAATTCTCTTTCTCTTTTTGCAAATTACTATTTGTGAGGAACTTGGTTAAACATATGAATTATCCCTTGTTTTTGTTTTTCCAATGAGAGGAGACTTATTTCCAAACTGTTGGTTAACCAGCTAGAATATAGATACTCCCTTCAATGTGAAGAACATTTGATGGCTAAAAATACAAAAAGATGGAAAGTATCATTGATATAAAATATCATATTAATTATATCAATATAATTAATACTATTAATTATAGATTTTAATATTTTACATTTCCTTTAGAAGACCATTCATTTATGAAGCTGTGGTCTCATCTAATTTATCATTTAGAAAAATACGTGTTTATTATTCCACAGTTTTGAAAAGCAATTGCAGTTGCCCAGAGTAATTGTTTTTTATTAAGTATGATTCCAAAAGCATAATCCTAAATAATAATAGTTTCAATATGTATGCACATCAAAATGCAATACTGTAGTAGAGATAATTCCACAAACAATACTTACGGAGTACCTACATGTGTTAGGGCCTGGATGAGGTATAAAAAGAAAAATAGACTGTTTAAAGAAATGGAAGAGATAATAATGGCAAATATGTATACAATCTATCCCAGTGTGTAAGCTTACTTCCTGAAAGCTTTCCCTCTGAAATACAGGCTTGGTTGATTCCTCCCTCTTTGCACATCCTCATTGCTTAGAGCACACTATTTGGCACTTTGTAACATTCTGCCTTTTTCTTTGCTTTAGGTCCATTAATCTTATCTCACCAATAAGATAGTGAGCAATCTGAGAGGTCAGAGATCTTGGCCAATAGTTACCTGTAACTCAAATAATACCCAGCATGGTGCTGATCACATAATAGCTCTCCATAATTATTTTGATTAATTAATCTAATCTTCAAGGGTGTATTATTCAGATACCTTAGCCCACTCATTCTTTACTATAACCTCCATAGACAAATACAAGAAGGAAAAAAAAGATGAAATTTAATTATCATCATTAACTATCAGTTCTGGACTCTTCTATCAGATGTTTACAGCAAATTGTGTGAAAACTTCCGAATAACTTACTTATAACTTCTGAATCCTTTCCCTGTGACAGGGGTATTTTGATATGCTCATTGTAGTATTTTTGCTTTTTAAATGCCAGGTTACACCTTTTTTAGTTTTAATGCAAACTTAATACATCGCTTATTAATATGAAGGGCCAAAAATAATGATCTTGGATTTATATAATTTTCCCCCCAAAATAAACTGAGGGCTTTATGTTCTCTGGGGTATGAGATCATAAAAAATAAAGAAGGCAGAGCCGCTGGATCCGTGTTCTGCCAACAACTACTACCCAGATTGTCACTGCCCTTCCCTAAGGGCTGTAGAAAACCTCACTATCCTTTTCTCTTCCTGTAATTCGGTGAATTTCCTTCTCACAGTTATAACTCTGCTGCAGGGATTCTCGATTAGCAAATTGTATGAGAGGAAGAAAAAAGAAATGATTTTTTGACAGAATGCAATGCCGGATAGCAATGGCACCAAAGAAAGCTGCCTGGGAACAGGTCGTGGATTATAATGTAGGGTACACAGAAACTAAATACAAATCACATTTTTTTTCCTTTTATTTCATTTGTTTTGGTGCCTTTCTTGGAAATCCGACATATAAATCAATCCCCTAAGAAGTGATGAACTTAACTCAACTTTTCCTAAAAGGTTGTCTAAGTACGTAAGATTCATTAAATAGATGATTCTTTTTTCAAAGTTGTGACATGGAAAAGCTTTGACCACACCAGAGTCCCAAACACCTGAAAACTGCCCTACCATGACATGACTCTGTAGCCACCTGGTGGTAGGGGATGTTTGTTGCAGGTATAATAATGAGAGTGCAATACCAAAATGTCAAATCTGTGTGACAAACATGAGAGATCCCGTCCCACTTTTCTAAATACCTAAAGGAGTTTCTCTTCTCCATGTTACTCTCAACTTATCTATCCAACCTTATCTCCTATTATTGAATATAACCCGTAAGGACACAGCCCCCATCAGCACTGCCACATTCAATGCTCAATGATCTTATAGTTTTCCCTAAGCTATTTGTTTCATGATAAGCTTTAAAGAAAAAAAAAATTTTTTTCTCATAGAATCTCTCTCTTAAAAAATGTACTTTCTAGCTCTGCCTTTATTTGATAAATTTGGAGAAGACCCTGAAAAATCAGGTTTCTTTAGCATGCTAGAGATACTCGGACACTTTTTTCCCCCCTTTTACTGTTAGACAATAACATAAAGATGTTTGTAAACTACAAAGTTGGCTTACTCTTAGGAGGCACAAAGAGTGCCAGAACTCATCAAAATGAATATTAAATGAAGAAAAGCACCAAGGAGCAAACAATGTAAGGAAGGTGTGCTGCATTTAATGTTAGTACATTAAGTACCAAAATCAATTCTAAATATAATTTTAAAAATAAAGTGCAATAAAGACTAATTCATTTGTGCTTTTATATCCAGGAAAACATAATGTGTTTTGTCAAAATGAATTTGCAGACAGGAGTAGATATCCAATTTCAAGTATATATCCAATTTATATTTACAGATATAAAAATAATAAATAATAGTGGAAATGAGTCATTCATTCACTCTTTCATCCGACATTTATCAAACGCATTTTTGAGAACTTCTGTGCTATCGACAAACATTGTTTCGACTATTAAAAGACAACTTTTGAACTGGGGTACAAATCAGTAAATTAGACTATTTCAATAGCATTATGAATAATACTATTTTATTAAATACTCAAATACTTAAGAAACCTCTAAGTCCTTATAGAAACAAATTATAGGAAGATAGCAAAAGAAGTAATGTATGGGGCAAAAAAAACTCAGAAACTTAGAAGTCTGCTGAGTATTTCAGCCATAATCTCTTAACTTCCTAATGCCAAGCACATAAACTAAAGACATTCTCTAGTCGAACATTGTTTTCTGAAGATAAACAGTCAAAGACACTTTTCACATAACTTCATTACCCAGGGGCATGCCAACAAATAGTTGAAAGTGTCACTATCCATTGTCCTGTTTGGCCTTATTTAAAAATAAAAAGCATCTTTCAAGAGAAAATGTATAGGGTTTTAACATCTACTGAGTAGTTTTTATATGCTAGAAACTTTGAGTGGGTTGTTTCATGCAATCACTCTGATAAGCTTACATTATACTGACTTCTATGTTATGGTTGAGAGTGCTTAGAGGAGTTATGTAAATGGCAATAATAATAACGTTAATAATAGCAAGAAAACAACAATAGCTAACATCTGTTTAGCATCTAGTATGTGTTACCAGTACCAGTTGCTGATGAATTGAATCTATCTCACGGCAACCCCATGTGTGTCAGAGTAGAATTGTACTCCATAGGGTTTTCAAGTTTGTGGCCTTTCAGAAGCACCTCGCCAGGCCTTTCTTCCAAGGCACTGCTAGGTGGGTTCGACCCACCCATTTTTCAGTTAGTAGTCAAGCACTTAACCATTTGTAGCATACAGGGACTCCTCTGAGATGCACTAGGTACTTAATATTACCAGATTTACACAATAGCAGTTTTTCTTAGGCAGGTCTATGGGGCTCAGGGGAACTTGGAAAACTTAAGCCCTCTAGGTCTCATATGTTAAGGGTGGGTAATAATAACCACTTTCATTTGGATGTTGTGAAAATTAAAGGAAATAATTTGTATAGTGCCCAGTGTACTGCTTGGCATTCTGGCATTAAATAGATGTTCAATAAATGATAGTTTATATCATAACTATATACAACATCTCTCAAGTCTATGATAATTCTATCTTTTCTCCCGCCTCCTCTATATATATGTATGTACGTGTGTGTGTGTGTGTGTGTGTGTGTGTGTACTCCCCTTGATATCCTGTTTTCAAAAATTACCATTCGGTAGGAAACCTGATCACAGGTCCTTTGAATGTTAAAATAAAATAACCTATCAGCTTACTACGTCTACATTCCTAACTTTAGTTAATAAATTCATGCTGTCTTTCCTCTCATGGCTAATCAGGATTTAAAACTCACCTAAAATTTTCTGACCAAAATTTATAGATAATTGTTTTCGATTTGGACAAAAGCTAGAGACAAATCTTTCCTGTGCCTTGGGAAGATAAGCTAGCATCCCCTCTGTTGTGGAAGACTGAAAACTCTCCTTTTGTTCTGCCTTCCTCTTTTTTTTTTTTTTTCCTTTTTGGCCCCTGAATTACGACTAAACCACTGCTGCTGGTAGGTTGATTCACTATTTTGGGGGCAATCTGGGCGAATAAATTAGGCTTCCAAACCTCTCTTTACTTATCTGTTTCAGGGTGGTAAAAAATCCCTAGTTTTTAAATTGTTGGGAGAATTTTTAAAAAATTCATGAAGTGTCTTGTATGTAATAAGTTCTCAGTAAATCTTAATTCACTTTCAACATTCCAATGAAACACACCTCCAAAACTAGACAGGTCATTTTGGGGTGGACAAGATGGGAAATGGAATTGGAGAATTGAAGGAAGAGAGTTACAAAAGTTTTGGGATTGTGTTAATTTTGTACTTGATATCCATTTTTCATAATTTCCAAATCTGTTTTTTTTTGTCATATCCCATTAGCTCACTCCAGAGAAACAGTAGAAACATCTTCTGTCAGACCTATCTGCTCATGTTTAGCTCTCAGTGGGTACGCCTACTCTTTAGCTCATCAGCAAAGTCAGTCAGGTGCTAAAGCATTTGTAGAGACCATCTCTTTAATCTTCAATCCTCAGTGTTTAATTTCCCTGTCTAATTTGCTGGGTGCTTTGTAACAATGGACAAATGGTTTGACTGACTTGCTCTGCCTTGCTATATGATACTGATTTTACTTTTATCAACGAATTTGCAAACCCTGGTCATTTATATGAATGCTTCTACAAAGTTTTCATTTGAGAACAGTGGGCAGTCACTTTCAGAGAGTCCTAAGCTTTCACGTGTAGTTTTTCCTGGTTTCCTCAATCACTTCTGTTCTTTCTCCCTTCCATCAGTCCAGTCCTCACTTGAAATTCTAAAATGTGGAAATTAATAGTATCTCTCACTTCTCATTCAGTATGCTAACCTGACACCACTACTCACTGAATGTTTAAAACTATTAAAATATGCATATAAGGTGGCCCCATTTCATGGAAGCTTCTCATTGGTTCCAGAAAGGCTTGTTTTCCTCATGCCACACTGAAGCTTTCAGTTCAGAGAACATAGTATTGCTGTTGCTTGCCTATATGCTTGCCTTTCTTTTTCTCCCACTTGTCTGTCCAGAAAAATCTTACTTCTTCAAGTCTTAGATCGACTAAAATCTTTTCTATGGAGTCTAACCTGCCACAAACCCCTATGCCCTGCAAAGTAAGCCATGGGTACCTTGTGCTCTAGCAGCGGGGTCAGCAAACTACGGCCTGTTTTTGTACAGCCTGCAAGCTAAGAATGAGGTTTACATTTTTATATACCAAAAAGCAAACCCATTACTGCGAAGTCGATTCTGACTCATAGTGACCCTATAGGACAGAGTAGAACTGCCCCACAGGGTTTCCAAGGAGCGGCTGGTGGATTCAAACTGCTGACATTTTTATATGGTTGAGAGAAATCAAAAGATAGAAAATATATCATGGTATGTGAAAATTGTATAAAATCGAAATTTCAGTGTTCATCAATAAAGTTTTATTGGAACCCAGCCATAACCGTTCAATTTATCTATTCTCTATGGCTGTCTTCACCCTACAATAGTAGATTGAATAGTTGTGACAGAGTCCATACAGCTCACAAAGCAAAAAATATTTACTATTCGGACCTTTACAGAAAAAGTTTACCCAACTCCTACTCTATTACCTTGTTACTCCCAGTGTAGTCTGTGTTCCAAGAGCAACAATATTCCTTGGGAGCTTGCGAGAAATGCAGAGTTTCAGGCCCCTTCCCAGACCCACTGTATCAGAATCTGCATTTTAGTAGAATCCCCAAGTGATTTTATTCACAATAAGGTCTTAAAAGCACTACTCTAGCACTCTTAAAACTGCTTGGCAACATTTTAACAGATGGAAACATGACCAGAGTAATAAAATGTATGAATTATGGCAGATATATGTAATTTAAGACAAAATTCGGTTCCCTGCAAAATAGCAAAGTGCAATTCAGTGGAATGAAAATAAAGTACAATGTGAAATTAAAGCAGAAATAAGAAAGCATAGTCAGTCAGAAGGAAATGAGGCCTCCGAATTATATCACTTAGCAATGTATTCATTAAGTAACATCACATTTCATATATATCTTTTTTAGCATGAAATATAGCAGTAATCCTTAATCCTTTACAAAAAAAACCCCCAAAAACATTGCCGTTGAGTCGATTCTGACTTATAGAGACCCTATAGGAGAGGGTAGAACCGCCCCATAGGGTTTCCAAGGAGTGGCTGGTGGATTCAAACTGCCACTGCTGACGTTTTGTTTAGCAGCTGAGTTCTAACCACTGCGCAACCAGGGCTCCTCTATTCCTTTACAGTTTACGCTATAATCTGTCACAAATTTGAGTTTGTTTATTTAATAAAGCATAGCAGTGATATGATATTTTCTGATGTCTTAAAATGTGAATGCAAGCTCTTGGTGCATGAAACAGGGCAAGAGAGACCTATTTAAAATCCGTGCTGGACTACTACAAAGGTTCAAATTGGTACTAGGTATTTGTAAATGCTAGCTGCTTGTATAGCCAATGTTATATTTGAAGATATGGCAATATTTTGCTACTTTGTCACAGTTTTCAACTGATAGCTTACATCTGCAATCCTATATTGAGGCCTGAGTTACTGAGGCTTGTAATTTTCACTAGGCTGCAATATATTCAGCTGCCACCAGGGGGAAAGTAGAAAAATATCCTTTGCAGTTGAACAGACACAGACTAACCATCCCAAAAAGTTATACAAATAAGTCTGTAAATGACAATTCCTATTTGTTCATTCAGTCAAGGGATATTTACTGAATCATTGATATATGCCAGATGTGAAGAATACAATATTGAGCAAAAGCAAATACTATCCCTGATCTCTCGCAGTTTACATCTAGTGGAGGAGATAGCAATCCTCTACTAATTACAATAATAAATGTTTAATTATAAACTATGATAAGTGCTATGAAGGAAAGTTATATATCTATGAGGATATATAGCAGAGGAACCTGACTTAGTCTTAGATGATAGGGTGAGCAGGAAGGCTTCCCTATTCCCAGAAGGAATGTCTTTTAAGGGCTGGCAGTATATAGAGCTACCACTTACTTTCTGTACCTCTGGGGTTCATTGGGAAGCTACTGTCCCACTGACAGTATGTGCTGCCAGCAGGCAGGACCCTATATAGCAGTTTAAAATGGAAAAAAAAGCTGCGTGCTGAAAATTACTGTTTTTACAGGGTATTGCATGAGGTGGTGCTGAATCATTGAATTTTTGGTAGGAAAAACATGAATTTTGAAAATTTTTGTTTGCTACACGTGTGTACCTCTGGACTCCGAGGGTATGATTTGTGGAATGAGGCATAAAACAAAAGCCATATTATCTACCAAAAATTCAGACACACTTAAGGATTCAGCATGCCCTCCATTACTGAAAACAGATAGTATCAACAAAAATTAAGAAGAAAAAATAATTGGGCCATGAAAGGGTTAAATTATGCTTTGAAGGCTTAATAGGAGTTAACTGGTGATGTGAGTGTTGTGAGTGTTCGGAGAGGTGGGGAATGGGAGGAAGTACTCAACAACAGAAAGAACAATTTATGACAAGGCCAGGAAGCCACAGAGAGCATCATGTATTCAAGGAACTGAAAGTAGACCAGTGTAGCTGAAGCATTAATGATGCAGAGGGGATGAGATTAAAGGAAAAAATACAATGCTAAAGAGGCAGACAAGGGCCAGATCAGTTGTCTCATATAAACCATAACAACTATTTTGGTATTTATCCTAAGAGTAATAAGAATTGGGAGAAAGAATTTGAGAGTGCAAATGTATAATTGGTGTGATTACTTAGAAAGCTCTTCCAGTATTATTACAAGAGATGAAGGTAAGCCAAACTGGTGTAATAACATAGAAGTGGAGTGAAGATATTTAGAAGCTACAACTGACAGGCGTTGATGATGAAGTTGGTTATGAGGGAGAAGGGAGAGGAAGATTTTCAAGTATGACTCACAGCTTCTTGCCTAATGCAACTATACAATTGAAGGTGTCATTCCCTGTGATGTTATAAACTTGCAAAGCAATGAAAATACTATCTTACATAACCAAAACTGTATTAAATCAATGAGAGTACTCAATGGAACGGCAATTGATTATATGTAGATTCTAATTGATTTATAATTTTAATGACTATACCTTAAACATATGGTTTGGCTTTCCAGTTTATTAGTATCTCTGAAAAAAGTTTTTGAGATAACTAAATGGCCAATACTACCTATATTTACAAAGAGGGAATATTTCAGAAAACGATTGTTTTACTTGTCTGAGCCATATATTTAATTTTGGTGGGGAAAGGATACTTTTGAAATGAGAGTAAAATATAATGGAAACATGATTCAGTGTGTGAATACTGACTTCACATAACTTATATAAAGGCTTCCACACCATTAAAATATTTTATTTGAAAGCTATGTGCTATTTTTGTTAGAGTAATATGTACTGGAGTTAAGACTAATATATATTTTAATGTAGTGAAATAAAAATCGACGTTGTTTATGTCATAAACCCTTTAATCATGATCTCTTATATGACATGATGCATACATTTGCTCGTTACAGTTACCTAAGTTATACTGAAAAACCAAACCAAACCCTTTGCCGTTGAGTTGATTGCGACTCATAGTGACCCTATAGGACAGAGTAGATCTGCCCTATAGGGTTTCCAAGCAATGGCTGGTGGATTCAAACTGTCAACCTTTGATTAGCAGCTGAGCTCTTAGTCGCTACGCCACCGAGGCTCCTATTTATCATTATTAGTTTAATAAATATCATTGAACAAATTATTGAGTATATTATTGAATACAGACTATGCACAAGGCACCATGTCAGTTCCTGTAGGTGATACAGAACACATATACTCTGCTTAGGACACCCTATATTCCATCACTTAACACACTCAATTCCTTTCACCTTTCATGAGCTTTGATTATATATTATTTATTTTAGCCAAATGAAAACTTGAGATTTTAAAATATGTTTAGTTATTTCTTCAAATTCAAGAAATTAAAATATTTGTGACTAAAACAAATAACTACAATAAACTGCAAAGTGAAATAATGGAATGCTTATCAATTTATTTAATATTTGATTTTTGTTATGGTCTATTTATGTTTTAATTAAAGTAATTCAGTAACCGAGAGTAAAGAACTCTGCCATACTTAGTTATATATCCGAGAACTCATATTGAAAAATATTCTGTTAACTGAACTTGTATTTATTTGTAGCCAACACAAGGCCTTTTATGAATTCCCACATAAATAAAAGATAAACAGAAATAAAGATAAAAATTCTTGAATTTATGAATATAGATTTGGAGAGTGACAAGTATAAATCCTGTCATGTCACTGTAGAGCCCAAGTATGTACAATATTTCTTCATTACATTAGCCCTTTCTTGTGAAGAAACTTTAAATGCTCATATGGTTTTACAAGAAAAAAAATTACCTTTAATACTTACTGATATTGCAAGCCTATCCAGATCAGGAAGAGCACAGTGGTCCAAATCATCATTTTTCATATGAGACATTACATAAATTGCATAGCTTGTTATATTGACTGTAATATATGTGATATACATATCCCTATTTATACTACTCAGCCTACAGTAGAAAAGTAGTATAAATAAGGCTTTAGGGAAGGCATTACTAAGTTTGAGTGATAGTTGGAGACAAATCAGGTCGACTGAATTTTATTTTTATTAAGATTGATAATTGAATCTTATATAGCCTAAAATAGCCACAGAAATCATCAGGAACCCACATTTCAAAACCCTCAAGAACATTAGGTTGTGGATATACATTATAATAAAACTCTTGTACTCTTCTATATATAGTTAATTAACATGTTTAACAAGATTAACAAAATTATTAGTGCAAGTAGCCAGTCTCCAAACTTTTATATTAACTATGTTGTACATCTATTTTTCATGTCACTAACATGCCATGTAAGAGCCAGCATTTTGGAGAAGTGAAGTAGGCAACCACCTTACATACTTCCGTGATGAGATTTGAGACATATTTTCTCTTTCGGCCCATCAAGGAATTCAATTGTTAGAGCCACATTTTCAATGTTAAAATGTGACTATGAACGGGTAGGACTTGTCAAGTATTGCCACCTTAGGATGTATCTGTGTGTCAAATCTTCTCCAATTAACAGGTGGATAAGAGCAAAGTTTCAACAGGTATTTGTACAAAGAGAGGTGCCCAAGCCTGAGAGGGAAGTGACAAGCACTCAACATGGGGTTGTGAATATTTGGCACATGGTAATAGAGGGATAACTTGGTAAAGACAGAAGAGAGCTGAAAGGAAGAAATTGGCTTACTTCACCTTCTCCTAAGGTTGACCGCAGTTTTTACTACCAGGCAGGGCTTACAATGCCATTGCTATATGTGAGAAGACTTTGTGTGAGCATTGTTTAAAGCTTGAGAGCATAAACTTACCTGCTTGTCCACGTCAACCTATTACACTAACGCAGTGAAAACACCTGCAGGCAAACTTGGATCTTCTCAAACTTTCTGAGTGACTTCCTGTGCACTCTCAGGACAGCTGCTGGAGCTCTTTAAAATTTTACACTCTTTGAATTTCACCACTGAGCCTGCCCTCCCCCTGCCCCTCAGAAAGCTGCCTAGAGCATCAAGAACTCTTTAAATGCATATTAAACACAGGAAGTGTAACCTTTGCCAGAATCTTAAATGGTGAGTCTTTAAATAACAAAGTAGGACAATTTGATGTTGGCTATTCTGGCTATGGGTTCATTTTAATGCAGCCATTTTGATTCAACTGTCTTGATGTAAAACTACTGTTTTGTTCTTTATTTTCTGGTCATCAATAATGTGTACAGCAGACATTCCCAAGCCTATTTCATGCCTAACCTCTCCCCAATTTTGATAAACGACCACTTTCCACTTTATGTCTGTATTTTTAATTTTTTAATATAATGAGTATTAATGTTATACTAAAAGTGTCTGTTAAAATTTTACTGTCTGTTAAAAATGAGTTAGTCCCTAAAAGGACAAATATCGTATGACCTCACTTATATAAAAAGACAAGAAAAGGCAAATGTATAGAGAATAAAGCTTATTAGTGGCTACCAGGGGTGAGAAGGAGGAGGAAAGTGGAGATTAACGGTGATGGAAAAATCACATTGATTAAGGGTAGGGTTGCACAGCTGATTATTGTAATTGTTATCAATAAGTTGTACACCTGTAAAAAGTTGAATTGGCAAAAGTTGTATGATAGATATATTTACAACGACCATAATAAAAAGGAAGAGTAGCTGCTGAGGCTGCTTATGTGCAACCAATAACCCTCATGGGATTTGATTCCTTGCTTTGGAGGTTTAGGGTCATGATTTCATGGGACATCCCAGTTAATTGGCCTAATATCGTGTTTAGTGCTTCTGGTTATAGTCACAACAACAAAAATAAAATTTTTTAAAAAGTGAATTAGGCTCTCTGATGATATCAATTCTTCCTCCAAAGCTATCCTTCTAAAAATGTGTTGTGTTTTTAAATATATGTATATGACTGTGAGAATAGTCAGAAATTTAATTGAGAATTTCCTGTTAAATCTGGAGCTTAAAACAAGGGATCAAATTTTGGCCTACAATGCCTAATTTGAAATATATTTACCCAATCAAACAATCATGATCAAGAAGCCTATAGAATGTAGAGTTGTTCATTCTCTAAAAAGCCAACCTCGTTGCCAATGAGTCAATTCCGACTCATAGTGACCCTATAGGACAGAGCAGAACTGCCCCATAGGATTTCCAATGAACGGCTGGTGGATTTGAACTGCCCACCTTTTGGTTAGCAGCCAAGCTCTTAACCACTGGGCCACCAGGGCTCCATTCATTCTCTTGATCAGTGTTTCTCAGCATTATGCGCCCTTTTGAGAAACAATTATCTCCGTCTTCCCTCCACTTTCTTCTGAGATTCTTAGGCCCATCAATCTAGACTATTTTGAAGAGCTTAGCTTTTTGTAATTTATAAAAGGAAACTAATAAGTGGATTTTGCTCCCACTCCTGGATGTAAAGAGTTTGTTTTTGAAGGAGGCAACTAAACATTCATATTTTGTCTTCACTAACCTAATTGTTCATATTTATGCCAACTTATTTTATATTTATTTAATACAAAGTTGGGGTGGTAGTCAATGATTTGGAAAGGATGTCTGTATCACATATTAATCGATAATAAAACAGGTTAAGTTTCTTTTTAGGCTGCACTAAAATGTCATTTTTCAATAACATAATATTCTCTAGAAATGGTAAGCCATAGAAGCATACAATTTACTTCTCAGAGGTAGGTCTATGCTAGCACAATAATAGGAATAACCTAAATATAATAGCTCAACATTATTGCAACATACACATCCCAAGACAGCTTATGGGTATACTTACAATAATTTTTGAAGGACAGCATGGTTTGGCCTATGCTACAGATGTTCGCGGGTATTAGCTGATAACCCTAAAAGCAAAGATTTAGAAAAACGCAATGAGGACTCTATAAGTAAGATGCCATTTAGGGTAAGGTGCCAATAGTGTAAATGACTATTTACACCATTCATATATAGAATATGACTGAAACATAGTGTGGCTGATATCCATCTGCTCCAGAAGAGAGTCAGTCTCATTTATAATAAGTTGAATTTAAAAATAACATTAGCATAGCAGGTATGTCACTGTCCATCCTTCAGTTAAAGAGGCAATTCCATATCAGTCAAGTAATATAAATGAATCAGCAAAATTCTAAGTCAAATGTTAAGTTAAAATATTATTTCACATAAAATAATTACAGACCAGGCATAGTTAAATGGTATTTTATTGATAGATATTAAAACAATTCTAGAAGCTGGAAAGATAAATAATATTTGAAAATCACCATTTTGACACCAACTATTTTCCAAGTATCAATTGCCTGTTTTTACTTTTTATGCAAAAACAAAACTGACACAAACAAATATTAGCCAGGTACATTTCTGCAGTAGGACAAATAAATTTGGTGTAGCAACATTAATATGTAATATATTTTAAGAACAAAAAGTTTCCCAAACCCACAAAGCATGACCAAAACTTGTTACATATGGGATTTTCTTTTAACATAAAGCTAACTCTTCCATTCAGCCAAGTAAGTAAAGTGGAGTGATGTAAAGAACATTAAGATTTTAAGAAAGATATAGGAATTGGTGATTATTGTATTACTTGAGGATATTAAAATTTTTATTAGCTTATAAACTTACCAATACAAAGTAACATATTTGAAGCATGGTATAAAATATTTATATGATAAATTTTAAAGGCACTATTTAAATAATTTAATGTGACTACCACTGTAATCGCTGAAGATACAATATACTCCAACAACAATTATTATACTTTTCATTTCCTATGACAGTAAAAAATAGTTTGACTTCAAAGTAGTGATAAATAACATGGGTAAAAGCTTTGTTGTTTTCATCTGAAATTCAGAAAATACATTTAGCATTTATAAATTTGAACTAATATTTTCTTGCCTTTCTTACCACTCCAAATAGTGCAAAGATTTACTGAAATAATTGTAAGAGAACACATGATCACATGAAGCCTCTATTTTAACGCGATGATAGGGGACCTAGTAAACAAAAATAATTTATTGGGAAACAGAATTGTAAAACTGGTTCTAAGTAGTACGTTTCAAGAAGCAGAGGTTCAAAATTAATAGCAATCTTTGAGCAACTATGAGACTCCATGCTTGGTGAAGAAGCCAGTGGCCAAGTTATTAACCTGTTCAATAAGAACTGTATCTAACACTGCAGTAAAGCACGATCTGCTCACCTGTTGTAACCTCCCTTTAATTTTACATAATTGCAACAAAGTACCGTTGGAGGGAAAAAACAGTTGTGGCCACAGAACTGCTGCCAAGAGAATTTCGGCCCCCTGGTGGTCAGCTGTGACTATTGCAATCAGAACAATGCGAGCTGACAGACTTTATGTCATTTATTCATGAAGGATTTATTTATTGTGGGCTTTTTGCGAGTGGAGGGAATTGAGATATCTTATAATGAAGCATTCATGCTCCTTCATAAAAAAAAATCAATCAATCTTATAGTTTTTTTAAAAAAATTTCTCTAAGACCTAGCAACTGAAAATGTTCTCTGATGTCTCTAAAGTTTGAATGTAGTTTTCTAAAATTCTAATTAATTTTGAATAATTCTGGAAAACTCTAGGTGAAGTTAAACCTTTATCAATTTCTATCTTTGTCTTTAGCCCTGCTTGCTTCTCCCCTTCTCGATGATCATGACATTCTTTATATTAATAGTTCGCATCTGTCATACACTTTCCTTTTCCCAGTCTTTTTCTTCAGCTAATTATACATGCCAGATATATTTTATCAGAGTTCTGTCATTTCAAGTTTTATTTGACTTCTCTCTCTCATTGAACTATTATTATTTTTTTAATTCCAACATGGACTTTGAATGATTTTTCTCTAAATAGAAAAGAAAGATGCTCCTAACCATAACGCCACTCCACATATTAATCTAAACATTATGTAACTCCCTGCTGTAAAAATAGTGAACAGAATTTTTTAAAAATTTTACATATGGTATCCTATTACCTCTGACATTATAACTGATTTATGAAATGAAATTAAGGATAATTGTATGGTTGTTCCAGAATGGTTTCATCTTACTTTTTGTACAAAAATTTTTATTTTGCTTTCAGCCTTCCCTGAGACAGGATATTATAAAATTGTACTTTCAATTCAAAATTGTGCTTTAAAAGTCATAAGAACCCTGGGAAGATTTAATGGATAAGTTTGCAGCTTTATTTCTCCCTAGTGGAAATAATAGGGAAGAACATGCATTTAAAGTGAAATGTCTGTCCAAGAAATGTCTATTTTATTGTGGCTAAGAGTCATCATTAAAATACCAGTACTCAGTCCTGAGCAGAATGACTAAATGCTAGTGTTACAAAAGAACTTAATGCACTTCTTTGGAATGACATAGATATTCGGACTCATTTAAAAAGAAGGGAGTTATCGCTCATCAAGATTAAAACAAGACCACACAAGAACCAAATGGTACCCTTTACTGCCTACTTGGCTTTTTAAAAATCTACTTTAATACCATAATTTACATACAATAAAATGTACATATTTTAATTGTAGAGTTTGATCAGTTTTGATCAATATGTATACCTGTGCAATCATGACCCCAGTGAAGATATAGAATATGTCCATCCTCCTGTTCCTTTGTATGCTCCCCCTTCCCTACTTCAGGTAACCACTTTCTAACTTCTATCACTATAGATTATTTGGCCAGTTCTAGAAGTTCATATAAGTGAATCGTACAGTATTCACTTCTCCTTTTATATTTCATTTATCCTTTCTTCAATGCATTTTTTCTCTTTTACTGAGTCTTATTTGTAGACTATTTGAAGCACACATAGCCTCTTGCCTTATTCTGTTGATTTATTATTTAAATGTTCTTAACTTTCCCTACAAGATTGTTTAAAACCTCAATTTTTGTCTAATACAATGTTGTTGTTTTTGTTAGGTACGGTTGCACTGATTTCAACTCATAGCAACACTTAACCATACTCGTCACCAGGGCTCCTTGTCTAACACGATACTGCCTTTTAAATTTACTGTGCCATGTTGAAGAGAGCAAAGGAGTAGACTGTGAAACCTGGAATAATGAATCAGAAGTCCAACAGAACATGAGAAACCAAAAGAGACATTACAAAAGACAAAACCACTGGGGAAAACTTTCAAATACAAAATGGTACCTTGTCTGTAACTCCTCATATTTATTACAATGCAGATAGATATATTAGTACACTTTGTAACAAGCTCTCCTGATAAAAGCATAGAAAAGTTATTTTCTACTATGTATGGAGCATATAATTCTCATATTTTAGCAACAAAGATTAAGACATGTATTTGGGGATGTTATGAATAGGATCTATTTTATATATTTTATTGATATATATGAGATTTATTATTTAATGGAAAGAATATTAAATAATAGATATCACATTTTAGATAGAAAGCCTCAGTTTTTTTATTTGTTTTATTGTACTTTTTTATTACTAATACTGGCAAGTAAAATGTATGCTAACTGCGAGTTCCTACTAATGTGTTATGCTGTAGTACTAGTGAAAAAAAACGTAATGTCAATCAGAAGAAGAGGCAATTTTTACTTCATAAAAATCCTCTGAATAGGTGTAACTTAAGGAAATATGTTCCATATTAGAGATTTGGAAAAGAAACAGATGGTGAACTTGAGTCAACTGCTTTTTATGGGATTCAATTACAAATAGCATGAAACAAAAGTTTTCGGAGGTAAACGCCTCATCTCTGGAATGGATAGTCGTATTTGGCAAATCTTGATTAGACAGAACGGAGAAAATGAAAGAAATGGGCTAGAAATTTAACTTCCATGAGTTTGAAGCTTAGGTTTCCCTAATTACTTGATTTTAAATAAGAGTGTTTTTATTGATTTTGTAGTACTAAAGTAAAATCTAATCACAAAAATAATGATAGAAGCTCAGGTACAAAATTTTATTATTTTTAGAAGTGTGAAAGAATTAAGGATTTAGTCAGATAAAGTAAAACTCGATTTCCTGAATCTAATCTCAAATTTTGTTTTGTCTTATTTCTCAACCCCTTTTAATCTAAAACAACCCCTCCAACAACTCCAACAAGTACATCTGTTAAATACAGGTTCCCATATTAAGCAAATCTATGAGAAAGAGGATTTCTGGTTGCCTAGAGCTGGCAGAGGTAAGGGGGAGGGTGGTAGCATTTGGAGGTGCTTACCTGCTGATGAGTACAGGGTTTCTTTGGGGGGTGATGAAAATGCAAATTGGTTGTGATGGTTGCACAACTGTATGAGTATTCTAAAAACCATTGAATTGTACATTTTAAAATGGGTGAAATATCTAGCATGTGAATTGTAGCTCAATAAAGCTGTTAACAAATGTTTGTGGGTTGTATCCATTACTTTAAACAAAAAATTGGAGCTTAAAATAACTTTAAAAGATAGACTGATTATACTTATAAAAACGTATTGAGGAAAGTACATTAATTTCATATAGTAAAAGTATAAACATGAAAGGTTAGGTTTTAACTTAAAAATAACATATTTCACATCTGAGATGCACAAACAAAATGATTGGACAACTTGTAGTGATGTGGAAGCTGAGACAGGAAATTAAAAAGAAAAATTAAAACTATGGCAAAACAACTAAAGCATTAAGAAATATTTTTAATTGAAGGAAATACTTTTCAAAGTTCAACTTTTATCTTTCCCTTTTCTCACATCAGCAAATATTCAGTGTTTATGTGAAATCAAAATGATGCAAACTTTTCTATTTGGGATGACTTTTTAAGCATATATCTCGACAATGAACCATATGTTCCAGTGACTTCTATGGTGAGGAAAATGTCCAGTCTAAATGGCCAAGTAGAAGAAACTCCATGCCTTCTTTGTTATGGGCAAATATTATGTTCGCTGCTTAATATTAGCTTCTCTATTCACAGCTGATATTCATTAAAGGTTATTTTGGGAGGGATCCTGTTCATTGTTATGCAAGTTTATCTCTTCTTTTCAGCTAACTTTGTGTTTAAATTGCACAGGTTCATATAGAACTAGGCCCCTGGGTGGTGCAAAATAGTTTGGCAGTTCTAACCTGTCCAGTGGCACCAAGGAAGAAAGCCCTGGCACCTTGCTTACATAAATATTACAGCCAAGAAAACTCTATGGAGAAGTTTTACTCTGTAACACGCGGAGTTGCCATGAGTTGGAGTCAACTCGATGGCAACGGGTTTGGCCTTTTTTTAATACATACAACTAATGATTTTTTTTTTTAAAAGATTTTTAAAAGCCAATGAATTCAGAATTGAGTTAACAATTAGTGACAGTTTGGAATACTCTATAGGCGTTTTCCCTGAATAATATTTGGAATTTGACTCTTAAAATACTCTTGGATAGCAGGTGGACTTTTTTTGGCATGTTTTATTATTACTAAAAAATTCTATTCATAATATTTACTAAACTTAAAGTGGGAAGCTTCCCTTTAAAATCATAAGAAAAACTCAATATAAAATGTATTATCATTCTGAAGCTATACGCCAGAAGAAAACATTTAAAGTTATAGAAAAACAAAAAATGGGGTTTTAAAATCTGACTCTATTATGTTTTTCATTTAAAATGCAGATGTCCATATTTACAGTTGAGCTGATAAAATTATGAATATATAAGAAACTATTATATATGAAATTTGATTAAAATAGAATTGTTTATATTATAAAGATATAAAAGCAGAAAGGAATTTTGTGGAATTTCAGCCAGAATGTTTCTTGTTATAAAAAACCAAACCAAACCTGTTGCTGTTTAGTCGGTTGCTACTCATAGTGACCCTGTAGGACAGAGTAGAACTGCCCCATAGGGTTTCCAAGGAGCGGCTGGTAGATTCAGATTGCTGACCTTTTGGTTAGCAGCGGAGCTCTTAACCACTACGCCACCAAGGCTCCTCTTGTGTTATAGTGACTGCTTTTTCTTTCACAGTAAATGTAATTTTGGAGAACTTAAGGTGACTCTCTAGCCATTTTATAATATTTTGATTCAATTCTACCATTTCTGTATTTTATTGTCAATTGCTATTATTAAATAACGTTTTGCACAATTTTGCCATCTTCATCTCTGTTAACAAATTGCTAGTCCTTTACCTTTAAAAATGAACTGAGATCTTTGAAAATACACACATTCTTGATTTTTAGAAACTGATAAATATGATTGATAGCTCCTGACTTGTCTTCATTTAGTTCTTTGAAAACATTGTCAGTGCCAAATAAATCTTATACTGAGTATGTTTTGTGCATAAGTATTTGACATATTTTTAAAACTTAAGGCTGTTAATTAAAGTGCCATGCAAAAAGTACACACAATCTTTGAAGTCAGACAGACTTGGGTTTGAATCCTGGCTCTACCCCTTATGAGCTGTGTGAATTTGGGCCTGAGGCTTAACCTCTCTATGCCCCCATTTCCTATTTCTACGATTGTTGTGTGAATTACATGAGTTAATATATGTACTGTGAAAATTCACTGACCGGCATATGGTGGAGTTTCAATATTTGTTAAATTATTTTCCTTTCTCTCCCCTTTTTATTAAAGATGTCCATCATTCCTTCCTTGAACCTTCCCCCCAACTCAGAAATTCTGCTCTGTATTTACTAGATGAAATGGTAAATGTAAATAACAATTTCAGTAATTCTATAGTTTAAAAGTTCTGATGAAAGGTTGAATAGAAGATTGAAAGCACTGATCAAAATATACATTTAGGATTATCTTGGGCTATGGCTTCTCCTTCTTATTTCTGTTTCCTCTTGTGCATGGCAAAATGAAAATTAACTATGTAAAATTTCCTTACAAGATGTACGAATATTTCAATTTCGGTTCAAGGTTACAAATCAATCCAATATATGCAAGGTGCATATGCAAGTGAATAAAGAAGAATCACAGAAATAAATAGACCTCATTCTATAAAATACACTTTTAAAATGTTTTAGATCATGCCACTGAACTCATTTGACTGTTCATGTTATGATTTCATCTTTCACATACTCTGTAGTTCAGAGTCATTGTCCTTAAAACCACATGAAGGTCACTGGTTTGTTTCCTTATAAATGACATAATGGATTAGGGCTGGAATTCTGTAGCTAGTGACTCATGCTTGCAATTGTACATTTTAAAGAGATGTAATTTATAGAAAGGAAGCATCCAGCCTTGAGCTGTTTCAGACTTCAGTTGATCCAACAAATTAAGAAATAAAGGCTCACATAAATAAGTGCATGTGATCTCTCAACTGGTCAGTAACCTCATTTAAACCTCAAAAATGACTCTAATTTGCCTTTCCCATGTTTTACTCTCTTTGTAAATATGTATGTGTATGTGTGTGCGTGTATATGTACATCTTCTACCTATATATATCTAGGAATAAAAGTCATAATCTTGAAAATATTCACATACTTGTATCAACTTTATAATTATTGAAGCCAAAAATGCAAATGCTCTTTCTGTTCATTCTGAATTTATTGAGCATGACATGATTCTCAAGGACAGTATGATGTAGTCAAATTTGTAAAGACTTTCATTTAATATGCCACATTGACTTCAAGAGGCGGTGAACCATGGTGGATAAAGAGTTAGGAAATTTGAGTTCTCTCTGTAGTTTTGCCAGTCATTAGCTGTGTGACCTGGCCAAGTCAGGGACCCTCTCTAAGCCTTAATTCATTTTTAAAACACAAGAAGTATTAAGTCCACTATAGATTTAATTACTATACTTTAGTTCTATTGCTTTATTAAAATGTTTAGTACTTAATGTGTTGCTGTTTTCATAATCTCATCCATGCATTGAGGAATTATAAAGTACTTTGCTAAAATTCCTAAAAACACCAAACTCCATAATCTAATAAGAATAAATGATTTTTTGTTGCTGAGAACTAACAGTCGCTTGGTATTAAGACAATTGATTTTATCTGAGGGTCTAATCTACAGGTCATTACCAAAAAATACCAAACCCATTGCCATTGAGTCGATTCTGACTCATAAAGACCCTATAGTACAGAGTAGAACTGCCCCATAGTGTTTCCAAGGAGTGCCTGGTGGATTCGAACTGCCGACATTTTGGTTAGCAGCCGAGCTCTTAACCACTACACCACAAAGTACAATTCGGATATCTAAGGGTTTGCTAAAAAAAATTCTGATTCACATGACTTCTACTTGTAGGGACCTTACTATTTCCTTTTGCATTGTTCAACTGAACTAACCTGTTGCTGGACACAAAGAAGGTGCTCAACTCCTGTTTGCTGATTTATTTTTTGAAACACATAAAGAGCCACAGGATACAGCATGAGTGATTCTAGATTCATGGGGATATTTTTTAAACAAAAATCTTATCCATCTGAAAATTCCTGTGAGTCAGTATAAAGGAGATTTGGTCAATACATGTTTAGGTGATAGTGAAAATGGCACGTGAGGGAGTGGATCCAAATGCATATTCTTTCTTGGGGCTTTGAAACAAAGACCTTTTATATAATCAGTATTTTAATCCCAACAACCTCATTTTTATCTACTCCCGGAAATTGCTCTAAAGTTAACAATGACCTTCTTTAGCCAAATCCTTTCTGGAGAACTTATATACGGCATCTTCAACGAGACCGCAAACTACTAATGATCAGAACTAAGAATTGTTTCCTCTCCTGGGAGACCCTGAAGTACTCAGTCCAATGTCTTTCACAGAGCAGAATCTTAACAATCATTGAATGTAATAATGTATAAAGCTGGGAAAAAACGGGGAAAAGGCTTCATTCTAAAGATTCCAAGATAAATATGAGCCTTAAATACTCCTCAATGCTTAATCCTTGGCCCTCTCTTTTCTCTACAACTTTCTCTCCCTTGGAAGTTTTTTAAAATTCAGCTAAACTAGTTTAGTATGAAATACTCCTCATTCTTTTACCTTCTGGGCTGATCTGTCTCCAGAGATCCAGCACCTCCCAAGTATCTCCAAAGAAAATCTGATGGTACCTGTCTCACCATTATCTTAAATATACTCAAACCAAAGGTCACTATCATATTCCCATTAACTGGTTCCTAATTTATATTTTCCCACACTGTGAAACATGAATGTCCTATACCCTTTTGTAATGGTTCCCTTCTTCTCTGGCAATTCAAATCTTAGTTATCTTTCAGCGTCCAGCTCAGGTCCTATGTCTTCCAATAAAATTCTGTTCATTATTTCTCTCTCTTCCTTTGTACACGGCACATAATTTAGTACTTCATTAGATAATGTCTTGGTTTTTGTTGCAGGTGAATGTATTTTATGTTCCCAAATAAAACATAAGTCCCTCAAAGATAGGAACTATACCACAAAATAAATGTTCATTAAAAACTGACTTGACAAATAAAAGAAAAAAACTGATTTGACAATTCTGTGACTCTAAGAGCAGATGCTATATTCTCTGCCATAGTTTTACAATGTCAGTGATAATTAAGCTTCAAAAAATATTTCTTAAGTGATGATGATGAGGGAAATCTTCATGGTTACTCAGATTAAGAGTAGGCTAGTGTTTCCCAGGTTAAGATCTGAGGGCAAAAGTTTGAAAAATTCTTTTGAAATTATTGTATAACAAAAACAACAATGGTATCGCTTTGTATTAATTAAAGATGGTGATAAAGGAACTAGGTTTTTTTTAATGAGTACATAATTAGATATAAAAATACAACATGGACAGAAGTCATGAAAAAACTTGACATAACCTTTCCTTTTCTCCTTTTAACTGTCTATCCGGATCACCCTCAAAGGCTCAAAGGAGTTTGGAACACAAATAGAGGAAATTGAATACTCCTAATACAAGAAAGGAGCTCTGGTGGCGCAGTGGTTAAGAGCTATGGCTGCTAACCAAAAGATCTGCAGTTTGAATCCACCAGGCACTCCTTGGAAACCCTATGGGGCAGTTCTACTCTGTCCTATAGGGTCACTATGAGTCGGAATGGACTCGATGGCAACGGGTTTGGTTTTTTTTTATGCAGCTGGTGGATTCTAACTGCTAACCTTTTGGGTTAGCAGCCAAATTCTTAACCACTGTGCAACCAGGGCTCAGTTTTAAAACTAAAGGAAAAATCATTAGGTGATGCATTATTTTGAAAACAGTTTCAGGGGATATTAAAAAATGATTGACTAACTTTCAAGAAAAATGCGAGGCTAAAGTACAACTGGGTGGCTAGCCTTCCAATTTACTCTGCATAAAGTGATTTAGAACTTTGTTTGTTTGTTTTCATAAAAGTCATATTGCTCATCCATCAGCCAATATTTACTAAAACCTTGACCACATGCAAATAAATGTCTGCTTCCCTTTTGCAAAAGAAAACGTTTATCATATGTTCTTTAATTATCTCAGTGTAACGTAACTATAGTGTGTGTATACATATAACATAACTATATATATATACACACACATACACACACACATATATATATGTAATTTCTTAATTGCATCATCTATTTTTAAGCATCTAAAGTCTTCCGGAACTAAATGTCCATGGCATGGGGTAAGGAAGGTGTACTGGAAATAGAGTGGAATTTGAATGAGAAAGCTTGGGTTTATTTGAATTCTGGCTCTACAGTAACTCCGTATGACCTTGGATAAGCATTTTAACCTTCTGTACCCTTAGTTTTCTAATTTGTGTAATCCGTATAATAATACTGGCCTTAACTTCCTCCCAGTTATGTTGAAGCTCAAATGAGAGCATATATGAGATTGATATATGGAAACTACAAAATATCTACAAATATAAAATGTATTTTGTTGTGAAAAGTAGATATATGAATTAATACGGCTGTTTTATGATTATATTATTGAACACTTTCTGATAATATATTGCCTTTGTTAGAAAATGATATAAATAATGAGGGATGAAAGAATAATGTAAAGAACATAAGAATAGTTCTTAGATTGAAAAAAATTGCAATAACAAATATAAAATATTAAAAAATATAAATAAATAGCAAATATATAAAAAAGAGCTAAGAGAATATATAAATAGACATTAGGTTGAATTTAAAAAATATGTATCTACATTAGCAAATATGTAGCAATATCAATAAATTTTGAGTTCTCTACATGTGATATGTATTCACTCTTCCTGAATCTTTTATAATTATAGGAGTTAAAATAATGGAAAGTTCTTAACTAGAAAGCATAAATATCCCTCCTTTTTTAAAATTGTGAGTAAAAGAGTTATCCGTGTCCAAAGGTTGAAACTATGAATCACTGGAATTGTTTATATTTCTGCATTGCTTTCATGTTGAAAAGACTTGGAAACGCATTTCGATCCATTTTGACCTTTACTTCTTTTTAAACTTCTGTAGATTTAGTAAACATTTTAAAATAAAAAAAAAAAAATTGTTTTAAACCCTTCCTTCCCTCCCCAAAATGGTAAAATATCTGTCATGTCAAGATTCACCATACAAAATAACTTAGAAACCTACTTATGTAACAATCCTACTGAGAAGAAAAAAAACAAAAAAACGGTGGCAATTATTCCTTAGTAATAGTTCTATCTACTAAGGAACTTAGCTTGTGATTTAGTAGGATAACTATAGAATATAACTTAATGGTTTCTGAAAAGGTAGCAGGGTATTATCCATTCTATCCAATCATTAAATAACATCACATGTAGGATTTATAGCTGCACGCAGCTTACTTTAAAGCTTCATTCCCAGAGAATAGTGATTATTTGACCTATCTGGTGGTTCTCTGTAAGATCCCACTAGCAAGGCTGTGTTTATTTGACTTGACTCAGAATCTACCCAGGGCAAAAAGCCTTTTCCCTGAGGGTATTTAACAAAAATATTAAGCAGTAATTGTTTAACTTCAAGGCTGCCTGAAGAGGTGGATAATCGTTGAGGCAAACTACATACAGGCTAACAAAAACTTTAAAATAAAAATCTAGGAAATGAGATGTCCATCGGGGCTTTGAGAAGCTCTGACATATTTCTGGGAATATAGAAGGCCACATGCATGCTCAGGGACATGTATATACTCAGGAAAGATCTGAGAAGACCCTAAGCTGAGATCTCACCTCTGGGTGACTTTGAAGATCTATGCGAGCAAGTTGTGAAAGTTAAGGCAGAGCTGCAAACTCCCTGGCTGGGTTTTGAAGGCATACCTAATGAGCACACAGAATCTACTGAAAAAAGAAAGCTTATGTTAAATTTGTTATTGATATTCTATCATCTCTTAAATGTACTTTCACAAAAAATATAAGAGGCGACATCTTCGCTCATTTAATAATATTTAAAATATAAATTATTTAAAATGTAGAGCACTGGAGTACATGGAAAATGACGAGCTCAAGACACTAAGTGAGGACTAGCTTTACCTTGTTTAAAATTTTCTCATGCAGTTGAAAAGTTATGGCCATTACCTTCTGGGCTATAAAAATCAACTACCTGGGAATTATTCTTCTAAGTGGTTTTTCAGAACTAGAAAACTATTGCTATTTTCATATGTTTGTAGGATTTGAAATAATCTTTAAAAAACCCAAAACCAGACCCATTGCCGCGGAGTCGATTCCGACTCATAGTGACCCTATAGGACAGAGAAGAACTGCCCCATAGGTTTTCCAAGGAGTGGCTGGTGGATTCAAACTGCCGACCTTTTGGTTCGCAGCCTGAGCTCTTAACCACTGTGCCACCAGGGCTCTGAAATGATCTAAGTAACCATCTATTCTGATTTACTCTTTTAACAGATATGGACACAGAGATTCATAAAGGACTAGAACCCAGGTTAGCTTTACATTTGCACTGTAAAAACCTTTTCTGACAATGCTAGTGTGTTCTTATATATTAATTATTCAGCAAATATGTATTTAAAGAACCCATAATGTGTAATGATAAATGAAAAGGATAGTTGGGGATGGGGATAAACATGAATAAAGTGTAATCTTTGTCCTATGTGAGTTTATAACCCAATAGTAAAGAAAAGACTCAGATTCCAAAGTGCGGTAATGCACAGCAAATATTTAACTCGGTACCTGGCACATAGCAGACACTGAAATCTAAAGTATACCCTAAAAACAAATAGCAACAAAACACAGTACAATTCACTAAGTGCCATGTAAGTGGCACAAACAATAACATCTATTTTCTTTCAAATTTGAAATTAAAATTCTGGTGTTCTTATGTATGAGTATGTAACCTGGATGGTTTTTTTATACAGTCATTAGTCTTTTCTACGCTGTGCATACAAAATCAAAACACATTTGAATTTTAAGCATTGCTTCTTGGTTTTATAGTCTGCATAATACCCTTACCCCACCCCACCCCCCCAAAAAACAGCAAAACAAGCCGACTGTATATCTTTCTCTGAATTTAGTGTGAGAATTTGTCTGCAGCCATTTCCCAACGTTCCCTGTTACCTAAGGCTTATTTCTTCATGACCTACCTTATTTTGCCTTAACCTCTGGCAGCTACTTTAGCAGCCTGTTACTAATAATTCTACATATGCTCTGCCCGAGAGTTGGACAGCATCATTTTGTGCCCTTATTGGGGGAATGAGAGCTGTGGAGAATCCAAACATGGGCTGGGGACTTGTCTGAGGGGAGCTTCAAAGTACTAATCTTGAGATTCTATAATCACAATGGAAACGAAAAAGGGACACATTTGAGCAACATTTTGTAAAAATAATTCAGAAGCTGTATTGATTGATTGAATTGACAGTTAATGGAAAAAGGTGATCCAAGAATGACTCCAAGGCAGAAGGAATAAGCATTATTTCAATTATCATGCGATATGTATGTAAAGAAATTTGAGAGTAGGGATATTCTTTAAAAATTTTTAACAAAGTAAGTGTTGTCATAAATGTATTTTATCTTTTTTCAAATTTTTATTGTGCTTTAGGTGAAAGTATACAGCTCAAGTTAATTTCTCATTCAAAAATTTATACACATATTGTTTTGTGACATTGGCTGCAGTCCTGACCATGTGACAGCATGCTCCCCCTTTCCACCCCGGATTCCCTGCATCCATTTGTCCAGTTCCTGTCCCTTCCTGCCTTCTCGTCTTGCTTTTGGACAGGAGCTGCCCATTTAGTCTAGTATATTTGATTGAACTAAGAAGCACATTCTTCACGTGTGTTATTTTTTGTTTTATAGACCTGTCTAATCTTTGTCTGAAAAGGGGGCTTCAGAAATGGTTTCAGTTCTGGGTTAGTAGTGTGTCCAGGGGCCATAGTTTTGGAAATTACTCCAGTCTCTGTCAGACCAGTAAGCCTGGTCTTTTTTAATGAATTTGAATTCTGTTCTACATTTTTCTCCTGTGTATTTTGTCTTATGCTACAATAATAAATAAAGTTTTATTTGATCTTGTTGCTTCACTTTGAATCCAGAGACTTAGAATATCCACTAGGGATATAAACATGTTTGGCTGCTCTTCTGAAAGTGGTACTTACCCAAAGCAAAGTACAAACCTAAGATTAAAAAAAAAAAATCAAATTACTTTATAGCAAGGTATTATCTTCTTACGTTTTCAATGTTTTTATCTTTTAAATTCTGACTATTTTCATTTCAGTGCTAAGATTTGTGGGAATTTTCTCCAGATTCTTGTTCTCCATTTTATATATTCATATTATTTGTTTCTAGATTCGTGACCTTAGGGAAATTAGTCATTTAACCTCAGTGGTTTCTGTATTCTTGTTTGTAATAAAGAAGTTAGTTTAAACAATCCTTACAGATAGATCATCTAGTACGACCCTCTCGTTTTAGAGTTGTGGAAACTGAGGCCCAAATTGAGCAAGGGATTGTCCTGTTTTTCCTTCATTCATCCTGAATGGGAGGTTAGGAAAGAAAGAAATCAATGTTGCCTGTATCATAAATTGGAGAATTACATTATTACATGGAAATTGACTTTTCTGTGTGATATAACTATTAGCTTCCCTAGGGAAGCATTGTGTAATATGTGTATTACCTCTCCAGAAGCTAATCTAGTGTTGGGTTTATAGGAGACCCTCAACAAACACGTGCTGAAATTCCATAATTTTTACAGGTTGTTTATTCATCTTTATCTTATATTTGACTAATTTGGCAGTAGAAGCAGGAAGAGTTGAGATAGACAGTGATCCATGATCTCACTTATCTTTATATTATCTCTGTAACGACCCTATGCTTCACTCAGGCTTCCTGGCCCTGAGTCGCTCAGCATTACCAGTACTTTTTCATTTGTCTAGTAGCTGTACTTCAGATAAAATGTTACGTGTCTATCTTACTGACTTTCCAAGCAGCATACAAGTGGTTAAGGAACACAGTAATAATATACTCGTGTTTATGTGAAAATCTGTTCTGTCCAAAAACTCACAGCTACAGTATGAAAGAAAACATAGTCAATTCCTACCCAGAGGAAGTAGAGTTTACTGCTTAAAGGCATGGGCTCTGGAATCAAAACTGTCTGGTTTCACAGCCTGGTTTTGGTCATTTAGTTTGTAGGTTATTTAACCTTTTTGTGTGTCTCAGTTTTCCCACCTGCAAACGAGGGATAATAGCAGTACCTTCTCGTGGGGTGGTTGTGAGGCTTATATGAGTGAGTACGTGTAAACCTTTTAGAAATGTGTAGTACATAAAACCCGAAACCAAACCTGTTGCCGGTGAGTCAATTCTGACTCACAGAGACCCTATAGGACAGAGTAGAACTGCCCCATTGGGTTTCCAAAGAGCAGCTGGTGGATTTGAACTGCCAACCTTTTGGTTAGTACATAGAAAGTAATAAATAATAAATAATGACTATTATTATCCTCTTTTAGGCCTCTCTTACAAAAAATAATTACTTGTTAACTTGGGCAAGACTTCCTACCTTGGTTTTAGGAAGTTGTACTTGAAAGTATTGAGTGAATCTTGATTCCTGAGATAAAATGGGAGAAATGTGAGCTTAAAACACACTTATAAAAGGATTTGAACACTATGACATTCCTCATAGGCATTTGCTGATGATTTTAAAGAAGACAACCCGTGTTTTATAAACCCAGAAAGATAAGGGGAACTCAAGTCAGTTTGTTCTTCACTATTCTTTTCTAGATGTTAGTCAACATTGTCTTTCACCTCAGTGGTGTTTAGTTTTCTTTTCTTTTTTCATTTGTGTATTTATATATAATGCTGGTTCAACTCTGAAAGGCCACCCTCTCTTCCTCACTCCTAATCAAGATGCTTCATTTTCGTTGAAAGGTAACATTCACCTACTCACCTTCATTCTTCCCAGGCTCTGCTGACTACCTTATACAGTAGTTTAGGCTGCCCCAAGAGATCCCTTGAATTTATCCTGTAAGCTCTGCTTTCTCTACTGCTCACTCTTTTTTATTACAGATCTACTCCTTCTGTGGAAACCCTTGTGGCATAGTCGTTAAGTGCTATGGCTGCTAACCAAAAGGTCGGCAGTTCGAATCCACCAGGTGCTCCTTGGAAACTCTATGGGGCAGTTCTATTCTGTCCTATAGGGTTGCTATGAGTTGGAATCGACTCAACGACAACGGGTTTGGTTTGGTTTTAGTCTCTCTGTTGTCCATCAGAGGATCTTTCATTTTTATGGTCATTTGGATCTGACTATTGAGAAAAACGACAGGAACGTATGGCAGACGAAATAGCATTTGTGACCACTTAGATAATTTTAAAGTTTTTCTATCTACCGAAAGAAACTCTGAAATTAGTGGGAGGAATGTGGTTGGGTATGGGAATGGAACAGGAGTCAGAAAGAAAACTTGGTTATTTTAATAACTAGTTTAAAATATAATAATGAAACCATCACTTGCAGAACTATAAAGTCACAATCTCATTTTTTCTTAGAATTGGTTATATATTCTAATTATTCACTCACAGTTAAAACTAGAGTATTAGAAAAATTGGAGTGGTAGCATCAAGTCTTTTATTCCAGCTTTCCAATGACTGTCATTTTTGTGGTCGAAATGAATATAAATGTCTTTAAGGGAATATTTAAGAAAGAAATCCGACATGTATTTCTTTGCAATGATATAACAAAAAGTTTGGCTAAATTGTAACAATTAGTTTGCTTTTTCTCTTCCCTCAAAGGCCCAAAGAAGATAGATTTCCCACATAAAGGTATGGGAATACTAAACGAGTCTGTCAATAACTCAGGATGTGACTATAAATTCTTTCAACTCCAAAGTAAAGGAATTGAGTACTGTTGGTATAATTAAGATGGAGAAATTTATCTCCTTCCAGGCCCCTTTTCAGGACTCATGAGCTACCCGTACTCTCCCATTTTTCATCAGCATCCTGTTCTATGGCTGTTTATCATCACCCTCTCCAAACTAAAAATAACGTGTCCAATTTTCTATACATATTCTCATTCAGTTTTACATTCTGCAACTATGTATTATGCACCTTTTAATGTTAGGCAATGTACTACAAAGGGGGATGAATAATAAATAAGACATGGTTCCTGCACTATAGGGAACCTAATTATGAAATATGAGATATATATATATAGCTATATATATATATTGCACTGGGCAAATCTGCTGCAAAAGACCACTTTAAAGTGTTGAAAAGCAACGTTTTAAAATGTTGAAAAGATGTCACTTTCAGGACTAAGGTGCGCCTGACCTAAGCCATGATATTTTCAATCACCTCATAGCATGCAAATGCTGGACAATGAATAAGGGAGACTGAAGAAGAATTGATGCCTTTGAATTATGGTGTTGGCAAAGAATATTAAATATACCATGGACTGCCAGAAGAATGAGCAACTCTGTCTTGGAAGAAGTACAGCCAGAGTGCTCCTTGAAAGTGAAGATAGTGAGACTTTGTCTCACTATACTACAATAAAGGTATGATCAGGACAATGTGGGGTAAAAAAAGAGGGAGTGACTAACCCTGCCTATCCCAAAGGATCCATTTTTCAATACGGGGAAGACTAAAGAAGTTTCTGTGTGGAGGGCAAGTACCCAAAAAGAAACACGTAAACTACTTCAGAAGTCGAGGAGCATATTGTGAATGAGATCGTCAGGATATGGAGGAAAACAGGATCCAGTGTACAGGTGGAGAAGTTAACTTTGGAGAAAAGGAGGGATACTTTTTTTTTCTGAGGCAAAGACAAAAGAAGTAAAGATGGGAGTAATAGGCAAATGTCTAGAGGGGAGGTGAGCTAAGATTACATGTTCCTTACGCTCCTCCTTAGCTCCTATTTTCTCTCTGAAGTGTGAAAGTAAGGTTGCTGAGAGTAGGGGGACTTGGGAATGGAGTAGAGAAATTGAGAAGAGTGAAAAAAGTGTGGAACACTCGGAATACAGGAGAGTAAATTGACTAAGGGCATGTAGAAGGATTGCTAAGCAGTGTTAAGGGCCAGCTGAGATTGGAGACTGTAAATGTGCAGCATTGTTAGCTGTTCCTCTATTAATGCTCAACAATCAGAGTATAAAATAGATAGGGGAGCTGTGAGGTGGAGGCAATGAAAGGGCACTCAGGTGTGTGCATTTGCATTGCAGGAGATGGTGAGAAATATTGACAGCAGGACTGACGTATGGATCAAATTAGGAAGAAAAGAAAGTCAAGCCAAGAGAGGGCAGTAAAATGAGAAGATTTTGGAGGGGCCCAGGGAATAAGATCTTGATGAGGTTGTAGAGTAGGTACAAAGGAAGAATGGAGCCTGGAAGTTATAATCTGAGAGTGGTATTTCTGAGTTCTAAAATTTCAGAAGTTGATGCATTTAAGGTGTGGTCATGGGCCTGAAGCTGAGGACAATGGTAAAGAGACTAGAGTGTTATTTGGACATTTTCATGGATACTGAAGTCCCCAGAGAATGGCGAGATAAAGAATAAACAGTGAGAAGAACCCAGGTGCCAAAAAGTTCAATGGAGGTGTAGATAAAGACAAGAAATGTTGTTAAAGAGTAAGCCTCAATACAGGATTATTTTGAATAAAGGCAGAAAAGACATGTTCTGGCATCTTGGAAGTTAAAAAAATGGGACTAGGAGAATTTCAACCATAACTTTAAGCCCTTACACTTAGGGAAGACTGATAAGACTCATTAAGAGGGGCGGGGTAGAGGATGAGATTTAATTAACCTCCACTTGAGAGATCTGTCTGGATATAGGGAAGTCTCTCCTCTGGAGGAAGGCAGGTGTTTCCATTATGGCAAGGAGGTGGAGGAAATGATAAAACTAAGGATCCCGTCTTTCTAGAACATTCCTGTCCAATAGAATTTTCTTCAGTGATAGAGATGGTGTATATTTGCACTGTCCAATAGGTAGCTACTAGCCACACATGGCTATTGAGCAGCTGAAAGGTGGCCAGTGAGACTGAGGGACTGAGTTTATAATTTTACTTAATCTTAATTAATTTAAATTTAAACGTAAATAGCCATATGTGGCTGGTAGCTATTATATTGGACAATGAGGTTCCAAAGACTTTCTGATAGCTGTCAATAAATGTATGCATTGTTATTAATAGGTAATAATAACATAATACCCCTCTGAGTGAGTATTTGTATTTAAAGGAGACAATTCCTAAAATTAAAGAAGGGACTCTCTGAATGTAGAATTTCAAGTGCCATGAAAACCCATGAAGGCTACTAGTTTGGGGACCAAAAGGCCTGTCTAGTGCTTCTCAAATTACACTACGTAAATGGTCATCTATGAATAAGGTTAACCCTAATTAGCAAGACTGACTGCATCAAACATCAGCTACCCGTACAGCTCCCTAAAAAGCAAGTATCTACGTAAACTGCAGATAGCACAGTCTTAGCCACAGCTGAGAGGATAAATTAACAGGCAGGATGGAATAGAGATGTTGTGTAGAGGGAGACAAAAACAGAATTCAGATTTTGGCTTGTATTAATCTCTGAAATCCTGCTTTCACTATATCATTGTGCATTAAAATGTCAGCAGTGACTGCCAAAGGGCTGTTGCAGGCGAGCATTAGTATTCAATCTGCTAGTGACTGGCTAAATGATGGCGCAGCTTATGTTGTTTATCTGTTTTATAGCAATGTTCTCAGGATATGGGGAAGCCTCCTTAAAATGTTTGGAAGAAGAGTAGTGATGGAGTAATCAATTGATCAAACGCTCATTGGGCTGGTGATTAGTGATTACATTATAAGGTTCAATAGAATATACAAGTTGTAGACAAAATAACATAGGCATCCTGGAAGGGTGACACATAATAAGTCTAAAAATAAATAATATTTTGTGTAATAATTTAAAAATTTCCAAGTGCTTAAAACCCATGTGTTTCACAATAATCAGGTGGAATAGATTGTGAGATATATTATTAACCCCAAGTTATGGTCAAACTTTGCTAGTTTGTTCACTGCTACCCAGGCAGTTAGTGGGACATCTTACAGCATTTCCGCCACTAGACAACATGAAGCTGTTCTAGACGTTCTACGAAAATAATCTCAATACAGGTGCTGTACATTCTTACTATGTGAGGCGTTTCACTGCTATAAAAGCGGAGGTGGTTAAGAGGTTTTTTGACGACACTGGCCAGGTAGTCTAGAGCTTTAGGAGCCATTATAACTGGGGACTCAATTATTTTCTAGCGGGCGCAGCAAGCAGCAGTCTTCCTCAACCTCAGGCCTTGAACAGCTGAGGATACTTGATGTTCGTTACTGGTAACCTCTACCCAAAATTTTGTTTAATTTTGTCTTTCCCTTAGTTGGGGATGGATAGCTTTTAACTGAAAGAAATAAATGGAGGAGCGAAATAACTGAAGTTTCTCCCCGGCTTCATAATGTTATGTAGATTTAGTTATTTTCCAGCTAAATGTAGAAATATTCCTAAATAATTAAATCTCAAATTGTAGTCATAAACCTGCAAATCTAACAGGATTTTAGAGTTTATTTTCCAGAGGAGAGATCTAATATCTCTATACAGCTATGGGTGAGACGCTGAGGCTGCTTAAACCCTTAACGGATTAACCCAACATTATATCAGAAATGATAGGCTTTTTAGATTTTACTTTTATTGTTAAAGAAATAAACACATTCTTCCTAGGTAGCCTTGAAAGCACAAAGAAATATTTCTTATTCCATTGCCTTAAATTAATCTCCAAGAATACTTTGAGAAATGGAGGGGGAAGAATTCAAATGTATCAATGAAATGAGGTTAATAATTCATTCCTCATTCATAGGCTTGCTATGAAGACTATGTGAAATAATGTATACATGTGACTGCTCCTGACTCCATGCCTGGCATCCAGTGGTTTTGAAAAAATGGCAGCTCTCACCACTCTTCCCATGAATTCATACTGCGCCAAAGCCTGTCATGTTATTATCTGAAAAGTCATCACCGTCATCTATGAGAGCTCTAGAAGGAGATAAACCCATCATCAAAGCATAACAAAGGTTAATAACCCTGCCTAGACTCTGCAGATAGAAAAACATTGTCAGCATTGGTTTAAACACCCCAGATCCTACCTTGACATTACAACCACTAGCCTTATCCACCTTCCAAGTTTCAGGACTTGCGTTGGGCTTGCTGCTGTAGATGATAAAAGCTGTCTATTAAGAAAGAAATTATGCGGGTGAAACAAATAAATATTTTATTTCCTCCCCAGGAGGCTCAGAAGAACATACTCAGGGAATGAAAAATATAATTAAATATTCTATAACCTAAAACCCATTGCCATCGAGTCCATTCCGACTCATAGCGACCCTACAGGACAGAGTGGAACTGCCCCATAGGGTTTCCAAGGCTGTAAATCTGTACAGAAGCAGACTGCCACATCTTTCTCCCGCAGAGCCGCTGGTTGGGTCAGAACCAGTGACCTTTCGGTTAGCAGTCAAGCGTTTAACCACTGCGCCATCAGGGCTCCCTTTCTATAACTTACATCCCCCAACATACAGGAAAAAAATTAATTGCCCCCACCCCTGGGGGGGTGGGAATGATTCCCAAACAGCAAGGTGCAAAGGAAATGATACTCTTCTGAAAGGACAATATCCAGTGTGTTTGAAATACTGCAGAAGAAAGGAAATGACCAGGGTAGAAATCATTTTCTGTGGGGCATGTCACATGGCCCTTTTCCGCTGTGTCTACACGTATGTCTACACCTTGTTTCAACGGTGTTCTTATTTTGATTGTGAGAATGATATGTACATAAAATTTTTATTCAAAAATTTAAACTCTGGAACCCATATGTCCTTTTTTTTTTTTTTTTTTTTTAACCATTCTGCTAACTGGGGAGCTCAGAGGTTACTTCACTGCGTAGCATCTCCCCCAACCCCGGTCATTTTAGCTCAATTCTATTTCCCTCTAGAGCGAGCTTCCTTCAGTTAGCCTCCCTAAAAGGTATGTGGTGAGGGGCATATGCACTTAGCGACTCGGCAATCAGATGCTTCCTTGGATGGGACTTGTGCTGGTAAATATTAATGAAGCTGCGAGGTACTGGCAGTGATTCTCGACCAAATTAGATATTCTTTAAGTGCTGAATGTCACCCGCTGAATTTGAGGGAGGGAGGGCTGTCGCTTAAATAATGGGGTCTTGAACACAATACAAGGTGTTTGTTACCTTAGGTCACACACTATCCAACAGGAAGCAAAAGGCAAAGGGCACGGCGCAGAAAATAAACAGACACACAGACACGTTTTTTGCAATGGCGAACTTTATGTGGTGTCAGGAACGGCAACCTGTTCTCATGTTTAGCAGTTCCGAGTACGCTGTCAAGATTGCTTGTCAGGTTAAACTGAGTAAACGAACGGGAATGATAAGAGGCAGCACTGGAGACTTTGCTGCAACCCTTTTCAAAATACAAAACTGTCACCAAGTGACTTGGGTAAGGTAATAAAAAAGCTCGCTGGATGCCCTTATACTCCCGTCTTAAACTTACGTGACCACCAGCAGCGCTGTTCAAAGGCAGCCAGGAACTGTGAGACCAAGACACAGATCCGCAGTGTGGATCTCCCCCAGAGTTACCGGTGCTCATTGAGACCCGCCGAAAATTAGGGTCGGTTTTCAGTGAGAGCATAATAGAGGATCCTTTGCCCGCCACCCCTGCTTCCACGGTTCCAAGCCTTGCGACCCCTCCCACCCACTCAAAGTCCGATTTCTTAAGAACTTAGCCCGTACCCCTAACTCAGCTGCAGCTTCCGCATTCCCTGCCACTTGCCCAGTGACACCCCCGTTTTTAGTCTCTTTCCTTTCCACCGCTCCCCGCTTCTTGAGACCGCACCCCCGTTTTCTTCGGTTTCTCTCTCCTCTCCCACCACACCTGGTTTTCGAGACCCGCATCTCTGTCCTTCATCTCGACGCCCCCGCTTTCCATCCTCCTGCGAGACTCTGATGCCCCACCCGTGGAACCTAAGCCCCCTCTCCTCCAGGAGACACCAGTCTCCCCGCGATCTGCACGTTCAGGATCCCCGCCCCCGCCAGTGCGGTCTTGCAGGCTGCAACCATCCGGGACCTGTCCCCGCTCCCCACCCCATCCTCCTTGTAAACCGTTAGGGTCTCGGAAAGCAATGCCGCCTGGGGCTCCAACTTACCACTAGCGTCCGGGAGGGAGACAAGGCAGCGGTCGCCGCGGCGGCAGCTAGACGAGAAACGGACTCGGCTGCAATCGCCCAGCGGAGCCCGCGGCAGTCGGTGCGCTGCGCTGCCCTGCGCGCCGCAACCTCGCGCCTCGGCGGAGTGAGGGAGGGACAGAGGGAGCTCGGCGCGATGGGAAGCGCCGGCAAGTCGACCTCCTGTGGGCGACCGTGCGCCCCCGGCTAGGTTTGGCTTGTATCTATCCACTATCTTGCCTTAGCTTAGTAACTGACGACCTCCAGCATCTCTGCACTATTCGCGTCTTCTCTCTTCTTCGATGGCCCCTAACTAACTACACTATTCTAAACGGACGAAGGCCATCACGCGAGCACCACGACGATCTCGACGACTCCGACGGCAACAATGTCCAGGCAGAAGGAACAAAAGTTCATATGCAGTAGGCAGGTAAGGGGGAGTGGGGCCGATGGAGCAGCCACAGCTGGCAGTCTAGCCGCTCCAAAGGCAGAATCGGAAAGCGCAGCCGAGGAAGGAAGTGTCCTCGGCGGGCACCGGAGCGCCTACCCAGCGCTGGTGAAGCTGCACCACGCTCTTGGGCCAAACACAGGATGAGGGGCGGAGTCAAAAGCAGCCAATCAGCGCTCAGCATCACACTGCCCCCGGGCCAGTTTGGACCAGTCTCTTAGTGCATCTGGAGCCTGTTGGCGGGGGGGCCGAGACCCATAGCTGGAAGGGGGGGAGTGATTAACCATTCATGAGGCAAGAGACGGAGCGGGGGGTGGGGGGACAGGGTCAGTCATGGCACGAAGGACTGTCAAGAATATACTCTCAAAGATTCATTCAAAGAACACCCCTCCCAACACACACACACACACACACCCCTGTACATTTCAGTTCAACTCACTTCCTAAGAGTCTTGCAAGTTCCACCGAGCTTTGAAACCCCCTTCGAGGGTCTCCGTTCCGAACCTCTCCTCTCTCTCCAACAGGAGCAACTGAGGCACTACAGGGCGGAACAGATTTAGTGCGTAAAGGCCACGGCCGGGTTATAAAGCCCGCGTCCCCACCCTTATCCCCAGCCCCAAATGCAGGGAAGGGAGAGAAAGAAAAAAAAAGCCCTTGGCCTTCGCGCCCCTGGAGAGCACAATTCCCTTCCTGACCACCCAGGCCCGGCTAAGTGCTTAGAAAGATACTGTAAGGGCAGCTCCTTCGGGTTTTCGAGGCGGGGCTAGACCTGTCTCTCAGGCACCGAGCCTGGGGCCCACGGCCAGCTGGTTGTCCAGCCGCCTCAAGGGCTGTCAAGGCACGGTCAAGGCGGCAAGGCAAGGAGTGAACCACAAAAGCTCCTTTTTGGCAACTGCCGGGATGCTGAACTGCAACCCGGCAGGCAGAGCTCTTGTCCACGGGCTCCTAGGCGCCGGGCAGGTGCCTGCGGTATCCCGGCTGCAGCGCGGAGAAGGGCAGTTAGGGCCACCTTGGCCTAGGTGCCTTGGGAGGCAACCAGGCCAAGCTTGGTAGTGGAGATGCTCCCACCGAGGGGCCGGGCAGAGCAGATTTCTCCTAAGAGGGAACTGGGCGCTCGGGGGCGGGGGAATGGTCGGGTCTCTGCAGAAGCTCCGCGGCACGGCACCGTGGACCGCCGGTGGGAGAAGTGGGTACTGGTTTCTCACAGGTCGGAAGTAGTTGGACCGAAGAAAGACAGAGACTCGGGTTTGGTTACTTGAGATCGGACATATAATCGTCAAGAGGCCATGGTATAGAAGAGGCTAACAAGGAGACGGGTAATGGCATGGAGACCCGAGCTTGGTAGAGCGCTGAAAGAAGGGAGAGGCCGGCCCGCTCCGGGGAACATTTGCTCCAAAAGTTAGGGATCAAGGAGGAGGAGTGGGCAATGACAAGAGTCGAGCCTCTTCCTTATTCTGGATGCCCTAAAGGCCAGTCACTTCTCCTTGTGCCTCAGTTTCCCGATTTGTGAAAGGATAAATCGGGACATTGGAATTCGCTGAATCCCTCCATTTCCAATGAAGTTAGATACTTTGCGGAGCTCTGAAATTTAATTTGTCAGTGACCATACTGTCCACACCAAGTTTTGTTTCGCAAAGCGAAAACCCATCTCAGTTTTTTTGAAGCATCTGTTGAATGCTACTGTTATGATGCCGCACAGGTGGCGGCGACAGCTCTGCTAACTCCACGGACTGTCCAATGCTCGTATCTTTAAAAATGCTTCATTAGCACAGTAACTTATGAATATAGAAGAGAAAACATATGTCTTCTCTTAAAAAAACAACAACTAAGCACTCATCTTTAAAAACTCTCCAAGTATCCTCTTTATCACAGTGAGTGCAGGATGCTTCGTTCTGGCTTTTCTGGAGGGAATTGTATTTATTTTGTCAGAGACTGGAAAATCTGTATTACTTTTAAAAATGTAAATATAAATCCCCGTGATATATTTGCTAAGGCAAAATGGACTGTCGAGCCTAGCGGGAGATAGCATTTGCCGAAGCTGAAGCCAGGGACCTGTTCCCTTTCCCCAGGTCCCGGCCGAACCGGCATGGAGCGAATGATAATAATGATAATGATGATAATAATAATAATTACATATCTTGCTCTTTAAACTGTCTCGTCCTCCTACCCTGGAAAGGCAAAAATGCCGAGTGGGACCAGCGGTGAGACCCACGCGGGGGGCGGGAAGGTACGGGTGCAGCGGACAGAAAGTTGGTTAGCGGGGCGGCGGGCTGAAGCGCGCTTTGGGCTTCCGAGTTTGGGTAGGCACCAGCAGGCAAGTTCGCCTTTGAGCGGCGCTCGCGGAGCGGCCCGGAACGCGGAACGCTGTGCGGAAGCCGGGGACACAGTCGGGCTCGGGACGCAGAGTTTAGCCTGGAGCGTCAGCTCCGCCACCCCGGCACTCGCGGCGCATACCGCCTCCTCGGGTTCTCTAGGCGGTGGCTGGGCTGAGCGCTGGCGGACCCGACGGGCTTTGTAGAAGGTCTTGGCAACAGCACCTTAGCCCAGAGAATATAGTGTAAGGAGAAATTTAGGACGCACTTTTTTTCTTTTCTTTTTTTTCTGGAAAGCAAATTTGAGCAACTACATCCTGGTGCGCTTTGTCGTCGCCAGAGAGGCTTTCTCGAACCCCTGCCTAATGTGTCCTGGGGATCAGCCGACGGTTTTCACGGCTGTTCCTTCCCTTCCTCAGGTCTACGGAAGTCGTCCCCGGAAAGAGGAGTCATTTACCCGAAATCCTTGGGTTTGATGCCAATCCCCAGTGCTTCCTGGAATATGGTTTCCAAAAACTCGCCCCGGTTTCTGAGGATATAGACCTGCTTTTACAACTTTTGTACCAGGGGGCTTTCCTCCCACCTCAAATATTTATTTTTCCAAGACGACAGATTTAAAAATTCTGGAAGGAATTAAAGATTGATACTAAGTAAGAAAAAAAGTTCCTCATCATTTGAGACTTTGGGAACTTTTTAATAAACAATAGTAACCTACCAGAAAACTTTAGTTCTTCAATCTTTATTATTTCCCCTCCTGATCAGAGAGCTCTGTTTTAACACACCTAAAAGATTATAGTCTGAGGTAGATTTAAAAATCAGTGACCGGATTCTATAAAAAATTCCAAGACAAGTATTTTTGCAGAACAAAAAAAGCTGCACAAAAATTCTACCAGGAGATTTTCTTCCTCTCTTACTTACCACCAGCCATAAATGCAACGTATTTTGATAATCCTTCCACCCATATTTTTTCAGATCTAAAGCAAATCCTGATAGCCAGAGGGTTTTTTTATAGTTACACAATTGTGTTAGATTATATTTTCAGCATTTCATGTCTCCGCTTAAGCAAAACAACAACAACAAAAAAAACAAAACAAAACAAAAAAAGCATCATATACGTAATATCCATTATTGAGGTATGACATACCTAGAGATACATTTTTATAGTATTTTACACAGCAAATTTTGCTCTTACGGTTCTTCAAGCAGGGCCGTTGAATTGGAAAAAAAAATCTTAGATACAGATGGCACATTATATACGAAGTCTTTTCAAAGTTAGTAGGATTGTTTTCAATGAAAAAAAGCAGTTGAACTCTATGTGCTGTGTAGGAAGGCAGGGGGCAGTCTCTGATCAAGTCAGTCTTTCTCTGAGTGCAGCTTCTTTTTGGAAAGATTCCCTTGTTTAGGGAAAAAACAACAATCGACTTCTGGGCCTCTGATACACTCACCGATGGGAGGAAGAAGAAACAGAAAGCCTTTTGGGAGGAGTTGGAAGTTCCCATTCACATATTTTTGCCACTTTTCTGGGAAAAAAAAAAGGTATATCAAGATTAAAATTCTGTTTTTTTTTCCTGCAACAAACTTTATTAAATTAATGTTATCTGACATTCTTGTAATTGTGGCTTCTAGTAATCAAATATTCATTTTGAAAAACAACATATAGCTCCAAGTTTGAGTAGGGTGGAGGGGTGGAATCTAATCGTCTCACCAAGAAGGAGAATGAGCCAGGAACTACTTTGATGTCAGTTCTTTAGAGAAACATAGATTTTCATGGATCACATTCATGTTATAATGAATGCATTTTATGTTATGAGCATGTGTTTCACTCTTTCAGTTTAGGATAAGGAAGATGTGAATTAGGACTTTTTTTTTTTTTTTAAATTAACTAAGATTTAAAGGCCAGGGCAACAGTGATTTCTCTTTCGGTCCTAGCTTAAGACAACTAGGTCTCTAAAGCCTAGCAGTCTTGCTACCTCTATGATATGAGTTTCAAACCATGTTGATCTCTCCTCCCCATTCCCGTAGTATCTAGAGCTTTTACCATGCAACAAACCATTTAATTGCTTGAGAGTCATCTATCAAGTAATGGACTTGGGTTTCCTGGTCTGTAAATCAGTCTCACTACATTATTTCAAAAGCACACCATAGTGCATTGCTATCTAATTCTTTCTTTTCTTTTTGTAACAAATTCTTCTCAACAAAATTATAGGCATCTTAGGGGCAAGGGCTGAGCCATATACTTATCTTCAACTCCTTTAGTTCTCATCTCTCGTAATACTCGGCATAAAGAATATCAACAAAAATGATAACTACTAATTGTTGACATAAAAGAGGTTAGGGTGAAAGGTCAAGTAGGACAGAATTGCTAAAACCTGAGTTTCTCAATGAGCTGAGTATAAATATAGAAGGCATGTTACCAAACTGGCCCATCATGCAGAGCTGGATTACATAAATTAGAATGCAAAGAGATCATGACAGTCTGAACTGACCAAGATGAAACTTAATAGGAATAAATGTGAAATGCTGAACTTGGGTACCAAACTTTTGCGTGCAAGTTAAGATCATAGAAGCTGGATACATTTGTTGTAAAAATACTTAGGCATTTTATTTTATTTTATTTCTTATTTATTTATTTATTGTACTTTAGATGAAGGTTTACAGAACAAATAGTTTCTCATTAAGCAGTTAGTAACATATTGTTTTATGACATTAGTTAACAACCCCACAACACATCAACACTCTCGCTCTCAACCTTGGGTTCCCTATTACCAGCTTTCCTGTCCCCTCCTGCTTTCTAGTCCTTGTCCCTGGGCTGTTGTGCCCCATTAGTTTCATTTTGTTTTATGGGACTGTCTAATCTTTGGCTGAACAGTGAACCTCGGGAGAGACTTCATTACTAAGCTAAAAGGGTGTCCAGGGACCATACTCTCTGGGTTTCTCCACTCTCTGTCAGACCAGTAAGTCTGGTCTTTTCTGTGAGTTAGAATTATGTTCTACATTTTTCCCCAGCTCTGTCTGGGACCCTCTGTTGTGATCCCGGTCAGAGCAGTCAGTGGTGGTAGCCAGGCACCATCTAGTTGTACTGGACTCAGTCTGGTGGAGGCCTTGATAGTTGTGGTCCATTAGTCCTCTGGACTAATCTTTCCCTTGTGTCTTGTTTTCTTCATTCTCCCTTGTTCCTGAAGGGGTGAGACCAATGGAATATCTTAGATGGCTGCTCACAGGCTTTTAAGACCCCAGTGCTACTCGCCAAGGTAGAATGTAGAACATTTTCTTTATAAACTGTGTTATGCCAGTTGAGCTAGATGTTCCTCGAGACCATGGTCCCCACAGCCTTCTGCCCAGCAAATCGGTCCCTCAGGGAGTTTGGATGTGTCTGTGGAGCTTCACTCAACTTGACTTAGGCATTTTAGTTAGCATCAAGATCAACAAGTTCTCACTGTGATGTGGCTTTCGCAACTTTCATGGAAAGAACCACCATACAGTTGGGCTCTTCTTGGTGTTTCCAGGCACCATTCTTTAAGAATGAAATCAATAGTTTGGAATTCATCCAGAAGAATGTGCAGGTCAGTGGGGGTGCTGGAATCATATTCTGTGAGGAACTATGGTTTGTGTCCTCTGGAAGACAAGATTCTTGAGATACATGATAGCTGACTTCTAATATTTGAAGGATTTTGTTATGAAGGAGAGATTTTGTTTCACAGGGTGATCATTCATATTTTATTTATATTCGTTCCCTTAATGCCTAACACAGTGACTGACACAAAGTAGTCATTCAATAAATGTTTGTGAACTTAAGGCAACTACAGGCACAAGTGGTGGAACCTACAGATCTGACTCAATAGAAAGATTTTATAACAATCAGAGCTGGCCAAAGGTGGAATGAACTGCTTCTGGGGGTAATGAGTTCTCTAATATTGAATTGATTAAATTAAGGGTGATATTCCGTAAGTAGGGATGTTGCAAGGGAGAGTCATGTGTGAGGGAAGGGGAAAAACAGGTGGCTAATGAATGACATTTTAAGATATTTCCAATCCTAAATCTTGCAGAATCTGCAAATGCTATCGCAGTCTAGCTTTAGAGAAAAAAGGAATATCAAACTTTCTGAAAACAAGGACCAAGGAAGTTATACACTGCAGACTAGCTATAGATTCGATTTCCCTAGCAGGAAAGAAGCAGCTTCCTATCAAGTCCACAAGACACTTTGGTGAGCCTTGTAGATTTACTGTCTACTCACTTACATGCAAAATGAGCTATGAAATGCTTATTATCAGGAAAACAACAGTATCCTGTTAGGATACTATTGTTCTTCAAAAGTTTATACTACTATACTAAAATGATTGAATTAAGAGTATCAGGATATAATGAAAGACATAAATTAACTTGAATGTTACTATGGGACTTGCATGAACACAAATTGAATGTTAGCTTTAAACAAAGAAAGAATTAGTTTTTGATTAACTTATATAATATGTATAATATGTGTGCATCGACTTCAATATTATCCAGTAACATCTTTGCCTAAGGCTCTTGAGATTTGCACAAAGATATTTTTTACTAAGAATTGACATAGAGAACAGAGTGAATCACACCAGGAAATAATGTTCTGGGCAGCTTCTTTTGTTCCTTATTCATTAATTTATGTGAATTTACAAGTTGGAAAGAATTTGAGGCTAACTACCACACCAAAGAGGTCTTTGAATTAAATTCTGATTATACTATTGTTTTAGGTCAGAAATGATATAATTCACCAAGATATAATAAAATGGGGCTGAAGGAAAAATTGTAGAATAAGTTCAGATCAAGCTTAAAGCCTAGAGTTAAGGAGTTTAGAAAATATGTACCTTAACATGCAATCTTTGTATAACTGAGTGACTTGTTTTTATTTGACTCTACTGTTCTTCTCCCAAGAGTTATTATTCTTATTCATAAGTTATTATGAGCTCAGTGTTGCCAGATGTGTTTAAATGTAGAATTTAAATCAATGTTCAAAATAATTCCTGACACTCAATAAATAATTTTGTTGTTGTTGTTGTTAGGTGCCGTCGAACCGGTTCTGACTCATTGCAACCCTATGTACAACAGAACTAAACACTACCCAGTCCTGTGCCATCCTCACAATCATTGCTGTGTTTGAGCCCATTGTTGCAGCCACTGTGTCAATCCACCTTGTTAAGGGTCTTCCTCTTTTTTGGTGACCCTCTACTTTACCAAGCATGATGTCCTTCTCCAGGGACTGGTCCCTCTTGATAACATGTCCAAACTACGAGTTTATCACCACATAAAGCTGCCGTACAAGTGAGGCCACTTGTTCAGTATGATGTAAAGTTAAGCTTAGTTCAATGTTGCTTCTTGATTTCCCTGAGGCTGCAATGAACACGTTGCGCAGTAAGTAAACACATACAGTGCTCCCAATACACATGGGAGCCAGGCACACATCTCAAAGGTGAGAAAGAGTTAAACTACCATTTGTAGCTCAAGAGGAAAAAAAAAAAGCTTTGTGTTTATAAATTCCCATTGAATATTATTAATAGTTACCTTACAGACGGGTAACAAAAATAAAAAGGGATTTAGTTCATCACTAAATGTCCTTGCAAAATATCCTCCAGTTTTTTTTTTTTTTGAAAAAGGTAAGTTTCCCCCCTTTGTTGCCCTGGTAGCACAATGGTTGCTCTGTTGGCACAATGGTTAAGTGCTAGGCTGTTAACCAAAAGGTTGGTGGTTCGAACCCACCCAGCAGCTGATAATCTCCTTCTGTAAAGATTATAGCCTAGAAAACCCTATGGGTCATTTCTGCTCTGTCACATGGGGTGACAATGAGTGGAAAATTTACTCATCAGTACTCAACAGCACCTAACAACAATACAGTCATTAGATAAGAATATGAATAATGGAACCTACATTTCATGGTAAAATGCTGCCTAACAGAAGAAAAATTGAATGTAAAATTTAAAGCAATAATCAAATTCACTACAGGACTCACCCAGCTATGTTATTTTTGCTTTGCTTGATATCCGTGTTGTTGTTGTTGTTAGCTATCATCCAGTCAGCCCTTGACTCATGGTGATCCCATACACAACGGAATTAAACACTGCCTAGTCTTATGCCATCCCCTTGATTGGTTGTGGATTGTACCATTGTGATCCATCTGGTTTTCATTGGCAGATTTTTAGAAGTAGATGGCCAGGCCTTTCTTCCTAGTCTGTCTTTACCAGTTGCCTTTGATTCGATTCTGTTTCATGGAGACCTCACGTGTGCTCTATAGGGTTTTCAATGGCTGACTTTTCAGAAGTAGATAGCTAAGCTTTTCTTCCAAGGCATTTCTGGGTGGACTTGAACCTCCAACTTTTTGGTTAGCTGCTGAGCACATTTTCAACACCCAGGGTTCCCCACTATACAACAAAATCAACTCAGTTGAACTAATCCAGTTGGATAACATGGTTTATAAACTCCGTATTCCATGTTCTAATTCCTCTCTGGTATCAAATTTATGGTAGGGATTTTGGCAAACCCTTAACATCTGTCATCTATCAAAAAAATGTATATTGGAGGATATCAGTTTTAGCACAGCAGAAACAAAGTAGCTGTTAAAAACTCACTACCACTACCACCACTAACATCATCATCAGGGATCTGGCCAACAAGAGTTACGTAGTTGATTAATAAACACTGATTATTTGCTTGGTTGATAGGAACCTTATTCTCTTTACCAGAATTTGCTTCTGTCTCTTCTCATCATGGAATATTTACATAGAATTAAGACCTACATCATTACCCTTCCCCAAACTCATTGCCTTCGAGTCGATTCCAACTCATAGCGACCCTATAGGACAGAGTACAACTGCCCCATAGGGTTTCCAAGGAGCGGCTGGTGGATTCCAACTGCTGACCTTTTGGTTAACAGCCGACCTCTTAACTACTGTGCCACCAGGGCTCCTTCCCTACCCCAGACCTCCAGCAGAGCTTCAACGGTCAGTTTGTTAACTTCTGGTAAGTTAATGGAAATAGAGCAGACTAAAGAACGCTTTCCTATCTGTAACCAATTAATTTTACTCATTTTATAAAATGTCTCAGGCTCTGTTGGTAATATGAAAAAGCAATTGCTGTCACAGATGATAACATTACACCAAAGAAATGAGGGTTTTTTTCTTCTCATCAAAAAATTTGAAGGGCTAAGTCTCCACACAATTCAAAGGCTAAAAACAATGGAAGGTCACTCAAGGCAAAGCTCTGAAAGCAAGTGATAGCAAATTCCCTGTCTTCCAAGACAAAAGAAAAAGAAGAAACCATCTTAAATAAAATATTTCCTTACCAACACAAAGTATATATGCATTATGTTTATATAAAATATAGAAATCCTTCGTTCTGTCCAAGTAGAGCTTAATTTGAAGCAAAAGTCAATACATCAGTGACTAGACGCATATTATCATCTAATAAAAATACTAGAGAAGGACTGGCTGAGTCAGTTTATTTTCTGGCCTTTTATTTATTTTGTAATTTATACTTTGTTTTATTTTTGTTGTTGAGAATATACACAGCAGAACATACATCAATTCAACAGGCTCACATGTACAATTCAGTGACATTGATTACATTCTTCAAGTTGCACAACCATTCTCACCCTCCTTTTCTAAATTGTTCTTCCCCCATTAACATAAACCCACTGCCCCCTAAGTTTCCTGCCTAATCTTTCTGGTTGCTGTTGTCAGTTTGATCCCATATAGATAGTTCTTAAAAGAGCACAATGCTCAAGGCAGACATTCTTTACCAGTTAAGCTAAACTATTGTTTGGTTTTTAGAAGACTTCAAGGGTGGCTTTTTAGGTTTGAGCTAACATTATTTTACTGTTTATTTTCTCATTAGTAGGAAAATGACAGTAAATCCTTTACTAGGTGATCTTTTAATAGAGAGTTATGAGTACTTATATTGGAGGTAGAACAGAACTGAGGGGCACGAACTTCTGGAAAACTTAAGTTTGTTAGCTTTCCCTTTGGCCAGCAACCTTCATCTACTAAGCTATGACACAAAAGTAAGCCTTTGACCTTTAGAGTATTATGCACAATAACCAAGAAAAGCACTGCTAAATCAAGAACTAACTGGTTTAATCTATCACTGTTAATTTTGTCTATGCATTTCTGGCATCATGATACCTAAAGCAATCTTTTTTTGCCAATATAACTTTACTGAGTTCAAATGCAAGAAAAGAAGTTAAAGATGTAAAGTTCAACAGACACAAGGAAGGAAGTTAAAGATGTTGAGAAGTACTGATCATTATCTTATTTCTGCCAAGTGACACAGTGGGATGCTACATCATTATTGCTGGTTTGATTACAAAACATAGTGGCTGGATTATATCAGTTGTCCTGACACTTTGAGATTTTTTTTTAAGTTTGTGATATTAAGTCATATCAAAAAAGAAAAAAAGAACATACACATCTAAAAGGGTGGTTTTGCTTTCAAAGTTTAGATAACTATTTTAATGATGTTACCATTCATCAAAAAGTGTCCTTGGGTGGCACAAAAGGTTAAGCGCTGGACTACTAACTAAAAGGTTCGTGGTTCAAACCCACCCAGAGGCACCTCGGAAGTAAGGCCTGGCGATGTGCTTCTGAAAAGTCACAGCCATGAAAACCCTATGGAGCACAGTTCTATTATGAACACAGGAGGAGGGGCAAGAGTCAGAATCCACTTGAAGGCAATCACCACCACCACCAACAACAATTCATGAAAATACTTCTTAATATCTCTTCTGAAATTGCCTTCAGTATCTATGCCATATTCCTTTGAAATTTTGGAGATAGTGCAAAGTCATTCAGAGTTGTGTCTGGTCATTAAAGTTTTATGATCTTAATATCTTATCAAATCAAGTGTGGGCACATGGCCCTAAAATCTACTGGAGGGAACAAAAAAAAAGAGTGTCTTGCTTAGGTAATTTCTTTACAGCAACAGTTTATCCCATAGTGAGCAAGAGTTTTCTTCTATTTGTTCTCTCCCACTATATGTCTTCTTTAATAGAAACCCAAGATGTAAGTTTGCCTGGGATTTTTCATTCAACTAAGATAACATTTTGGACAATATTTCAGATATTGAATCAAGAGAAATAATATTTCCACAGAAACACATATCTCTACTCTGGCTATTAAGTGAATTAGTACAGTAAGACTGGAATGAATAGTCTCCTCCCCATCTTTCAGAAGAATGGATGAATTAATAATCTAAATTAGAACTGCTGTTCCCTATTTGGAAGCCCTGGTGGCGTAGTGGTTAAGTGCTATGGCTGCTAACCAGAAGGTGGGCACTTCGAATCCACCAGGCACTCCTTGGAAACTCTATGGGGCAGTTCTACTCTGTCCTATAGGGTCGCTATAGGGTCACTATGAGTTGGAATCGACTCGACGGCAATGGGTTTTTTTTTTTGATTCCTTATTTGCATTCAGTAACATGCTATATATTCTGAAATAGTTATAGCTTCACAGCGTAACCATGAGTAGAAGTCCTTTAGAGTTTTTTTAAAATATATATATTGATGCATATGGCTTAGAAATATTTAGAAGAATCAATAATATGTATATAATCTTTCACAAATCTAATAAAGTTTATTAAGATTGTTTTACTTTAGGAAAAAATGAGCACTAGGTGATTTAGTGACCAAATCCAAAATTAATACACAAACTGAGCTACAGTTTTGATCTTGACTATGCTGGTTCATTTATTGCTTACATGCAGAATGGAAAAGCGGCCTAGAGTGAAAGTACAATATTGGATTTATCAAAGAGGACTTTTTTTTTCCCTGAAAAAGTCACCTCTGTGTTGTTGCAGATAGTATACCACAATTCAGTCATCTCTGCCCTTAAAAAATTTTAAAGTGCTTGACTTCTTACTTTGCCACAAAGTCTGAGTTCTGCCTGCTTATCTAAGGAAGCTAAAATGTACATCATGTGGTACAAAAAATTATGACTACAGAGAGACAGTTTGATGAAGTACTAGGTTAAAATGAAAATCAAAGTAGACCTAGTCTTATTATAGATGAAATGCAATCTATTACTTTTTTAAAGAAGCATGGATTTTAAAAGTTGTTAAAATGAAGAATGCTACCTTATCAAATAACTTTTCCTCATTTTATTCTGACAGTTATACTAATGGCTGCTGGTGTAGACCTTGGCTTTACTGGCTTCATAAGGTTTCTTACTACACTAGGAATTGGATTGTGAAATATTTCATAAATATAATAATAATTCTTGGTAACAGAAGACTTTGCTAGAATATGCTCATCAGTTGAGAAGTGAAAGTTTTGTGACTCTTTTTTTGTTTTTGAAGGTAATTTAACTTTCAAGTTGGGACTATTAGGACTTGACAACATTCCCCTGACCAGAGTCCATTAATCGATATAAGCGATTCGTTTGCTTTTCATCTACAGCTAGTTATACAGCTATAGATCTCCCTGTCCCTTGAAGTCAACACAATACAAGCAACAGCAGCAATGTTTCATTTGTGTTCTATTCACTAGCGCATGAAATGTACAATTAATTTTCCAAAATTTAATATCAGAGGTTATTGGAGAGTGTAGTTTTATGACATCAGAATCAATCAATCCATGTGATAACCTAACTTTACATTAAATTATATTTCCATACAAACAGGATAATAAAGTCTGGGGCACTGGGAAGTTTGTATTTACTTGGGATCTTTTCTCAGAAGAATTTGACATTCATTATGATTCTTAGAAACTATTGAATTGGTGTATATTTTGTTGTATATATTCTCAACGACAACAACAAAATAAATAAAATTAAAAAGAAAGAAAAAGATTTTTATTTGCCCTAATATGGGTAAGAGCTATAAAATCTAGTGAAAATTCTTAGCTATAGAATATTTACAAGAAAATAATTATAGAAAATTGTATTGGTTATGTAGCGCTGTTATAACAGAAATACCACAAGTGGGTTTCTTTAACAAAATGAAGTTTATTTTCTCACAGTTTGGGAGGCTGCAAGTCCAAATTCAGGGCACTGTCCATTCTGGGAAAGGTCCTTATCTCTTTTCAGCTTCTATTTCTCAGTTCCTAGGCAATCTCAGAAGAAAGTGGAGGGAAGACGGAGATAATTGTTTCTCCAAAGGGGGCATAATGCTGAGAAACACTGATCGAGAGAGTGAATGGAGCCCTGGTGGCTCAGTGGTTAAGAGCTTGGCTGCTAACCAAAAGGTCGGCAGTTCAGATCCACCGACCACTCCTTGGAGACATTATGGGGCAGTTCTACTCTGTCCTATAGGGTTACTATGAGTCGGAATCGGGTTTGGTTTGGCGATCTTCTTGTGATGTGGCATCTATCTTTTCCCAACTGTGCTTCCTTGCTTCTGTGCCTAATCTGCTCCTTTCATATCTCAAAAGTGATTGCCTTAAGACACATCCTACACTGATATGGCCTCTTTAACTAACAAAGAAAACCCTATTCCCAAACGAGATTATATCCACAGGTATACCAAACCAAACTCTTTGCCATTGAGTCAATTCTGATTCATAGCGACTCTATAGGACAGAGTAGAACTGCCCCATAGGGTTTCCAAGGCTGTAATCTTTATGGAAGCCGACCACCACATCTTTCTCCCATGGAGCATCTGGAGGGTTCGAACCGCTCACCTTTTGGTTAGCAGCCAAAAGCTTAAACACTGCGCCACCAGGACTAGGGGTATAGGGATTAGGATTTACAACATATATTTTTGAGGGACACAGTTCAATCCGTAACAAAAATGTATATGGCGATTTTCCTACCTCAAAACTATAAAAATGTTTTATTTCTGATATCCCCCAAAATAAACCCTCCCTCTGATAAACAGGGCAGAAGTCAAAGCTGACCAAGTTTATTGGTGAACCAGTCTGCCATTCAACATAAAAATCTTTAGATGAATCACTCTGGTAATGTAAGGGAAGACAAGGCTAAATTTCCTTGTCTACATAGCCAGTGCCAATCACATTCAGACTCCTCTAAGAAGGGGTAGCAAAACTTCATTACCTTTGCTATATTTTCAAGTTAGAAAGTGTGTGACTGTTCTTATAGTCTTAATTTGAGATTGATTTCAGCAGGTGGAAACTTCTATTTGAATTAGAAATGGTTTCTGTTGATGCAGACTTCCATTTATTATTCCATTTGCTGTTTACTTTCTTAAACTTTCTGTGCTCTTCTACATTGTCCTTTGAGGGTGATATGTCCATTTTTCTGCCTTTCCCCTAGCATCAGGTTTAAACTTAGAAAGAATAAAGTATGTAATAAGAGCTCTGGAGACCACCTGGGGCAATATCAATTCATCTTTAGTTTGTAAAAGTTTGACTTACTAGAGTCCATCATTTCCTCCAATTTCTTCTCTCCTCTGGAGTCCCCCTATCCTTCAAAGGATGACAGGGAAATCAAATGAAACAGCTGGCCTTTTTCTTTTATATAATTTTACAGACACAACTAGAACTAGGTCATTTATAATTTACTTAGATTTTACACAGGAAAAATGCTTATAGGGAAAATGTCTTTAATGTGCTTGAAAAGTTTGTTGAAATTATCTTGTATCTTTAAATTTATAAAACTCAGCTGATAATTTTAATTATTTTTGTAAACCGCTGCTCCATTTTGTTTTTGTCTTAGGAGGGAAAACGTATTAAAATGGGATTATTTTTCTATTAGTCTCAAGCATGGTTTCTACTTTTTTAATAACAGTTTTATTGAGATATATCTCACAGACCATAAAATTCACCCTTTTAAGGTGAATTGTACAATTCTGTGGTTTTTAGTGTATTCACAGAGTTGTGTAGCCATCAGCAATATCTAATTTTGGTTTCTAAATTCTAAAATCCATTTATAGGGGATATGAATTTTAGAAGCCTTCCTAAAGATCGCAGCTTATTTTAGTAATAGTTTCTTCTTTTACTACTGATACCAAAAACTAAACCCACTGCCCTCCAGTTGATTCAGAGTCATGGCAACCCTATAGGACAGAGTAGAACTACCATATCTTTCTCCTGTGGAGCGGCTGTTGGGTTCAAACCACGGACCTTTCAGTTAGCAGCCGAGCACATAACCACTATGCCACCAGGGCTCCTTATGTATGAAACAGACCTCAACTAAAATAAAAACAAAAACAAGTAGAATCCCAAAGTGGCAGAGGAGGCGGCCCCACCCCAGGATCATGGGCTGCTCATCCCTTGGGGGCAAAGAAGGGTCCAGGCCGAGCGAGGGCACAGGCATGTGGAGATGAGACGCAGCTAAGGACCCTTCCTCACCTTGAAACATTACTGGTTGCCATCCAGTGGATTCAGACTCATGGTGATCCTATAGGACAGAGTAGAACTGCCCCCTAGCATTTCTAAGGAGCAACTGGTGGATTCCAACTGCCAACTTTTTGGTTAGCAGCTGAGCTCTTAACCCTTGCACCACCAGGTCTCCCTTAAAACATTAGTCGCCTTAAAATATTGGGTTATAATCATAATTACCAACATCAAATTTCATAAATTATGGACTAGTCTATCAAATGTGGTTTTCACTGCCAGGCCCTTCATTCAAAAGCGGCTGCAGCAGTTCATTGACAGGGAACTGCCAGAAGTTCAAACCGGATTCAGAAGAGGACAAGGAACCAGGGATATAATTGCTGATGTCAGATGGATCTTGGCTGAAACCAGAGAATACCAAAAAGATGTCTACTTGTGTTTTATTGAGTATGCAAAGGCATTCGACTGTGTGGATCATAACACATTATGGATAACATTGCGAAGAATGGGAATTCCAGAACTCTTAATTATGCTCATGAGGAACCTGTACATAGACCAAGAGGCAGTGTTCAAACAGAACAAGGGGATACTGTGTGGTTTAAAGTCAGGAAAGGTATGCGTCAGGGTTGTATCCTTTCACCATATCTACTCAATCTGTATAGTGAGCAAATAATCTGAGAAGATGGACTCTATGAAGAAGAACGTGGCATCAGGATTGGAGGAAGACTCATAACAACCTGCGCTATGCAGATGACACAACTTTGCTTGCTGAAAGTGAAGAGGACTTAAAGCACTTCCTGATGAAGATCAAAGACTACAGCCTTCAGTACGGATTACACCTCAACATAAAAGAAAACAGAAATCTTCCCAACTGGACCAATAAGCAACATAATGATAAACCAAGAAAAGATTGTAGTTGTCAAGGATTTCATTTTACTTGGATGCACAATCAACACCACAGAAGCAGCAGTCAAGAAATCAAAAGACACATTGCATTGGGCAACTCTGCTGCAAAAGATCTCTTTATAGTGTTAAAAAAGCAAACATACTGCCTTGAAGACTAAGATGCGCCTTACCCAAGCCATGGCGTTTTCAGTCACCTCATATGCATGCAAAAGCTGGACCATGAATAAGGAAGATGGAAGAAGAATTGAAGCCTTTGAATTATGGTGTTGGCAAAGAATATTGAATATACCACGGACTGCCAGAAAAACGAACAAATCTGTCTTGAAAGAAATACAGCCAGAATGCTCCTTAGAAGCAAGGATGGCAAAACTTCGTCTCACATACTTTGGACATGTTATCAGGAGGACATCATGCTTGGCAGAGTAGAGGGTTAGCGAAAAAGATGGACTGACACAGTGGCTGCAGCAATGGGCTCAAGCATAACAATGATTGTGAGGATGGCGAAGGACCAGGCAGTGTTTTGTTCTGTTGTACATAGGGTCACTATGAGTCAGAACCAACTCGACGGCACCTAACAACAACAACAGCATTCGAATGTGGAGAGACAGACTGGGCTTCCAGGATATTAAAATTTAGTACAACGTTTAAGAATATTTAATTATTACAGAACTTGTCCCTTGATGCATAGAAATATAATGTGTATTAGGTGATGAATAGGAATTAAAGCAGTCAAGTAAATACAGTATGCAATGATCAGTTGCTTTACTCAATTGTTTGCATCCAGTCCTACTTATGGATGTGCCATTTCTGTTTCCTCTGGAATGACACTGAGCTGATTTCATCGTTGCCAGCTTGCTAGACTGAATAGAATCAGTAGATTTAAGCTGTCAGTCTTTAATAAGTACCACAGATTTAGAGGGCAGTTTAGAAAGAGCTTCACAGACTCAGTTATCATTCCTCTCATAGTAGATAGGTACTGTGACCTAAGACCAATCTTGGAGTTTGATCACTTGTAAGTGGGATATACAATTTAGAAGTCTTTTTTCCTGGTTTACACCCAGAAATAATCACTGAAGGGAAGAATATTGGCAAATATATATGGGTATGCTACTAAAAGGAACCCTCGTGACGCAATGGTTAAGCGCTTGGCTGCTAACCAAAAAATTGGCGGTTTGAACCCAACAGCCACTCTGCGGGAGAAAAGACCTGGTGATCTGCTCCCGTAAAGATTACAACTTAGGAAAATGCCCCTAAGGGGCATTTGTATTCTGACATAAAGTGTCACTATGAGTTGGAATCAACTTGAGGGCACACAACAACATTCTACTAAAACATCAAATTCCTAGCTAGATATTTGTGTGTGGGTTGACATAGGATTACTTCATGTGTGTTAAAAAAAAAAACTAAACAAAAACAAAACACTGCAGTCATAACGACACAGTTGAAAATTCCATACAACATAATTAACATTCTCTTGTAATAGATTTTGACTTAAAATCTATTTCATCTGATATTGATATATGGACTCCAACTTTCTTTTGGTTACTATTTGCCTAGAACATTTTTTCTATCCTTTCACTTTCAAACCATTTGTGTCTTTGGATCTAAATGAGTCTCTTGAAAACAGTATGTAGGTGGATCAGGATTTTTTATTTGTTTATCTTTTTATACTTTTTTTAAAATTGTACTTCAGGTGAAGGTTTACAGAACAAATAGTTTCTCATGAAACAGTAGTACACATATTGTTTTATGACATTGGTTAACAACCCCACAACATGTCAACCCTCTCCCTTCTTGACCTTTTTTTTTTTGTTTTTCGGTGAAAATATGCATAGCCAAAGATACACCATTTCAAAAATTTCTACATGCATAGTTCAGTGACATCTACTACGCTCTTCCAGTTGTGCTGCTAGTCTCACTTTAGATGAAGGTTTACAGAACAAACTAGTTTCTCATTAAATAGTTAGTATACATGTTGCCCTATGACAATGGTTAACAACTTCACAATACATCAACTCTGTCCTTACTCAACTTTGGGTTCCCGATCACCAGCTTTCCTGTCCCTTTCTGCCTTCTGGCCCTTGTCCCTGGTCTGTTGTGCCTCATTAGTCCCATTTGGTTTTACGGGGCTGTCCACTCCCCGGCTGAATGGTGAACCTCGGAAACGACTTCACCACTGAGCTAAAAGGGTATCTGGGGGCCATACTCTCGGGGTTTCTCCAGTCTCCTTTAGGCCAGTAAATCTGGTCTTTTTTTTTTTCTGAGTTAGAATTATGTTCTAAATCCTTCTCCAGCTCTGTCCAGAACCCTCTGTTGTGATCCTGGTCAGAG